>NC_138565.1:4651785-4669285 GCF_964273705.1 Natrix helvetica
GTGCTAAAAAAGAATGGGTTTAGTGGAGTGGATGAGAAGAGGAGGAGCAGGAGGAGGAAGAAGAAGAAAAGGAGGGAAAGGGGGATGACTGTGGGATGCTGGGGGCTCTGAGCTTTGTGAGTTTCTTGCAGACATTTCATGACCCAACTAGGTAACATCATCAGTGCTAAAAGGGAATGAGTTTAATGGAGAGGAGGAGCAGGAGGAGGAAGTAGAAGAAAAGGAGGAAAAGGAGGATGACTGAGGGGTGATTGGCACTCTGAGCTTTGTGAGTTTCTTGAAGACGTTTCATTACCCAACTAGGTAACATACATACATACATATATATACTTTATTTGTCATTGTACATTTACACATACAACGAAATTCACGTAACACCCGGAGACCAGTCGCAACACCCATAACAATCCCCAAAACACACACATACACACCCAAAAAAATGTTGACGATGTCCCTTAGTTAGATAATGAAACATCTGCAAGAAGACAACCCAACTCCAGAAGGAAGGGATTTTCTGAAATCTCCCAAGCAAATTTGAATTTCCGATCCATTGTGAGGGGGTAGAAGGGTCAGAAGCTCACTTACCCCAGCGGCGTGTTAGCTACTCCTAATCACGGCACGGAAGAGAGCAGGAATCCAGACGCAGCGAAAAGAATTACCTGGGCCCGAGCTCATCCTCGCTACGCCAGACAAAGTCCCCAAATTTCTCATAGTGGGAGTTGTAGTGATGCTGGACTCGGGAGAGCATGGAGGCAGAGACTTCCATCAGGGTGTTGTAGGCCGTTTGCTGCTCCTTCCCGCTGGTGTAGCCGTTGTACAAGTTGTAGATCTTATCGGCTACCTCTGGAAAGCAAGAGAAAAAAAAGCTGATGGAGGAGAACCTCGCACCCCGGTCCAATTTTCCTTCTGTTAAGTAATTGAGCTCCCCGTTAGAAGAGCGAGTATGCAGAGAAGCGTAATGAGAGTGATATGGAATAACACACACAAACCAGCATACAGAGACACTGAATAGTATAAAAATATAGTAGTTTACTATGTAGAAATATAGAGGTACTCAGAGTCCGGTTAACAGTCCAAATCATACACGGTTCAGTAATTCAGTTATCAATATTCTCAGTTTAACACACAAAGTATAGCTAAACAGTAGCAAACCACAATACCTCAAAATACACCTGATCACCTTCTAACAAAACAGAGAGAGAACAGCCATTCTGGCTTCCTCTTATAGTTGCTTGAGGTAACAAACTAATTACATCTCTCTAACGTTTAAAATAACAGTAAAGTAATCATAGCTTATATACATTGCCAAGCCAAGCCTAGGGTTGCCTCCCTAACACCTTCTATGGCTCTCCCATTCTCCAAAGAGGGCAGAAGGAGAAGCAATGGATGAGAAAGAATCAGAATAGAGTGGGAAGGGACTCCAGAGGTCTTCTAGCCTGGCCCCTATACCAGTGACGGTTCACCTTTTTGGTGCCGAGTGCCCCAATCTCCAAAATGCGATGGGAGTGCCACCTGTGCCTACGCCCCGCCCTGGTGGGCACATTCCCTATCCACGTGCCTTGCACCCTCACGCAGACACCCTGCCACCCCACCCCCCGGTCCCCATTTTTCAAAATATAGTTTTTAAAAACAGAAAGAAAAACACAGCGCAAGGAAAAACCAAAAGCAAAACATACAGAGCAATATAAAGTAATTATACAGCCTTCCGTATTGGCTTTCATGTTTGGCCTTTATAGTTCTCCATTCTGTATTGCCTTCCTATTGCTCTTACCTTGTCCTATAATATAAATAACAGTAGTACTAACACTTATAATAATATTAATTATTTATATCGCCATGATATTTACATTCTCTGTTTTCTGTTTTGGCTTCTGTTTTCTAGCCACTTATAAACTATATTCCGTATTTTATAGAAATCCGATGCTTCTCTTTCCTTTAGTTCTATTATCATTTTGTCCCCGGCCCCCATTTTGGCTTCCAGATTGGTGCCTCCTTTAATGACATTCAATTCAATACAATACAATAGCAGAGCTGGAAGGGACCTTGGAGGTCTTCTAGTCCAACCCCCTGCCTAGGCAGGAAACCCTATACCGTTTCAGACAAATGGCTATCCAACCTCTTCTTAAAGACCTCCAGTGTTGGGGCATTCCACAACTTCTGGAGGCAAGCTGTTGATTAGTGATTCAGAAAATTTTAGATTGTGCAGAAATGGACAAGTTAACATTAAGATTAAAGGGCAAAGAAGAGTCTGAATACTACGAATATTTGGGATAATTGGTGCAAATGGTTGCATAACAGGAACAAAGTTAATTCAGCCGAGAAACCATAGAGAAATGTATAGAACGGTAGATGAGTGTATATAAACATAGAAGCGATATAAGATTGATAGTTACGGGTATGATGACATAACAGTGTTAATGTGATGATTGTAAGATGTTATAGAGCAGTGTTTCTCAAACTTGGCAATTTGAAGATGTCCGGACTTCAACTCCCAGAACTCCCCAGCCAGCTGGCTGGGGAATTCTGGGAGTTGAAGTCCGGACATCTTCAAGTTGCCAAGATTGAGAAACACTGTTATAGAGGGGGGGGGGAAACATTTAAAAATCTGCTTTTAAAAAAAGATTAACCGTTGGGAGCCTTTCGTCACGAGAACTAAACTTTTTTACCTTCTGCTTTGGTGTCGTCCACCAATGGGCAAGCCGTTCTCAGCGTGATGGTGCTTAGTTCGGAGTGCCTCCCACGGGTGTCTACCGCATAGAGGGTAAATCTGAAAAGGAAGACATGCATTAGGGGAAATGGGAGGAATAGTGTTTGAGTGACATGTCCCTTCTTGAGGGCTCTCTCAGGCGCATGCAAAGAAAGAGGCTTCATTCAGACAAGATATATAAACATGGGAGGTTATGATTTGAGTTTCATGTTGCTCCTTCCTTAAAGTCCTTGACCACTGCTCCGAAAGAAAAGGGGTGGTGGTGGGGAACAAATCTAATGCATAAAAATAAGAAGGCGGGAGAGAGAGACCAAGCATGCTTAGGAAAAAAATATGGGGTTAAAAAAATACAAGGTCTGGCTGGAGAGAATTGAGGGCAGAAATCCATTTTTAGGCTTTCCTTCAACATGTTTTTCTGGGGATAATATCTATCTGTCCGTCCATCCACCAACCCCCTTCTTCTTCCATCTGATGTAGAGCAATGGAGAGAAATGTGAGGAGGGAGGAGGAGAAAGAGAAGGAGAGGGGGGAGGAGGAGATAGATGAGAAGTAGAAAGAGAAAAAGGAGAGGGAGAAGAAGGAGAAAAAGAAGGAGGAGGGGGAGGAGATAGGTGAGAAGGAGAAAGAGAAAGGATGTGATAGATGAGAAGCAGAAGTAGAAAGAGAAAAAAGGAGAGGGAGTAGGAGAGGGAGAAGGAGGAGAGATAGATGAGAAGGAGGAAAAGAAGAAGGAGGGAGAGGAGATAGATGAGAGAGAGAGAGAAAAAGGAGGAGAGAGAGGAGGGGATAGATGAGAAGCAGAAGTAGAAAGAGAAAAAAGAAGAGGGAGTAGGAGAGGGAGAAGGAGGAGAGATAGATGAGAAGCAGAAGGAGAAAAGGGAGAGGGAGTAGGAGAAGGAGGAGAGATAGATGAGAAGGAGGAGGAAATGAAGGAGGAGGGAGAGGAGATAGATGAGAGAGAGAAAGGAGGAGGGGGAGGAGGGGATAGATGAGAAGCAGAAGGAGAAAAGGGAGAGGGAGTAGGAGAAGGAGGAGAGATAGATGAGAAGGAGGAGGAAATGAAGGAGGAGGGAGAGGAGATAGATGAGAGAGAGAAAGGAGGAGGAGGGGGAGGAGGGGATAGATGAGAAGCAGAAGGAGAAAAAGGAGAGAGAGTAGGAGAGGGAGAAGAGATAGATGAGAAGGAGAAAAAGAAAGAGGAAAAGAAGAAGAGGGAGAAGGAGGAGGAAAAGAAGGAGGAGGAGGAGGAGGAGGAGGGGAGGAGGAGGAGGAGGAGGAGGAGGAGGAGGAGGAGGAGGAGGAGGAGGAGGAGGAGGAGGAGGAGGAGGGAAACCCAACTCCTAAATCATGGTGGGTTTTCTAAGCAGAAGGGCAATAATGAAGTCAGAAAAGACAAACTATTTGGATGGGCAAAACAGGGAGAAGGCCTGGAGGCCAGTTCCTTTCTCCAAACTTTTGGAGCCAAAGGATGCCACGGTCCTCCTGAAATCTGCAGCCTTGCCTAGAATCACCCCATCCCGCTTTCACCTAGGCTTCCAGGAATCCCGAATGAGAGGTCCGCCCTTCGCAAAGGGAGAAGAAAGACCCAAGATTGCAACTTCTGTTTCCCTCTGCAAGAGAAGGGACTTCCAGAGACTTTGAAGGATGTGCAAAATGCTTCCTCCGGGAGGAAGTTATGGAAGAGATGTTGGGAGCAGAAGTCAGCTTCTGCCCTTCTCTTTTTCTCTTTTTCCTTTAGCCATTGATGTGGGTAGCGAAATCTGCTTTTCCTTTCCTTTCTCTCCCCAAAACAAAACAAGGAAACCACTGCTAAGCCGACAGATGGGCTAGAGAAGCAAAGGAGAAAAAAGACGGGACTTGTTTATCAAAGATTGCCTGCACAGATTCTGTTTTCCAAAAGAAGTAGAAAATAAGAGAGAACAGCTGCCCAGATGCAACATTTCCACCTGTTAACCCGGATATGTAACCCAGAGAACATTTTATTTATGCTCTACTCTAACATTCTCTCTCCCTCTCCTCTCCTTCTCCTTCTTTTCTCTCTCTTCTCCTCCTCCTCCCTTTCTCCCTCTCCTCTCCCTCTTTTCTTCTCTCTCTCTGTCTCTCTTTCCCTCCCTCTCCCTTTTCTCTCTTCTCTGTCTCTCTCTCTGTCTCTCAATTTCTGTCTCTCTCTCCTTCCCTCTCCTCTCTTCTCTCTCTCTCCCTTTTCTCTCTTCTCTCTCTCTCTCTCTCTCTTTCTCTCTCCCTCCCTCCCCCTTTTCTCTCTCCCTTTTCTCTCTCCTCTCTCTCTCTCTCTCTCTCGGACTCTCAGTTTCACTGTCTCTCTCTCCCCCTCCGTTCATCTCTTTTCTCTCTCCCTCTCCCTCTTTCCCTCCCTCTCCCTTTTCTCTATTCTCTGTCTCTCAATTTCTGTCTCTCTCTCTCCTTCCCTCTCCCTCTCCTCTCTTCTCTCTCTTCTCTCTCTCTCCCTCCCTCCCCTTTCTCTCTCTCCTCTCTCTCTCTTTTCTCTCTCCTCTCTCCCGGACTCTCAGTTTCACTGTCTCTTTCTCCCCCTCTGTCCATCTCTCTTTTCTCTCTCCCTCTTTCCCTCTCTCTTGGGTTCTCTGTCTCTCCTTCTCTCTTTTCTCCCTCTCTCTTTTCCCTCTTTTCTCCCTCCCTCCCTCTCCCCCCATCTCTGTTTCTGTCTCTCTCTGTGTGTGTTTGTATGTGCACAAGAGAGAAAATTGTGCAATCTCTGTGAAATATCCCGTGGTTCATCTTCTAATTTCAGTTCAGCTTTCTAACAACAAGGGACATTGAACTGTATACTCTTTGGCTACCCTGTAGGGGAAGAAATGCCTCCTTTCTAGCCACTGTGATACAAAATAGATATTTATACAAATATTATGCACCAAAGCCACAAGAATGCATTTCCTCCCTATGGATGGCAGCTTGGCAGAATTAGGAAACAGTAAATCAAACAAACCGAGCGTGCGGTGCCAAGCGAGACAGTGAAAGAAGAATGTTAAGCGTCTCCGAATCGGTTTTTAGGCTCCATGGATTGGTACATCCACAATTTCAACTATTTGACCAAAAAACTAAACAAAAAGCCAATGTTTACCCACTCCCAAGAGATCAAAGACAATCTTTATGGAAACTACCACAAAGATACTTTTGTGAAGGGAAGAGAGAGAGAGACAGAGACAGAGACAGAGAGAGAGAGAGAGATCCATCCATGTGCTAGTTGTTACTGACTCTAGGGGGCGGTGCTCATCTCCGTTTCAAAGCCAAAGAGCTAGCGCTGTCCGAAGACGTCTTGCACTTTTTTACGTGCTTTCGAACTGCTAGGTTGGCAGAAGCTGGGACAAATCCCGGGAGCTCACTCCGTTACGTGGCGCTAGGGATTCGAACCGCTGAACAGCCGACCTTTCTGATCGACAAGCTCAGCGTCTTAGCCACAGAGCCACAGAGAAGGGTTCAAAACCCAGGACAAGTAGATCTCTCAGCATGCTTTTTAAAAGTGTGCTGCTGGAGCTGATCCAGCCCCTGAGATATTGGAAGACTGCTATCATGTCTCCCTTAGTCCTTCTTTTCATTAAACTAGACATACCCAGTTCCTGCAACCGTTCTTCGTATGTTTTAGCTTCCAGTCCCCTAATCCTCTTTGTTGCTCTTCTCTGCACTCTTTCTAGAGTCTCAGCATCTTTTCTACATCGTGGCGACCAAAACTGGATGCATTATTCCAAGTGTGGCCTTACCAAGGCCTTATAAAGTGGTATCAACCCTTCATGTGATCTTGATTCTATCCCTCTGTTGATGCAGCCTAGAACTGTGTTGGCTTTGGGGGCAGCTGCTGCACACGGCTGGCTCCTATTTAAATGGTTGTCCATTAGGACTCCAAGATCCCTCTCACAGTCACCACTAATGAGCCAAGTACCACCTATACCTGTGCATTTCGTTTTTCTTGCCTAAATTAGAACCTTAATTTTATACATATAGATTTGAAATGCTTTTTTAAAAAGTTTGCAGTCTTAGAAATCAGACCAGACTCAGAAGGAAAAAAAAGGAGAGAATCCCGCAGGGAAATGTGATTCCAGTGGAAAAAAAATATATGTGCTGCCTCTGACCGAGAAAACATCCCTTTGTGGGAGCACCACAACATGCAAAAGATTGCAAAACCAAAGGAACGAGTTCCATGGTTCGGTGGGGAAAAGGAACGTGAGACCTTTGACGCTGCCAGAAGAAGGCCAAGTTACTGCAGGCCACCTCTGGCTTCCCAGGGAACTTATCTTTTGCAAAGTTGGACAAGGCAAGGAAGTACAAAACGGGTGGGGGGGGGGGAGAAAAAGAACGTGGAGAAAGGAAACCCCGACTGGAATCCCCGTCTTCTTGGAGATAACTTTCAAAAGGGACTTCCTGTACTTTTGGCCCGCGTCGAGCATTTGTTTGCCAGGAGGAGAAGAAGGAGGAGAAGGGAAGACAAGAGATACGTATTGCAACCATCTGCAAGCAAGACTGTAATTTGGTGCATTGAATCAAACCTTCTCCTCTTCCTCCTCCTCCTCTCCTCCAGGTTGGAGAAGAAGGATAGAGCTGATTTGCTAGGATTTCTTTCATAATAATCTCCTCCTCCTCCTCCTCCTCCTCCTCCTCCTCCTCCTCCTCCTCCTCCTCCTCCTCCTCCTCTTCTTCTCCTCCTCCTCCTCCTCCTCCTCCTCCTCCTCCTCCTTCATCACCATCATCATCATCTTCCTCCTCCTCCTCCTCTCCTCCAGCTTGAAGAAGGATAGAGCTAATTTGCTAGGATTTCTTTCATAATAATCTCTTCTTCTTCTTCTTCTTCACCATCATCATCATCTTCCTCCTCCTCCTCTTCTCCAGGTTTGAGAAGAAGGATAGAGCTGATTTGCTAGGGTTTCTTTTCAAATAATCTCCTCCTCCTCCTCCTCCTCCTCCTCCTCCTCCTCCTCCTCCTCCTCCTCCTCCTCCTCCTCCTCTTCTTCTTCTTCTTCTTCTTCTTCTTCTTCTTCTTCTTCTTCTTCTTCTTCTTCTTCTTCTTCATCTTCCTCCTCCTCCTTCTTCTCAGCCCTGACATGCCAATGGCCATATGCCCAAGGAAACAAATCTCTTAAAACAGATCCAACAAATGCACTCTCTGAAAATGTGAAATCAAGTCTTGCAGTCCCTCTGTGAAACTTGGACCATAAGGAAGGCTGGGCGCCAAAGAACGGAGGCCTTTGAACTCTGGTGCTGGAGAAGACTCCTGTGAGTCCCTTGGATCACAAGGGGATCCAACCGGTCAGTCCTAGAGGAGATCAACCCTGACTGCTCTTTAGAAGGCCAGATCCTGAAGAGGAAACTCAAATCCTTTGGCCACCTAAGGAGAAGGAAGGACTCCCTGGAGAAGAGCCTCATGCTGAGAAATATTTCTTTTTGATTTTTGCTTTTCTGTTGTAAATGATACACCCTGACAATACACTGGATTCCAAATGTTTATGAATAAAAATAAAACAATTTAAAAAGAAATGAAAAGTAAGGTATTTCTTCTCCTGGGAAGAGAGAGAGGGGGGAATTAAAAGCAATTTCTTTCTTTTTTTTAATCAGAAAATGTACCCATCGTGGGTTAGGGTAGAGTGCAGCTTGTATGTGACTGAAGGATAGATGCCTTAGCAATGGAAAAGAAAAAGTCACCCAATTGGCTTTCAATCCTAACACAGGACTAGAACCTCACCATCTCCCATTTTCTAGCCCCATGCCTTAACTTAAACCAGACCAAAACGGGGGCTTGAGGAGGAGGATGAAAACGCTTGTTCAAGTTAGAAAGAAAGCAAAAGAAGGCACAGAAGAGGCTGTACTTCCTGAGAAGGCTCAGGAAGATAAATCTATCTCAGCATCTACTTCTGTCCTACTATCTCAGCACCATTGAGAGTGTCCTGACATACGGCATTCTAGCATGGTACGGGAGCAGCTCTGCAGCGCACAAAAAAGCTCCCCGGAGAATCATTAAAACAGCCCAGAATATCACCGACCCTGCCTAGGCAGGGGGTTGGACTAGAAGACCTCCAAGGTCCCTTCCAACTCTACTATTCTATTGTATTGTATTGTAAATCTAGGACCACACGTCTTCTGAATGGCTTTTATCCCAGATCTATAATTGCACTCAACAATGAAATGATGGGCCACTGATTGAGTGGTTTAGGGTGGGGAATTCTTTGGGGGTGGGTGGGGTGTTTGGCGATTGTTATGTGTGTTGGGTCTCTGGGTGTTATGTGGATTTTGTTGTATGTGTATACTGTGTACATACGTTCAATGACAATAAAGTTGGAGTAAATCCACTGTCCGTTTTCTTTGTCTTCTTAGCTCCTTGACTTAGAGAGCTCCTTCTTCACTCCTTCCTCCCTCCCCTCAAGAGATATAGGATTAGGAAAGATTTATTTAATTGCATTAGCTTACTATACATGGGGGAGGTTGGGAAGAGCCAGAACGAGATAAGGGAAGGATGAATGCTATTCCAATTTGGGGTTATCAATCAATGAAGCCTTACGGGGAGGGGGGAATAGGCAGATAAATACCCATGTTTTATTCCCCCCTACCAAACTTTCCCCGACTATTATTTCCAGTGAAGCGGGAGACAGAGAGAGAGATAGAAAAAAAGAAGCAGAAAGCCATGAAGAATCCATGTTATCTCTCCTCTACAGAACTTCTAAACACTGGCTAATTTGTCTTCTCTGCTTATACTTTCAAGCCACCTTCCTATCTAACTTGATTTATCTTCCTTACAAGAGATGAATCCAGCACACACAGCTCCTAGCTACAGCTGGAGGCTAGACAGATAATGGCCGAGAGCTTCATTTGTTTTGGTTTGTTTTGGTGGGTGGGTGGGGGGAAACGGCAAACAATTTTTCGTTCCTGAGATTAGGCGAAAACACCAAGGAAACGGAGAAAGAGGAGAAAGAGCAAACTTCTCAGTTAGAAACTTACATTCACTTCCGCAGGAGAAAGGGTGAAAAGCCAGTTTGGTCTAAGGGTTAAGGCATTGGGCTGGAAAGTGGGAGGCGGGGAGTTCTAGTCCCGTCTTAGGCATGAAAGCTGGTTGGGTGACTTTGGGCCAATCACCAGGAGACTGTGAGTTCTAGTCCCGTCTTAGGCATGAAAGCTGGTTGAGTGAATTTGGGCCAATCACCAGGAGACTGTGAGTTCTAGTCCTGTCTTAGGTATGAAAGCTGGTTGGGTGACTTTGGGCCAATCACCAGGTGATTGTGAGTTCTAGTCCCATTTTAGGCCTGAAAGGTGGCTGGATGACTTTGGGCCAATCGCCAGGAGGCGGTGAGTTCTAATCCTGTCTTAATCATGAAAGCCAGCTGGATGGCTTGGGGCCAATCACCAGGAGAGGTTCTAGTTATGCTTTTGGCATCAAAGCCAGCTGCTTCACAGCTGCCAGCTCTTTAACTGTTGGCCTTCAATAGGCCACACTGAATTTTCCCCAAGAAGCTAGGATAGAGATATTATTATTAGGCATGCCATTCCCCCTGAATGAAAAAGGTTGGCTTGATGAAGATTGTGCAACCTTGAGTCATCTGGAAGGCATACATTATGTCAAAATTATCTGTTTGATCCTTCTGGGCTCCAAGCAAGCATCAGAAACACTGACACAACTTCCTCCTCTCTTCCTCCTCCTCTTCCTCTCCCCATCTTCTTCTCCTTCTCCTCCTCCTTTTCCTCCTCCATCCTCTCCTCCTCCTCTTCCTCCTCCTCCTCCTCCTCCATCTTCTCCTTCTCTTCCTCCTCCTCCATCCTCCTCCGCCATCTTCTCCTTCTCTTCCTCCTCCTCCATCTTCTCCTTCTCTTCCTCCTCTTCACCCTCCATCTCCTCCTTCTCTTCCTCCTCCTCCCTCCTCCTCCTCCTCCTTCTCCCTCTCTTCCTCCTCCTCCCTCCTCCTCCTCCTCCATCTTCTCCTTCTCTTCCTCCTCTTCACCCTCCATCTCCTCCTCCTCTTCCTCCTCCTCCATCCTCCATCTCCTCCTCCATCTTCTCCTTCCTCCTCCTCCTCCTCCTCCTCCTCCTCCTCCTCCTCCTCTTCCTTCATCTTCTCCTTCTCCTCCTCAAACCTCCTCCTCCTCCTTTTCAAACCTCAAACATGGATCTCCTAACTAGCCTTTTGGGAAAGAAAGAAAGAAAGAAAGAAAGAAAGAAAGAAAGAAAGAAAGAAAGAAAGAAAGAAAGAAAGAAAGAAAGAAAGAAAGAAAGAAAGAAAGAAAGCTTTTGTTTGTTTCTTCAAAATATCAGATGTTGAAAAGGCCACGAAATCCATCATGCTCTATTTGTTTGTTTCTTCCCAGAAGCCACAAGCTTGGCTTTGATCTAAGGAAGGAAACATGTGCAGAAGGGAAGGGAAGGGAAGGGACTGGATCAATGGCAGGGACTCATCGCTTGAGGTTAAGTCCAAAATGCGGACAATGTAAGCAGCCAGGATGTTAAATAATATTTATGGAATGTGCAAAGAGGGGATGAAAGAGGTTACTCAACTCCCAAATTGGCCTTTTGGATTGTGTTACCCAAAGAAGGCATGGAGAGGCATTGGGAGAATGCATAACTCAGAACGCACGTGTCCGCCGGACAGGCAACTTCAAAACACAACCTCCCCACGGAATTGTCAACAGCTTCAACAGCTTCCAAGTAAAGATGTTTTCCTTCAAGGACTGGAGAAGCAAGTAAGCTGCTAGAGAGACACCCGGGGAAGTGGCGGACTCTCTGCCTAACTAATTTTGATCTGAATGATGAAGAGGCTTGGATAGCAATAGCAATAGCACTTAGACTTATATCCCACTTCATAGCCCTCTCTAAGCGGTTTACAGAGTCAGCCTCTTGCCCCCCAACAATCTGGGTCCTCATTTGACCCACCTCGGAAGGACGGAAGGCTGAGTCAACCTTGAGCTGGTCACAATCCAACTGCTGGCAGTGGGCAGAGTTAGCCTGCAGTGCTGCATTCTAATCACTGCCCCACCATGGGAAGGAAGGAAGGAGGGAGGGAGAAAAGGGAGGGAGAGAAGGAAGGGATGGAAGGAAGCAATAGCAATTAGACTTAAATACCACTTCACAGCCTTCTCTAAGCGGTTTATAGAGTCAGCCTCTTGCCCCCCAACAATCTGGGGTCCTCATTTTACCCACCTCGGAAGGACGGAAAGCTGAGTCAACCTTGAGCCAGTCACAATCCAACTGCTGGCAGTGGGCAGAGTTAGCCTGCAGTGCTGCATTCTAACCACTGCCCTACCATGGCAAGGAAGGAAGGAAGGAAGGAAGGAAGGAAGGAAGGAAGGAAGGAAGGGATGAAGGAAGAGCGGGAAGGGATCAATAGCACTTAGATTTATATGCCACTTCACAGTGTCAGCAATAGCAATAGCCCTTAGACTTATATGCCACTTCACAGTGCTTTACACCCTCTCTAAGCGGTTTACACAGTCAGCCTCTTGCCCCCAACAATCTGGGTCCTCATTTTACCCACCTCGGAAGGACGGAAGGCTGAGTCAACCTTGAGCCGATGACAATCGAACTGCAGGCAGGCGGCAGAGTAAACTTGCAATACCACATTCTAACCCCTGCCCCCTCCACAGCTCATGAGGATGACGAGCAACGAAAGGTTTCAGATTAACCGGGAGAGGGGGCGATCTAGAAATCTAATTATAATAATAATAATAAAATAATAACCAAGTTTGGTCCAGTGGCTATGATTCAACCTTTAGACACCTTTGGCCTGAATGACGGTGTCTTCCTTGACGCACCTCCCTCCGTCCCCGTCATCCCTTTGCTTACTTGTACAATCCATCCGGCTCCAAGCATTTGAAAATGACGGAGTAAAGGCTAGCATCTTGGCCGTCCCCGTGAGTCCTCCCAGCAGCAACGCAGGCAGTTCCAAGGCCGGACAGTAAATCGTCAGCGAAGCTCAAGGATTCTCCTGTAAGATAAAGAAGATGCGGAATATTTTCAAACACGGGACTTACAATGGTTGGATCACAGAAGTAGAAATTAGAAATCGGAAAGATACTATTAGGCACGTCTTATGTTCAATATATTACTACATACTATTACGTAAACAGAATACGTTGTTCCTAAAGCACTTATGTTAAGGAAAATATATTTTAAAAAACCGTTTAAAAGAAATAGATTAGGGTATTGTTTTCTGCTGGATTGTAACAAATGACTCGCTTAGCATCGGAAACGTTGAGCTCAATTATGGTCGTAGGCTGAGGACTACAGGTACACCTGTGCCTGTGGAAATCCCACCAGCTTTTCTCCGCACTGCATTCCTGCCTAGCAAAGTGCACAATCTAGTTTTCAACAGCTTGTAGTCTGGCCCGTATCATTTGGCTGGCTCTGTAATTGGTGGGCTGGCAGGGAACTGATTCCTTGGCCTCTTGCCATTCACGTAGCCGGAATGTAGAAATCTGTTTCCCGTTGATTAGAGGGACCCAATGCTAAACTCAGAGACGCGGTTGGTCAGTGGCTAAGATGCTGAGCTTGTCGATCAGAAAGGTCGGCGGTTGGGCGGTTCGAATCCCTAGCATAACCGAGTGAGCTCCCGTGACTCGTCCCAGCTTCTGCCAACCTAGCAGTTCAAAAGCACGTAAAAAATGCAAGTAGAAAAACAGGAACCACCTTTGGTGGGGAGGGAACAGCATTCAATGCGCCTTCGGCATTGAGTCATGCTGGCCACATGACCACAGAGACGTCTTCGGATAGAGCTGGCTCTTCAGCTTTGAAACGGAGATGAGCGCCGCCCCCTAGATTCAGGATCGACTAGCACATATGTGCAAGGGAAACCTTTACCTTTACATTTGAATGCCAAACTGGCAAACCCGGTAACAATCAGAATAGAACTGGAAAGGGACCTTGGAGGTCTTCTAGTCCAACCTGCTGCTCAAGAAGGAGACCCTATCCCACTCCATACAAATCTCTTCTTAAAAACATCCAGTGTCGGAGTGCCCACAACTTCTGAAAGCAAAGCCATTCCACTGATTCTAACTGTCAGGAAATTCCTCCTTAGTTCTACGTTGCTTCTCTCCTTGATTAATTTCCATCCATTTCTTCTTGTCCTGCCCTCAGGTGCTTTGGAGAATAGCTTGACTCCCTCTTCTTTGTGGCAACCCCTCAAATACTGGAAGACTGCTATCATGTCACCCCCCGCCCCCAAGTCCTTATTTTTTCTAAACTGGCCATACCCAATTCCTGCAACCATTCTGTTAAGTAATTAGGCTCCCCGTTAGGAGAGTGAGTATGCAGAGAAGCGTAATGAGAGTGATATGGAATAACACGCACAAACCAGCCTACAGAGACACTGAATAGTATAAAAATATAGTAGTTTGCTATGTAGAAATATAGAGGTATTCAGAGTCCGGTTAACAGTCCAAGTCATACACGGTTCAGTAATTCAGTTATCAAAATAGTCAGTCTAACACACAAAATATAGCTAACAGTAGCAAACCACAATACCTCACAATACACTGACCAGCGTCTAACAAAACAGAGAGCTAACAGTCATTCTGGCTCCCTCTTATGGCTGCTTGAGGTAACAAACCAATTACATCTCTTAAGCATTTAAAGTAACAGTAAAGTAATCATAGCTTATATACATTGCCAAGCCAAGCCTAGGGTTACCTCCCTAACATTCTCCCCTCTTGGGTTGTCAATGTATTTACACACAACTTCACATTCTCAATCCATAAACATCACAACGTTGTTTATGTTTGACCGTTCGTATGTTTTAGCCTTTAATCCAACAATTGCTCTCCTCTGCACTTTTTCCTAAGTCTCAAGATCTTTTTGGCAACGTGGTGACCGAAACTGGATGCAGTAATATTCCAGGTGTGGCCCTACTAAGGATTCATAAAACGGTATTCATATTTCATGTGATTTTGATTCGGTGCCTCTGTTTATACAACCGAGGATTGTATTGGCTTTTGGGGGGGGGGGGGTTGCCTACCCAACTGGATCTGTGGGTTCCTAAGAAAATGTTGGCTTTTCCGGTAGGAAAGAGAAGCAACTGATCATTTATGGAAGCTTTGGATGCTGGAGGAAATAACTAACTAACTAACTAAACAGTTGTAATAAATGAGAATCTTAGAAAGAAGACAAAGAAGGAAGAGAATATCTATTCTATACATCGTTGCAAGCCAGATAAAAATGACTTTCTTTCCATCATTCCTTTCTCTCTCTCAAACTTGTTTTTCATTTATAACGCTGTAGATGTCTCAGGGTGATCTCCCCACCATCTGGGGGTTACAAATGAAGCCAGTGAGGTGGGGTGAGGGTGAGTGGGGGGGCGAGACGGACAGCAAAGGAAGATGAGAAATGAATCCCCTGTCCCTATTCCTCACCCGCCCTGTAAGGAAATATACCGTTTTATTTCGTTTCGCTTTGTCTTGGAAGAAAGATCAGCTCCCACTCAAACCAAAAGCAACCATCTCTTTTACGGTGTAAAAAAAAAAGATGCAGAGACTCTAGAAAGAGTGCAGAGAAGAGCAACCAAGATGATTAGGGGACTGGAGGCTAAAACATACAATGAACGGCCACCTGGGCATGTCTAGTCTGGTGAAGGGACGCTGGCTCAGTAGCTAAGACACTGCTTGTCGATCAGAAAGGTTGGCAGTTCGGCGGTTCAAATCCCTAGAGCCGCCTAACGGAGTGAGCTCCCGTGACTTGTCCCAGCTTCTGCCAACTTAGCAGTTCGAAAGCAGGTAAAAAACTCAAGTAGAAAAATAGGAACCACCTTTGGTGGGAAGGGAACAGCGCTCCGTGCGCCTTTGGTGTCTAGTCATGCCGGCCACATGACCACAGAGACGTCTTCGGACAGCGCTGGCTCTTTGGCTTTGAAACGGAGATGAGCACCTCCCCCTAGAGTCGGGAATGACAAGCACATATATGTGAGGGGAACCTTTACCTTTACCTAGTCTAGTGAAGAGAAGGGCTAGAGGAGACATGATAGCAGTCTTCCAATATCTCAGGGGCTGCCACAGAGAAGAGGGAGTCAAGCTATTCTCCAAAGCACTTGAGGGCAGAACAAGAAGCAATGGGTGGAAACTAATCAAGGAGAGAAGCAACTTAGAACTAAGGAGAAATTTCATGACAGTTAGAACAATGAATCAGTGGAACAGCTTGCCTCCAGAAGTTGTGAATCCTCCAACACTGGAGGTTTTTAAGAAGATGTTGGATAACTATTTGTCTGAAGTGGTGTAGGATTTCCTGCCTAAGCAGGGGGTTGGACTAGAAGACCTCCAAGGGCCCTTCCAACTCTATTATTCTATTCTATTCTATTCTATTCTATTCTATTCTATTCTATTCTATTCTATTCTATTCTATTCTATTCTGCATTCTAGTTTAGTCTAGTCTATTCCACTCTACTCTATTCTTTCTTATTCTATTCTATTCTACTCTTTCTTATTCTATTCTATTTTTTCTTATTCTATTCGATTCTTTCTTATTCTACCCTATTTTATTCTATTCGATTCTTTCTTATTCTATTCTATTCTTATTCGATTCGATTATTTCTTATTCTACTCTATTCTTTCTTATTCTATTATATTCTACTCTACTCTTTCTTATTCTACTCTATTTTATTTTTTCTTATTCTATTATATTCTCTTATTCTATTATATTCTACTCTACTCTTTCTTATTCTATTATATTCTATCCTTTCTTATTCTATTCTTTCTTATTCTATTCTATTCTACTCTACTCTTTCTTATTCTATTCTATTTTTTCTTATTCTATTCTATTCTTTCTTATTCTATTCCATTCTTTCTTATTCTATTCTATTCTTTCTTATTCTATTCTATTCTTTCTTATTCTATTTTATTCTATTTTTCTGTTTGAACAAAATGGAAACAAGGAGCAATGGCTTGCATGGATAAACAAATATATGGTCTTACATCTGGCACAGACAAGCCGTGGTCAAACTCCAGCCCCACCATGGCGCCATAATGGAGGACAGATAATGAGGGTCTCCCTTTGCTCTCCCTTTTCAAGAAAAGGAAAACATGAGTGGATTGTCAACAGGCACCCCGCCAAATAACTTGGAGGAAAGCAAAGCTTTGAAGACTGACTCCCTCCTCTCTTCTCTCCCAGCCAGGGGTGGGATTCAGCCGATTTGGAACGGTTCGAGCGAACCGGTACCTCCGGCAATCAGGTCGGCCTGCTTAGCTATATCCTCTCAGCTGATTCGCGTAGCGGAACGGAGGGCCGCGCCTCAGCTGGGTTACTCCCCAAGAAGTAACGAGGAAGGTGAAGTTCTGGTAACACTGTGCACTGTCCGCGCAGCGATCGCCAAATAGGCGATCCCCGAAGCGGTTGTCCAACCGGCAGGATCCCACCCCTGCTCCCAGCCAAACCAAATTTGCCAATGGTGGTGGGAGAGGAAGGCGAGCGAGGAGCTGTTTCCATTTTGAAAGCCGGCTTTTGGTTCCTTCTCCTTCGTTGTTTCAGGAAACACCTGGGGTTGGGAGGTCAGTAAAAATCGGTCCCATGTGTGTGTCACGGCACCGTTTCCAAGTTTGTACCTTGTCAAGACGTTGAGATCAAAGGGTGGGTGGGGGGGTGAAGGGAGAGAGGGAGGGAGAGGCGGTCCCAGTGATGGGGAGGTGAAGAAGGTGAAGCCCATCAACCATCTTGACCTCTCCCCCCCTGTTGGAGGTCCCATCACCGTAGCGATTTACCCAAGTTTGAAAAAAAGAAAACTCAAGAAGAATCATCTCGGTGAGAGAGAGAGGGGGAAATTCCAATCTGAAGTCCGGTCTCTTAAATCTTTCGTTCCCCAAAACCCCTTA
>NC_138565.1:4671785-4728200 GCF_964273705.1 Natrix helvetica
AAAGAGAAGAAGAAAAAAGCTGGAACTAAGCTAAATCAGGCTGCCTGTAGACTGCCAGGTGAATTTTTTTTAAAAAAAAAATTCTGCATGTTTTAGAGAAAGAAAAACTGACAACACGGCCGAGCCAAATTAGCAAGCCAAGCAATGTGGGAGAAGGGGGAATTCCTTCCACCAAAGATTGTATTTTTTAAAAAAATTTAAAGTATGTATTTCTCTCCATCTGAAAGCGTGCCAGAGTATCTTACAGAATCCTTTTTTTTAAAAAAGATTGCCATAAATAAGCACAAACACAGAAAGAAAGGGAGAGGAGAAAAGTGAAAAAGACAAGGCTGGAATTTGGACACCAGCATCTAACATTTTGGATCCCTTATTCATATAAAGGTAAAGGTTCCCCTCGCACAGATGTGCTAGTCGTTCCCGACTCTAGGGGGCGCTGCTCATCTCCGTTTCAAAGCCGGAGAGCCAGCGCTGTCCGAAGACATCTCCGTGGTCATGTGGCCGGCATGACTCAACACCAAAGGCGCACGGAACGCTGCTCCCTTCCCACCAAAGGTGGTACCTATTTTTCTACTTGCATTTTTTATGTGCTTTTGAACTGCTAGGTTGGCAGAAGCTGGGACAAGTCACGGGAGCTCCCTCCGTTACGCGGCGCTAGGGATTCGAACCGCAGAACTGCCGACCTTTCTGATCGACAAGCTCTGTGTCTTAGCCACTGAGCCACTGTGTCCCTCCCTTATTCATGACTTCCTATCAAAGTTGGACGATAGAGGGGTACACTTTGGAAAAGATTATGAAAGGGAAAGACGTGTCAGGAGCCAAAGATCAGGTCCAATGGAACTGATTTAAGTCAACCACTTAAGTCACGTTTGCATTGGATCCTCCTTATCTAGAATCCCACAGGGAGAAAGGGAGAAAGTTGGTATGAAGAGAGTTGGTATGTATGACAGATCAAAATGTCGGTGCCTTACTTGTTGCTAAAAAAAACTGTAGCACCTGGAATAGTGTATCCAGTTTTGGTCCACACGGTATAAAAGAAGATGTTGAGACTCTGGAAAGAGTGAAGAGAAGAGCAAGAAAGATGATTAGGAGGGCGGAGGAAGAAAGTTTGCAGGAACTGGGTTATTGTTGTTAGTTGTGAAGTCCTATCCGACCCATCACGACCCCATGGACCACGTTCCTCCAGGCCTTCCTGTCCTCTACCATCTGGAGTCCATTTAAGCTCACACCGACTTCTTCGGTGACTCCATCCAGCCACCTCCTTCTCTGCCGTCCCCTTCTTCTTTTGCCCTCCATCGTTCCCAGGTTCTTCTCCAGGGAGTCCTTCCTTCTCATTCGGTGGCCAAAGTCTTTGAGTTTCCTCTTCAGGATCTGGCCTTCTAAAGAGCAGTCAGAGTGGATCTCCTCTAGGACTGACCGGTTTGATCACCTTGCAGTCCAAGGGACTCGCAGGAGTCTTCTCCAGCACCAGAGTCCAAAGGCCTCCATTCTTTGGCGCTCAGCCTTCCTTATGATAGGAAGTGGGTAGGTCTACTCTAAAAAGAGAAGGACTAGGGGTGACACGATAGCAACCTTCCGATATTTGATGGGCTGCCACAAAGAAGAAGGGGCCAATTATTTTCCACAGCTCTTGAAAGTAAGATAAGAAGCAACGGATGGAAACTAACCAAGGAGTGAAGCCACCTGGAATTAAGGAGAAACTTCCTAACAATGAGAACAATTAAACAATGGGACAACTTGCCTCCAGATATTGTGGCAGCTCCATCGCTGAAGCTTTTAAAGAAGAGACTGGACCGCCATCTGTCTGAAATGGCGTAGGGTCTCCTGCTTGAGCAGGGTGGTGGTGGTCTAGAAGACCTCCAAGGTCCCTTCCAACTCTCACGACGGTGATTTCTGGGCTTGCACAATCATTGCCAAGTGAACTCCCCCCCCCCTTTTTTTTTCTCTCTCTCTCTCTCTTCTACAATGAATGCAATTTGTCTAGTTACACACACACACACACACACGGACAAGGCTTCAGACTCCTTTTCTTGCTTCTTATCTCGCCTGTCCCTCCCACAGCTGCTTAAAATTAGGCTGGAATTTTGTTTTTCTGTCAAGTGAATTTTGGACGCTTGGTAAATCCTTCCCTGCCTTCCCAGCAAGCACTCAAGGAGGCAGCTCTGCTATAGACTTGATTTAAGGGAGGCCCGTTGGCTGGAGCAGTTTCCGAGTTCAGAGACCCAGAGCTGAATTGCAGACAAAAGGGGCCTGCTGAGAAGACCGGGTCTGACCCTCGGCGGGAGGGCAGAGGGGAGCGAGGGGAGGGGGTGGCAAAGAGGAGACCCTTCCCCACCTCCCCTCCCCAAAGCGACGTCTGCTGCGGTGACCCTCCGTTTACCGAGATGAAAGAAGAGACGTGACATTCTCTAGCCGAGCAGATGCCAATTCTTGACTTTGAGAGGTCGGAGAATTGACAAGGGAAATAGTCCCGGGAGCCGGGATAATGGAGTTCTGAAGCTGGAAGACATTTACCTCCCTCGGTTCAAAGAAAACCCTGGAATCCATCCCCCGTTTCGTGCAGGTAGAGCGGGAGTCGAGTTTCTCGTGCGGAGTTGGCTTTTAGCCCTCAGCGCGGTTGAGCAAGCCAGGCTTCTCACAGCTCATGTGAAAATCATGAAGGTCCCCTTCACATAGAAGGGGGAACTAGAAGGGGGAACTTACCCAATTTGCAGAGGATGCTAAAGCTGGCAGGAATAGCTAGCACCCTAGAATAGGGAGCCAGCCATCTGCGGCTCTGGAGCCAATTGTGGCTCTTTTATCCCTCTGCTCTCTGTTGCTCAAAATATGCCTTACACCTGCCAATGTGCGACACCCGCTCAAGAAATCACCCGGACGTGATTTCTTGAGCTTTTCAACCCCCTAGTAGGCCAAACATGGTGAGAGCCAAGAAAAGAGAAATTTCAGAAGAAAACAGAATGCTGACTTCAACTACATATACGAGTTTTGTCATATACGCTCAGGAAATAGTCCGGCATGGGAAGGGTTTTCTTTTCTGTGGTACATGGGTCGCAATGGCTCTTTGAGTGTTTGTGATTGCCAACCCCTGCCCGAGAAGATAGTCTCAAGATCCAGAAGGATCTTGACAGACTTGAACACTGGGCCCTATCCAACACAACGAAATTCAGTGTAGAGAAAAGTCAAGGATGCGGGATCGCATCCTACCGCATACTTCCCTGCGACCAATTCGCTCTCACAGGGAGGGACTCCTCCTGGTGCCGTCCACTAAGCAATGCCAACAGGTGGCGCCTAGGAGTAGAGCCTTCTCTGTGATGGGCCCAACCCTCTGGAATGACCTCCCCCCCGATATCAGGACCACCACCGACTTCCGCTCCTTCCGACAAAAACTGAAGACTCACCTGTTCCGTTTAGCCGGCTTGGCCCATTCATAGTCTTATCTTACCTCCTGGCAGATATTTTAATTGGGTATTTTTAGGGGTTATTTTTAAACATTGTTTTAATTGCTTTACTTTAGGTACAGTTTTTTACAGCCTCCTCTTTTAAGTATTTAGTATTTAACTATGTTTGTATTTATTTCTATGTATCTATGTGTTTTAATCTGACTGTACACCGCCCCGAGTCCCTTTTGGGAGAGGGGGCGGTATAAAAGTTTGAAATAAAGTAAAGTAAAAGTAAGTCCTGCACTTTGGTAAGAAAAACCAAAAGGTCACATATAGACTGGGTGAAACCAGGCTTAATAGCAGTGACTCTGAGAGGGATCTTGGAGGCTTAGTGGACAACCAGCTAAAGTTGAGCCAGCCGTGTGCAGTGGCAGTCAAAAAAGCCAATGCATCCTAAGCTGCGTTAATAGAGGGATACAATTAAGATCAAGGGAGGTGCTAATACCACTCTATCAAGCCTTAGTAAGTCCACACCTAGAATGTTGCATCCAGTTTTGGTCACCACACTATAAAAAAGATCTTGAGACTCTAGAAAGAGTGCAGAGAAGAGCAACAAAGATGATGAGGGGGCTGGAGGCTAAAACATATGAAAAACACATGCAGGAACCTGGGCATGGCTAGTTTAATGAAAAGATGTCTCCCCTGGTCCTTCTCTTCACTAGACTAGCCAGGCCCAGTTCCTGCAACCATTCTTCATCTGTCCACCACCACAGAAGATTAAGAAGGAAGGCAAGAAGGCGGACTGCCTGATTCTTAACTTTTCTTTCTTTAAGTTATGGGTTGTGAAGATATAAAGAAGAGCCAGTTTGGTTAACCAGTGAAGGCTTCTTCAGTTCTGACTGAATCCTTCCATTCCCCACCAGTCAGAACTGAAGAAGCTTCTTGGATGAGTAGCGAACCGTCTTCAAAGAAAAACAAGAAAGTCCAGTTACCTCTTGAGAAAGCACCTTTCCTTGAAGACATTCTGCTTCTCATCCAAGAAGCTTCTTCAGTTGTCGCTTCTTCAGTCAAGAGTTGAAGAAGCTTCTTGGATGATGGAGAATCTCCATAGGCTTCCCTGGAATGTGGCCCATTCTAAAGGTTTACTCAGTTAAGGGATGGAGACTTGGAGGAGGCCAGACATGTAAGCAATTCTACAAATAACTCTCTTCACGAGAACAAACCACTCCAAGACCCAAAGGTTCACCCCAGGTAAAAGTATCCAGGAGGGTGATTTCAGGTGATAGGAAATGTCCTGGAAACCTCAAAAGGAACGGTAGGGAGCCGTCTCTCCGATTTGCTCCCAACTCCTCCACCCATGGACTTCCAATTGAGGGAGAGGTGGACCAGAAGGAGGGGCTTAGAAGGCCTGCAGTTGGGATGACTCAATATTTATGACATTGCACATCCACGGGGGAGCTCAAGTGGACTTCTCTGCTTGTCACTTTGGCTTGTCCTTGGAGTGTAAACACCTTCTCCCCTCCGTTCCAGTCTATTGCTTCCTATTCTTCCAGATCAGGACAGCTAATGTGTGTCCTCGGGTGAGCCTCCCTCCCCTCCCTCTCCCAAGGCAGCC
Organism: Natrix helvetica; assembly: GCF_964273705.1. NCBI lineage: Eukaryota > Metazoa > Chordata > Lepidosauria > Squamata > Natricidae > Natrix > Natrix helvetica. The sequence continues at coordinate 4,676,778 of NC_138565.1, forward strand.
GCCCCCCTCCCCCACCCCCAGTCCAAACAGCCAAAGAAAACCAATGTGCTATATTTGTTTTCTCGAAAAGGAGGCCAGAAATGATTCCCGTAAGACTTGGAGTAGCGTCAAGGAGCCGTGTCTGAGCATGTCTCAAAGCTTGCCTTTGGCAGCGAGGATCTGCTGCTGGTGGCCGCTGCTTCCTGTGTCTTTCCTGATCTGGAGGGAGGGGGGGGTTAAGAATATTGAGCATTGCAAAAAGAGAGAAGGGGATACAGAGAGACAGGTAGGAGAGTGCGGCCAGGAAAGGAAGTATGTGTTGTTGTGATTATTTGGCTAGAAACCGATCTCCCTGCGCAAATCTCTCCTGGTTTTTCTTCAGGGCGAACTACATGTTACCCAGCATGCCTGACCCGAGAAGGCCATTGGATTGGGAAGGGAGGGAGGAAGGAAGGAAAAAGAGGAAGGGAGGGAAGGAGGGAGAAAAAGAGGAAGGAAACGAGGAAGGAAGGAAAAGAGGAAGGGAGAGAGGGAGGAATGAAGGGTGGATGGGAAGGAGGGCAAGAGGGAGGAATGAAGGAAAAGAAGAAGGGAGAGAGGGAGGAATGAAGAGTGGATGGGAAGGAGGGAGGAAGGGCAAGAGGGAGGAATGAAGGAGAAGGGATGGAGAGAGAGAGAGGAAGAAAGGAATGGAGGGAGGGAGGGAGGAAAAGAGGAAGGGAGGGAGGGAAGGCAAGAGGGAGGAATAAAGGAAAAGAGGAAGGGATGGAGAGAGGAAGGAAGAAATGGAGGAAAAGAGGAAGGGAGGGAGGGAAAGAGGGAGGAATGAAGGAAAAGAGGGATGGAGAGAGGGAGGAAGGAAGGAATGGAGGAGGGAGGGAGGGGAAAAAGAGGAAGGGAGGAAGGGAGGAAAAGAGGAAGAAGGAAGAAAAAGAGGAGGGAGAAAGGGAGGAATGACATGTGGATGGGAGGGAGGGAGGAAAAGAGAAGAAGGAAGAATAGAGGGAGGGATGAAGGAAGGAAGGGCAAGAGGAAGGGATGGAGGGACAGAGGAAGGAAGAAGGCAGAACAGGAGAGGTGCATCTTTGCCAACCCATCAGATTCGATTCTCCCTAGATTTTCAGACTGAAAATTGAATTGGTAAAATAAAATCTTGAACCTTTAGTAAGAGTTGGGCATCTCAACTACTAGGAATGAACGAAAAGCTGTTTGGCTGGGGAAGGACCCATTCTCCCACCGTTTCCTAAGGCCAGAAAACTCCTGTGGATGGCAGGGGGCAAGAAAGAGGGAGCTGCATCGAAATGCCTGTTTTATCCCCCCAAACCAGCATGTCTAACGCATGCTAATTACCAACGCGATTACAGAAAGGCTATTGAATTGGAGTCCGATTTGCAAGGGTAAATAAACACCCATCTCCTTCACATTCAAAATGGACTCTACCTGTCCAGGAGACAGATACCCAAATCAGCAACTGGGAATGAAAAACGTACTTTCATGCCAAGCCCCCAAAAATATTTTTTTACTACTCTTTTTGCTTCTGATACAAAAGAAATTTATTTTGGGTTTGCTTTTTTTAACTCTGTAAAAGTCGAGACAGAATTTACGATTGATATATCTGGGTGGCCTGAAGTATTCTTGTACCATTCCTAATGATAAAAAGTCTGAGTGAAGTTTGGGTGGCTGAATTAACCAGTTTGTGCAATACTTTGAATCGTACACTAAGCCAAAGAGTTGGTTTCACATAACATGCCAAGCAAATCTGTTAACCATAAAAACATTGGGTTGGAAGGGACCTTGGAGGTCTACTAGTCCAACCCCCTGCTTAGGCAGGAAACCCAACACCACTTCAGACAAACGATTATCTAATCTCTTCTTAAAAACTTCCCAGTGTTGGAGCATTCACAACTCCTGGAGGCAAGTTGTTCCACTGATTGTCCTCACTGTCAGGAAATTCCTCCTTAGTTCTAAGTTGCTTCTCTCCTTGATTAGTTTACATCCATTGCTTCTTCTCCTGCCTTCAGGTGCTTTGGAGAATAGCTTGACCCCTTCATCTCTGGGAGAGCCCCTCAAATATTGAAGATACAAGCATGCCACCACCTAATCCTTCTCTTCCCCTCGCACGTATGTGCTAGTCGTTCCCGACTCTAGGGGGCGATGCCCATCTCCGTTTCAAAGCCCAAGAGCCAGCGCTGTCCGAAGACGTCTCCGTGGTCATGTGGCCGGCACGACTCAACGTCCAAGGTGCATGGAACGCTGTTCCCTTCCCACCAAAGGTGGTTCCTATTCTTTCTACTTGCATTTTTAACGTGCTTTCGAACTGCTCGGTTGGCAGAAGCTGGGACAAGTCACGGGAGCTCACTCTGTTATGTGGTGCTAGGGATTCGAACCGCCGAACTGCCGACCTTTCTGATCGACAAGCTCAGCTTCTTCGCCACTGAGACACCGGGTCCCCTTGGCTTGGATAAACCCCTGCAGTTTTCCTGGAAGATTTTCGGAAGAGGTTTGCCATTGTCCCCTTCCTAGGGCTGAGAAAGAGGGACTGGCCCAAGATCGCTCTGCTGGCTTTGTGGCTAATCCAGAACTAGAACTCACAGTCTCCTGGTTTCTAGCCTGGTGCTTTTACCACTACGCCAAAATGGCTACCTATGGGATGGTTAGGATGAGGGATTATGCATAAGATTATGAAGAGCAAAATGAGAGAGCAGCCTAGACCGTAAGGCTGTGAGTCAGGATTTGAGGGGTAAATAGCAGCCTGTTTATCTTCTCTGTTACACAGCATTCCCCGAGCAAACCCGCCTAAGGCAGGTCCCTCAGATCCAAACGGACATTGCGTAGTCGAATAAGATCTAGTCTAAGTAAGAGCCACAGTGGCGCAGTGCTTAGAAATGCAGTATTGCAAGCCTAACTCTGCCAGCTGCTCGCAGTTCGATCCTGACCAGCTCGAGGTTGACTCAACCTTCCCTCCTTCCAAGGTTGGCAAAATGAGGATTGTTGGGGGGGGGGGTAATGTGCCAACTCTGTAAACCGCTTAGAGAGGGTTGTAAAGCACTGCAAAGTGGTATATAAGTCTAAGTGCTACTCCTTCCTGCCTGCCTGCGCAGTAGTTAGAATGCAGAATTGCAGGCTAACTCTGCCCACTACCAAGAGTTTGATCCTGACCATCCCAAGGTTGACTCGTCCTTCCGTCCTTCCGAGGTGGGTAAAATGAGGACCCAAATTGTTGGGGGGCAAGAGGGTGACTCTGTAAACCGCTTAGAGAGGGCTATAAAAGTACTGCGAAGTGGTATATGTCTATATTCTATTCTAATTCTAATTCTATTCTATATTCTAATTCTAATCTATATTCTAATTCTATTCTATATTTTAATTCTATTCTATATTCTACATCCTAATTCTAATTCTATTCTATATTCTAATTCTATTCTATATTCTACATCCTAATTCTAATTGTATTCTATATTCTAATTCTAATTCTATTCTATATTCTAATTGTATTCTATATTCTAATTCTAATTCTATTCTATATTCTAATTCTAATTCTATTCTATATTCTAATTCTATTCTATATTCTAATTCTAATTCTATTCTATATTCTACATCCTAATTCTATTCTATATTCTAATTCCTATCCTATCCTATCCTAAGATGTGATGGTACAGTGATTAGAATGCAGGATTCAAACTTGGTCAGTTCACAGTGGGCTTGCAAAGCCCAGAGACCCCGGGAGAAACCTATGGAAAGAGGCTGCAGGAGAGGAAAGGGAGAGACCCAAATGGGGCCTCCTCTATCCTCAGCCAAGGAGAAATGGCACAACTGTATTACGCAGGGTCAACAGTCTATTGCATGGGAAACGAAGAAGAAGAAGAAGGGAATGCCAGCTGAGGAACAGGACGAGAGGCCAGAGAACGGGGAAAAAGCAGGCAAATGTTCTTAAGCCTGCCAGTATGGAAAGGAAATGGATCTTCAGAAGATCCTTTCTGGTCCAGAATCCTTCTTCTCATCTCACAAGGGTTTTCTTCTCCCCGGGAAATCTTCTGTTTTCCAGACTCGTTCTTGGAGGGCTTTAGGAATGCTGCTGATGTTTTTTTTTAAAAAAAAATTGGCCTTATCAGATTAACAGAGTTGGAAGGGACCTTGTAGGTCATCTAGTCCAACCCCCTGCCCAAGCAGGAGACCCTACACCATTTCTGACAGATGGCAGCCCAGCCTCTTCTTGAAAGCCTCCAGGGATGAAGCTCCCACAACTTCTGAAAGCAACTTCTGTTCCATGGGTCTATTGCTCTCACTGTCAGAAAGTTCCTCCTTTTTTCTACGTTGAATCTCTCCTTGATCAGTTTCCAACCATTATTCCTTTGGAATGTTTTGGAAAATAGGTTTGTTGGAAAACAGCTTGACCCCCTCCTCTCTGTGGCAGCCCCTCAAATATTGGAAGACTGCTATCCTGTCTTCCCCGGTCCTTCTCTTCATTAGACTAGCCAGGCCCAGTTCCTGCAACCGTTCATCATCTGTTTTAGCCAACGGTTCCCTCATCATCTTGGTTGCTCTTCTCTGCCCTCTTTCTAGAGTCTCAACATCATTTTTATAGTGTGGTGATCAAAACTCAATGGAGTATTCTAGGTGTGGTCTTACTAAGGCTTTATAAAATGTTCTGAGTACCTCCCTTGATCTTGATTCAATCCCTCTGTTAATGCAACTTAGGACTTCATTGGATTTTGGGGCTGCTGCCACATACTGCTGGCTCGTGTTTCATTGTTGTCCACTAAGACTCCAAGATCCCTTTTCATTTTTAATATGAGAGCTATTTCTTTCTCCTTTGGGATGAGGCTATGGCCACCTCAACTTATGTTCTGCAAGATCCATAGGGGACAGGAGAGAGGTATTTTCTGGGTGTGTGTGTGTGTGTCTTCTAGGAAAGGATAAGAGAAGACCAAACTTTTGCTGCTGTTTTAAGACATTGGGACATTGGATTTATCCCCCACCTTCATTCCAAGCTCATCTCTCCCCCCCCCAAAAAAGGCAGTTTGGTTTTCTTCTTCCTGAAGATGTTTTTGGATGACAAGCAAAATGTTTTCAAAGGAGGTGGAAAAGACATCAAGGAAGTCCAGCTGCCTTTTGGAAAATGCACCTCTGAGCCAGCTGTCACCTGGGTGATTGAGAATCTCCACAGATGCTCAGGCCAGGATTCAATCTTACCTCCATCATTTTTCATGGGGCATCTTGTGTTCTTCCAAGAAAATCCCCATTTGGACAACGTCTTCATTCTTTTCTTCCAAAGACTGTGAGAACAATTGACTGGCGGGACACATTACCTTCAGAAATGGTGGTGCTTCACTACTGGAGGCTTTTAAGAAGAAACCAGACAGGTATTTGTCCAGAATGATATAAGGTCTCCTGCTTGAGCAGGGGGATGGACTAGAAGATCTCTAAGGTCCCTTCCGGCTCTTATTCTGTTAATGGTGGCGGACGCCACTGTAGCCTTAAAGCTTTAAAACTGGAAGCTCAAACTACTCAAGGAACTGCTGATTCAGCTCTACGGAGGAAGGATTGAGTCTGTCCTCTGCACCTCCATAGCTGTCTGGTTTGGTTCTGCAACCCAACAAGACAGACACGGATTTCAGATGATGATTAGAACTGCAGAAAAAGCAATTGCTACCAACCTGCCTTCCACTCTGCACGAGCCAGAAAGAGGGCTGTGGAAATATCTACACACCCCTCACATCCTGGACATAAATGGTTTCAACTCCTACCCCCAAAACGACTCTATAGGGCACCGCACACCAGAACAACTAGACACAAGGACAATTTTTTCCCTGAACGCCATCCCTCTGCTAAACAACTAATTCCCTCAACACTGTCAAACTATTTACTAAGTCTGCACTACTATTACTATTAGCCTTCTCATCCTTCCTATCACCCATCTCCTCCCACTTATGACTGCAGGACTTTACCTTTGTTGCTTGTATCCTTACGATTTATATTGATATTGATTGTTTCCTGATTGCTTATTTGTACCCTATGAGTATCATTAACTGTTGTACCTTACGATTCTTGACGAATGTATCTTGTCTTTTTATGTACACTGAGAGCATCTGCACCAAAGACAAATTCCTTGTGTGTCCAATCACACTTGGGCAATAAAGAATTCTCTTCTCTTCTGTTCTATTCTATTCTACATTCTCTCTTCTCTTCTACTCTACTCTATTCTACATTCTCCTATTCTATTCTATTCTATTCTATTCTATTCTATTCTATTCTACATTCTCTCTTCTCTTCTACTCTACTCTATTCTACATTCTCCTATTCTATTCTATTCTATTCTATTCTATTCAATTCTACATTCTCTCTTCTCTTCTACTCTACTCTATTCTACATTCTCCTATTCTATTCTATTCTATTCTACATTCTCTCTTCTCTTCTCTTCTACTCTATTCTACATTCTCTATTCTATTCTATTCTATTCTATTCTACATTCTCTCTTCTCTTCTACTCTACTCTATTCTACATTCTCTTATTCTATTCTATTCTATTCTACATTCTCTCTTCTCCTCTACTCTATTCTACATTCTTCTATTCTATTCTATTCTATTCTATTCTATTATTCTATTCTATTCTACTCTATTCTACATTCTCTTATTCTATTCTGCTCTACTCTACTCTACTCTATTCTACATTCTCCTATTCTATTCTATTCTATTCTATTCTATTCTATTCTACATTCTCTCTTCTCTTCTACTCTACTCTATTCTACATTCTCCTATTCTATTCTATTCTATTCTATTCTATTCTACATTCTCTCTTCTCTTCTACTCTACTCTATTCTACATTCTCCTATTCTATTCTATTCTATTCTATTCTATTCTATTCTATTCTACATTCTCTCTTCTCTTCTACTCTACTCTATTCTACATTCTCCTATTCTATTCTATTCTATTCTACATTCTCTCTTCTCTTCTCTTCTACTCTATTCTACATTCTCTATTCTATTCTATTCTACATTCTCTCTTCTCTTCTACTCTACTCTATTCTACATTCTCTTATTCTATTCTATTCTACATTCTCTCTTCTCCTCTACTCTATTCTACATTCTTCTATTCTATTCTATTCTATTATTCTATTCTATTCTACTCTATTCTACATTCTCTTATTCTATTCTGTTCTACTCTACTCTACTCTACTCTAGCTTACTCTAGTCTACTCTATTCTATTTCCTCTTTATTTTTCTCTCCTGAATTTAAGATGCAGGGCCTCCTGTGTCCTGGGCTGCATGCTGCCTGTCTCCCCTTTCCGTGCCCCCTAGCTTCCCTTCAGCTGTGATGGGGAGGGAGGGGAGCACTGACTCAGGAAAGCCGTGAACTATTTGAGAAAGGTCAGCTGGCAGTCTTCGCCCTCCTTCCTGCTTCGAATTGGACAGTGCGGGAGCCCCCTCTGATGGCTGAGGGGCAGACTTCACCAAGACAGGGTGGAGACCCTTCCGGCTTTACAGGACTGGAAGCTTTAGAGAGGTGGTTTGCAAAGGAATGGAGCAATTGCTCCTACTTGCTAGGCACTCATTGGAGGGGCTTCTGGTCCCAAGGTATCTCAAGAAAATGTAGTCTCGGGAAAGCGCTTGGGATACCATGGGACATCTGAAGAAAACAGCTGTGAAGACCAACAAACTAAGCCAATGTTGTACTTTTTTTTGCCTGCCACAAAACCAGTAATATTTTCTCTCTTGCCCTTTCCATGAAAAATTGAACTTGCAAACATAATATTCATCACTCCTTCTCTCCTATCTTTTCTTTCCTTCTTGTCTTTTTCTTCCTTTCCTCCCTCCCTTTCCTCTCCTTCCTTCCTTCCCCATTTCCTCTCCTTCCTTTCCTCCCTTCCATTTCCTTTTTCTTTCCTTCCTCTTTTGCCTTTTCCTCTCCTTCCTTCCCCCATTTCCTCTTCCCTTTTTCCTTCCTTCATTTCCCCTTTCCTTCCTTCCTCTCTTAACTTTCCTTTCCTCCCTCCCTTTCCTCTCCTTCCTTCTTCTATTTCCTTTTACCTTTCTTCCTTCCTCTCACCTTTTTATCTTTCTTCCCCCACTTCCTCTTTCCTTTTTTCTTCCTTCCTTCCTTCATTTCCTCTTTCCTTCCTTCCTCCTTTCCTCTCCTCTTAACTTTCTGCTCCTTCCTTCCCTCCCTCCCTTCCCTCTCCTTCCTCCTTTCCTCTCCTTCCTTCCTTTTTCTTCCCTCCCTCCTTCCTGTTGGCAGTAAATGTCACTATTTAAATATTTCTTATGTAAGGCCTTTTCCTTTGCTCCCTGGAGTTTCTCCACCTTTAATATCATTGTATTTAGAACAAATTTCTCATTGGCTAACGGAAGGAGCTATGGGGTAGCATTGCAAGAGAGAATAAGGGTGTGTCCCCAAGTCTCAGTTATCCCCATACAGGACATATCTCCAAGGGCATCCTCTCTTAGCCATCTTTCCTCTCGCGCCAGTGGTGGGATTGAAATAATTTAACAACCAGTTCTCTGCCCGAATGATTTCTGCCAGCAACCAGTTCACCAAACTGCTCAGAAAGTTAACAACCAGTTCTCCCAAAGTGGTGCGAACTGACTGAATCCCATCACGGTCCCTTCTAAAGTTCGTTTTATGAAGTTTAAAAAAATGCAAATGAATGCTTTTCACTCCCAGGGAAGTTATTTTAGCACTTTAAAACAGCTGGACTTCCTTTCCTGGGCTTCTTCATCCCAACTTAATCTCACCTCGTTTTGGGGCCACCCATTGGTGGCTCGGTGGCTAAGACACTGAGCTTGTCGATCAGAAAGGTCGGCAGTTCGGCGGTTCGAATCCCTAGCGCCGCGTAACGGAGGGAGCTCCCGCGACTTGTCCCAGCTTCGGCCAACCTAGCAGTTCAAAAAGCATGTAAAAAATGCCAGTAGAAAAATAGGAACCACCTTTGGTGGGAAGGGAACAGCATTGAGTCATGCCGGCCACATGACCACGGAGACGTCTTCGGACAGCGCTGGCTCTTCGGCTTTGAAACGGAGATGAGCAGCGCCCCCTAGAGTCGGGAGCGGCTAGCATATATGTGCAAGGGGAGCCTTTGCTTTTAAAAGAAATTGGCTGGGTCAACATGAACCTTGCTTCGATTAAAAGGGATTTAAAAAGTGGCTGTTGTCCTTGATTCTCTCCTACCCTGGGCCAATTCTGCTAACCATCAGTTCTCTGGCTCTGATTTAGAGGAGACAAGCACTCAAGCAAATGAAGATAAACGAGGAAAGAAAAAGCAAAGTTCGCTTAGCGAGCCTTCCAAATACCGTTTTCTCTCCCTCTCTCTCTCTCTCTTACACTCTCTTCTTGCACACTTTCCAAAGCCTTGCTGTCTCAGATGCAACCATTAGTTGCTTGGATTTGTTCATATGGAGGGATTTTGGGTGAGGCTCAAAAACTTCCATGGAAAAGAAAGCACTGAATTCAAATCGTGAACAGCTGGCTTGTTTGTTTCCCTAACAGGAGACAATTCCTAAGACGGTGAGGACAATCAACCCAATGGAACAGAAGTTGCCTTCGGAAGTTGTGGGAGCTTCATCCCTGGAGGCTTTCAAGAAGAGACCGGACTGCCGTCGGACATAAATGGTGTAGGGTCTCCTGCTTGGGAGGGGGGGTTGGACTAGATGACCTACAAGGTCCCTTGTAGGGCATATACCTGTGCATACAAAAGGTCCTCAGCCTATGACTCACAATCCAGCCCAAAGTTTATGTCGCTAAGTGGGTTTACCAAGCCTTCCCCTAAACCTCTACTAAACACACTACAAAAAAGATGCAGAGACTCTAGAAAGAGTGCAGAGAAGAGCAACCAGGATGATGAGGGGACTGGAGGCTAAAACATACGGTAAATGATTGCAGGAACTGGGCATGGCTAGTCTAGTGAAGAGAAGGACCAGGGGAGACAGGAGAGCAGTCTTCCAATATTTAAGGGGCTGCCACAGAGAGGAGGAAGGGGGTCAAGCTATTCTCCAAAGCACCCGAAGGCCAGACAAGGAATAATGGATGGAAACTGACCAAGGAGAGATTCAAACTGGAAATCAGGAGGAATTTTCTGACCGTGAGAACAATCAACCCATGGAACAGAAGTTCCCTTCGGAAGTTGTGGGAGCTTCATCCATCATTGGAAGCTTTTAAGAAAAGACTGGACTGCTGTCTGTCAGAAATGGTGTAGGGGTCTCCTGCTTGGGCAGAGGGTTGGACTAGATGACCTATAAGGTCCCTTCCGACTCTTTAAAAAAAATCTGCTAAGTATCTGTTAAAACCGGGATGCCATAAAGGTGCTTTCCCCCCCCCCCAAAAAAAAGGCAAGTGGGCTTGGGTTTTTTCCCCTTGAAGATGTTTCACTTCTCGTCCAAGAAGCTTTTTTGGTTCTGAATGTTGGAGGATGGAAGGAGGAAAAGAAAGGGACTTTCTTGTGGAAAAGGAAGAAATGGATGGCCAGGAATGTCGGGGGGGGGGGGGAGTTACAACTTTGTTTTGCATTGAATCCTAACTGAAAAGTAGCTTTTCTTTCCTTACTTGTATTTAGGCAACAACAGAATGGAGGGCTTCTAGAAAAGATTCAACAAATCTCATTTTCTGATATTATTACACCCTGAAACAAAGGCTATTGTCTTGCTATTGACTTGCAAATTAATGAAGAAGCATACATGTCGCTCTGTCACTTCTTTTAAAAAAATGTTTCACAAAGTCGATCTGAGCATTATAATGCAGTCGATATCCATATAATTTATGCGACTGTTTTATTTGTTTTTCTGAGCAGGAGATCATAGGTTTATGAAGCTTTTTTTGTGTGTGAGAGAGAGTGCTTTGGACAATGACAGAGAGATAGGAGTAGGAAACAAAGAAAGAGAGAGAGAAAGAAGGAAAGAAAGAAAGAAAGAAAAGGAAGGAAGGAGAGAGAAAGAGGGAAGGAAGGGTGGAAGGAAGGAAGGAAAGAAAGAGGGAGGGAGGATGAAAGGAAGGAGCGAAGGAAGGAAGGAGAGAGAAAGAGAAAGAAAGAGGGAGGGAGGAAAGGAAGGAAGGAAGGAAAGAAAGAAAGAAAGAGGAAGGAAGAAAGAAATAAGAAAGAAAGAGCTCATCTCACCCCAAACATAAACTCAGAAATACGCCTTCCAAATGAACAGACCAAATCTAAAATGAGGTGGAAAACAGAAGCTTATTTTCAGAGACAGAAAACTCGTTGGGAACTGGACGACAGTTGCATAATATGTTTTGAACATCAAAAGTGACCAGTCTCATGTCGCCCAGCTTCGTTTGTTTAACCCCTCCCGAGACTACAGCACAAAGTTTCCAAAACTTTCCAGCGGAATCTCTCAGCATCTGGCCAAAATATATGAGCCGGAGCAGTAAATGAGGGAAGGAAGCATGCCTGGGCTTGTTCATCCAGAGGCTCTCGGATCTGGAGAGCTTACTTTCCAGAGAATGGGAATTGTGCCTGGATGGGGAGCCTGACAACTGCTTCAAAAATGTCTTAGAAGTGCTACTTATATCGAGTACTGGAGTTGGAAGGAGGAGATCGAGGAGAAGGAGAAAGAGAAAGAAACAGAAAGAGAGAAGGAGAAGAAGGAGATAGATGAGAAGGAGAAAGAGGAGGAGACAGATGAGAAACAGAAGGAGAAAGAGGAAAAGGAGGAGAAAAGGGAGGAGGAGATCTAGAAAGAGAAAGAGGAGAAAGAGGAGGAGGAGGAGGAGAAAAGGGAGGAGGAGGAGGAGGAGAAGAAGGAAATAGATGAGGAGAAAGAGGAAGAGACATGAGAAGCAGAAGGAAAAAGAAAAAGAAGGAGGAAAGGGAGGAGGAATAGATGAAAAGGAGAAGACAAATGAGAAGGAGAGGGAGAAAGAGAAGGAGGAGGAGACAGATAAGAAGCAGAAGGTGAAAGAGAAAAGGGAGGAGGAGATCGATGAGAAGGAGAAAGAGAAAGAGAAGGAGAAGAAAGAGTAGAAGGAGAAGAAGAAGGAGATAGATGAGGAGGAGAAAGAGAAGGAGCAGGAGACAGTTGAGAAGCAAAAGGAAGAAGAAAAAGGAGGAGGAAAGAGAGGAGGAGACAGATGAGAAGGAAAAGGAGACAGATGAGAAGCAGAAGGAGAAAGAAATCGGAGGAGGAAAGGGAGGAGGAAGAGAAAGAGGAGATAGATGAGAAGAATACAATTCAACCCTAATAAAGTGCTGAGTCTCCAGAGGAGTGCCCCCCCCAATAAAAAAAAAACCCACTGGATCCTCCCAGGGCCTTTACTTCACCTCCCATCATCAGAACCAAGTAAATATAGCCAAGGAACAGGAGTATGGGCCTCTGGCACCATTGCTCTACAACAGCTGGAGTCCGTAAGGATGCAGGGGGGAAATAAACAGCTGCCAAAATTAGATACCCCCCCTCCTGCGTGTTTTTTAAAATCTTCTTTTAAAACAATCTAAATTGGGGACCCTCGGCATGTCTGACGGTGGGGAGTGGTCTGCTCCGTGCCAAAAGGAGCTCCTTCTCCTTTCTCCAATCCTCGGATTTAATTTGGGGGGTGGGGGGGAGATGACTACCCACAAACCCTCGATTCCCCCTCACCTGCCCTCCTCGCCGAATCCTCCAAACATTAATTTTTCCTCAATAAGAAACTGTCCCTTGACACCTAAATATTTTGCTTCTCCTTTACGGGAGCCCCTTGGGGGGGAAATCTGGCTGGAAGAAGAGAAAAAAACAAACATGTCCTTAAAAGGAACAAAATTCTCCCTTTCTTCCTCTAAAAGTGATGGATGGTGCCACCTTGTGAGATGGGGGGAGGAGGAGGAGGAGGAGGAGGAGGAGGAGGAGGAGGAGGAGGAGGAGGAGGAGGAGGAGGAGGAGGAGGAGGAGGAGGGCTGCCAAAAGTTACAAGATGGTCTTTTGTGTAGACAAGGAACCGAAGAAGAAGACGGGATGTTAAGGAGCACATTGAAGGTGACACAAGGATCTGATTTGGCTCTGCAACACAACAAGACCGACACAGACTTCAGAGGAGAATCGGAACTGCAGAAAAAACAATGGCTACCAACCCGCCTTCCATTGAGGACCTGAACGCTGCTCGAGTCAAAAAGAGGGCTGTGAAAGTATCTACAGATCCCTCGCATCCTGGACATAATAGTTTCAACTCCTACCCTCAAAACGACGCTATAGGGCACTGCACACCAGAACAACTATAGACACAAGGACAGTTTTCTTCCTGAACGCCATCCCTCTGCTAAACGAATAATTCCCTCACCACTCTCAAACCATTCACTAAGTCTGCACTACTATTACTATTAGCCTTCTCATCCTTCCTATCCCCCATCTTCTCCCACTTATGACTGTAACTTTGTTCCTTGTATCCTTACTATTTATATTGATATTGATTGTCTCCTGATTGCTTATTTGTACTCTATGACTATCATTAAGTGTTGTACCTTACGATTCTTGACGAATGTATCTTGTCTTTTTATGTCCACTGAGAGCATCTGCACCAAAGACCAATTCCTTGTGTGTCCAATCACACTTGGCCAATAAAGAATTCTATTCTATTCTATTCTATTCTATTCTATTCTATTCTATTCTATTCTATTCTATTCTATTCTATTCTATATACTATTCTAATCTATATACTATTCTAATCTAATCTATATTCTATTCTATTCTAATCTATATTCTATCCTATTCTATTCTTATCTAATCTATATTATATTCTATTCTAATCTATATTCTATTCTATATTCTTTTCTATTCTATTCTAATCTAATCTAATATATATTCTATTCTATTCTAATCTATAATCTATTCTATTCTATATTCTTTTCTATTCTAATCTAATCTATATTCTATTCTATTTTAATCTATATTTTATTCTATTTTACATTCTATTCTATTCTATATTCCTTTCTATTCTATTCTATATTCTTTTCTATTCTAATCTAATCTATATTCTATTCTATTTTAATCTATATTTTATTCTATTTTACATTCTATTCTATTCTATATTCCTTTCTATTCTATTCTAATCTAATCTATATTCCATTCGATTCTAATCTATATTCTATTCTATTCTATTCTATTCTATTTAATCTAATCTAATCTCTATTCTATGCTATTCTATTCTACTCGACTCTACCCATCTACTACTCTACTCTACTCTATACTCTACTCTCTACTCTACTCTACTCTACTCTCTACTCTACCCTACTCTACACACGTGCCATAGGTAGCACGCAGAGCCTCTCTGCAGGCACATAAGCTGTCGCCCAACTCAACTCTACTGCACATGTGCGGGCACTTCCCACCAGCCAGCTGGTTTTTGGGTCTCTCCTGCGCATGCGGGAGACACATGCACATGTGCGGGAGGTCATGTGCACATGCGCATGGGACAAGGGTTTGTGCACGCAGGGGCAGGGGTGGAGCACAGGACGGTGTGCCCCCCCCCCCCGTGCCCCGTTTTTAGTCCCAGGGGGCTTCAGGGAGGCCTGATAGGCCCCAAATGGGGCATGTGCACGCAGAGGGGTTGTAACAAACATGTGACGGGTGCGCACTGTAGTGTGGGTTGTGGCAAGCGTGCGATTTCGGCACATCACTGGCAATAAGGCTTCCCAGGGGGTTGGACTAGAGGACCTTCAAGGCCCCTTTCAGCTCTGTTATTCCATTGACAGCGACAAGGCTTTCCGTCCCAAAGGCGTAAAAGCGTAGTAAGTAGAGTATCTCAACCTGAGTTCATTTTCCGCCAAATTTGAGTTGAAATTCATTCATGGGAAGCAAAGCTAGACAAACCACGGCCCTATCGTTCCTTGGCCATCTTTCTCTCGAGGGGGAAAAAAATTGAGAAAAGCAGCGAAACGCTTCAATGGCCGGTTTCCAGCTTTCCTTTGGCAGCCCTGGCGTCTCCTTTTTGGGACCAAGGTTTATCCAGGAGAGTAGAGTCACTGATTTTAGCAGCCGCCTTCACGTTTTGGGGGGACGCCTGGATAGAGACGTGAATTTGATGACAAGGGGAACCGTTTTAATGGTGGTTATTGAGTACACAGTCACCACACCATAAAAAAGATGTGGAGACTCTAGAAAGAGTGCAGAGAAGAGCAACAAAGAGGATTAGGGGACTGGAGGCTAAAACATACGAAGAACGGTTGCAGGAACTGGGTATGTCTAGTTGAATGAAAAGAAGGACTAGGGGAGACATGATAGCAGTCTTCCAATATCTCACAAAGAAGAGGGAGTCAAACTATTCTCCAAAGCACCTTAGTGTAGAACAAGAAGCAATGGGTGGAAACTAATCAAGGAGAGAAGCAACTTAGAACTGGGGAGAAATTTCCTGACAGTTAGAACGATCAACTCATGGAATAACTTGCCTTCAGAAATTATGAGAGCTTCCTAACAGAGCATCCAGAATGATGAGGGCACTGGAGGCTACAAGATACAATGAACGGTTGCAAGAACTGGGCATGGCTAGTCTACCAGGGGAGACAAGATAGTATCTTCCAATATTTGAGGGGCTACCCCAGAGAGGAGGGGGATGAAGCTATTTTCCAAAGCTCCTGAAGGCCAAGACAAGGAATAATGGGTGGAAACTCAACAAGGAGAGATTCAACCTAGAAATAAGGAGGAACTTTCTGGCAGGGAGAACCATCAACCCATGGAACAGAAGTTGCCTTCGGAAGTTGAGGGAGCTTCATCCCTGGAAGCTTTCAAGAAGAGACTGGACTGCCATCGGTCAGAAATGGTGTCGGTGTCTCCTGTTTGCGCAGGGGGTTGGGCTAGATGACCTACAAGGTCCCTTCCAACCCCATCATTCTGTTAAGGGCAAAAATCCGATTATAATTGTAGCCACGGGGGGTAGGCTAATAAGACTTTCTTTCTTGAGAGATAGCTGCTTGTTCAAAATCTCCCTGATGATACCGCAGGCCTATTTTTAGCATCCCAGCAAATTGATGTCCATCATATCATGTTAGACTCATCGGTGGTTGCAAACTCAGCTCTCTGGACAATTCGAGCCATCTTCCTTCCTTGATGTGGACGTGTTTTCTTGCATATTAAACAGGGGAGTGCACATCCTCGGGGAAAGATTCAAAGAAGAGTTATTTCCACTCCGTGTAAATCCCGGGTTTAATTTGACGGCATCTCGAGACCCGCGCGAGGTAATAAAAGATTCTTGAGCACGGATGGAGCTTCATACACCTTGGACCTCATTCAAGGAAGGAAATGGACTATTTAGGACGATCCTAAATGTTAAAAAGTCTTCTCGGAGACAAACGAGGGCTGTCCTGAAATAAGAGGACGGTGAACAGGAGTGGCACAAAATTATACGGTGGCACGGTTAGAAAATTCTCGGCGGCAGGAGGGTAATGGTAGAACTGCAAGGCTAAAAAGAGATTTAATTCTCGATTTGCCCTCTGGTGCTTTGGAAAATAAATTGACCCCCTCCTCTTTGTGGCAGCCCCTGAGATATTGGAAGACTACTCTCCTGTCTCCCCTGGTCCTTCTCTTCACTAGACTAGCCATGCTCAGTTCCTGCAACCGTTCATCGTATTTTTATCCTCCAGTCCCCTAATCATCTTGGTTGCTCTTCTCTGCCCTCTTTCCAAATTGTCTACATCTTTGCTATAATGTAGTGACCAAAACTGGATGCAGGATTCTTACTTGCAAACGATGGGCAAGCAAAGCATTTGCTACACAGGTGAGGGTAGGCGATGTAGTAGCACGCCGTATATCCAGTCCTCTGTAGGATGCAGGATAGGATATTCAGTCCGCTTGGAAGGAATCTCCTCCAGGTAGCAAAACTCACAGGCACAACAACCCGAGGGCACGTGGGGCCACTTGTAAATTTGTCTCTCTCGTGCGACTTGCCGGACAGTCCAGGGGGAACGCCTCCCCAAATGCGGAGGTCTTTGGTGAAACAACAAAGGGCAAATGCTTTCGCGACAGAAGAGCTTGTACACCGAATGAAGCGCAAGGCCATGACACATCCTGAAACCTGCCCTGGCTTCTGTTTTCCTTTGGCAGAAGCCCTGCGTGAAAATAAAACTTGTATCTGACTTTCGAAACCAAACCAAAAGAAAACCACTTGTGGGACAAGAAGGAATGTCACATGGATGAATGCTGCCCTCTGGATGCAGGCAAGGGAAGTAAGTCAGCTGCACACAAGTGTTATAAACAGTTTCCAGCTGCAAATGGCATCCCTTACACAAAGCCACAGTCCAACAGGGTGTCGATTCCATCCGTGGACTTACTGGAACTACTCACCTGTGTACAGGTCAGTGTCTGTGTACTGGTCCACCTTTTTGTGATGCAAGATGTAATCGGAGACTTTGGTCCCAATGGCCGGTTGGACGTCGTACCACTCCAAGGAGACCACCGTGCTCGAAGGCTCCACGTGGGGAGAGAGACGCAACCTGGGCGGAAAAAAGGAACAAAGGGAATAAAGAGGAGGGTCGGACTGAAAATCAACTTTTCCTGGGTGCTGGAAATGGGGGGAGATCGGGGCAAAAAGTTTGTTTGTCGCGAGGCGTGGTGGGTCTGGTTTTCCAGCCTGATATCAAACACAATTTTGGCTTTGTGTCTTTTGGGAAAGGTGGAGAAAGGTGTGAATCGACACATCCCTGCAAAACAGACGTCTCTACAACCCAATGTCTCTACGTTGCTTCTTCTTAATTTGTCCTTCGTGGTTTCCACCTTCTTGGTGCTAGAAAAAAAGTGGGGTTTGCTCTCTGTTTATGCAGAGCTCCTTGGAGCACTGATGATGCTACCTAGTTTGGTAATAAAACGTCAGCAAGAAAATAACCAAGTTCAGAGAGTACCGAGGAGACCACAGTCCTCCTCCTCCTCCTCCTCCTCCTCCTCTCCCCTCCTCTTCCTCCTCCTCCTCCCTGCAAATCCCACTCCCTTCTAGCACTGATGATGTTACTTAGTTTGGTAATAAAACGTCAGCAAGAAAATAACCAAGTTCAGAGAGTACCGAGGAGCTCAGTCCTCCTTCTCCTCTCCCCTCCTACCTCCTTTTCCTCCCCTTCCTCCTCCTCTCTGCAAACCCCACTTCCTTGTGGCACTGATGGTGTTATCTAGTTGGATATTGAAATGTCTGCAAACAACCCACCAAGCTCAGAGAGCACCAAGGAGCCCACAGCCCGCCTCCTCTTCCTCTAAACCACACTCCCTTCTAGCACTGATGATGTTACCTAGTTGCGTAATAAAATGTCTGCCAGAAACCAACCAAGGACCCCACGGTTGTCCTCCTCCCTCCCCCTTCCTCTCTGCAAATCCCACTTCCTTGTGGCACTGATGGTGTTATCTAGTTGGGTAATTAAACATCTGCAAGGAAACCACCAAGCTCAGAGAGCACCAAGGAGCCCAGAGTCTTCCTTCTCCTCCTCGCACTGATGAGGTTATCTAGTTGGGTAATGAAATGTCTGCAAGAAAACAACCCAGCTCAGAGAACATCAAAGACCCCACAATCATCTCCTCCTCCTTCTCCTCCTCCTCCTCCTCCTCCTCCTCCTCCTCCTCCTCCTCCACCCATAAACCCAACTCCCTTCTAGCACTGATGATGTTACCTAGTTTGCATCATGAAACACTTGCAAAAAACCCACCAAAGTTGGAGAGCACAAAGACCCCACAGTTCTCCTCTTCCTCCTCTTCCTCTAAACCCCACTCCCTTCTAGCACTGATGATGTAACCTAGCCGGTTAATGGAATGTCTGCAAGAAAGCAACCAAGGACCCCACAGACCTCCTCCTCCTCTCTGCAAACCCCATCCTCTTGTACTTGCACTGATGTTTCTTCCTTTTTTTATTGTTTTAATTAAAAAAAACACACACACACAAAAACATTCTTCATTACATCTTCCAGAAAGCATGTCGATTGGTTACGATTAAATTCCGTGCGTTGCTACAATCATTCTTTATATTTCATTCATATTGAATTGTACGTTTTAAATCAGAAACCTTTATACCCCATCCATATACCGTCATTCTCATTGAACTATATTTGTTTGAACGTGCTTTTGTCTGGAATCATTTATATTTATACTATAATAAATCTAGACAAAAATTTATTGCTAGAATTTATAAGTTGCTTAGTTGGATCACGAAACCACTGCAACAAAAGCAACCAGCCCAGAGAGAACCGTTCAACTCTGACCTGTGCTTATTCTCCTCCATTGATATTAAAGACGGGATCGCATTCTACCACATACATCCCTGCGACCAATTCGCTCACCCAGGGAGGGACTCCTCCAGGTGCCGTCCACCAAGCAATGCCAACGGGCGGCGCCTAGGAGTAGAGCCTTCTCTGTGATGGGCCCAACCCTCTGGAACGACCTCCCCCCCCCGATATTAGAACTACTACCAACTTCCGCTCCTTCCGACAAAAACTTAAGACTCACCTGTTCCGACTAGCCGGCCTGGCCCACTTATAGTTCTAATCTTACCTCCTGGCGGATATTTTATTTGAGATAGCTTTTAAGGTTAATGTTTTTAACTTTTTAAAAAATTTTTAAATTTTTTAAATCTAACTTAACTAAATTGTACAGGGAACCTCTACTACCTCCTCCAGTCCTATGTTTAATTTATTTATTGTATACTTATAACATGTATATTTACTGTTCAACTATTTTAATATGACTGTACACCGCCCCGAGTCTCTTTTGAGAGAGAGGCGGTCTAGAAATCCAATAAAGTTAAGTTAAGATGCAATAATAATAATAATAATAATAATAATAATAATAATAATAAATAATAAATGGGGCAAGGGATATTTTGGCTGGATTTAAAAAAAAACCAGACAGGCAGGCACTGGCCCCTGTTGGGAAAGAGATACTCACACAGGTTGGGGAAGTGGGCTGCAGCTGGGGAGGCCATTGTCATCGAAGGCGTTGAGGTCACATCGGCACCAATCCTCAACCACTTCTCCCTTCCCCGAACACCAGTAAGAACTCATGAGGGCTCCCTTGAACGCCTAAGAAGGGGGAAACAAGACAAGTGGTTTGGAGCGAACGGACGGTTGAGGAGTGCAACGGCAAAAATCGCTCAGTTCTACAGGGAGGAAGATGTTGTGCAACGTCAACAGAGATTCTCCGTCATCCAAGGTCACGGTGGTCTCAAAGGGGCTGTCAGGCCTGCAGCCATCTTTCCTGTTGGATCTTTGGCCTGCCGTACTTTCTATTATCCTACTATGCCTTTTCTATTGTGGGAAAATGGCAGGAGGGGGGATTGTATGGAGTTAGATGACATGTAGCCATAACAATGTTCTTTTCTAGAAAGCCAAGGTCATCCTTTGTCTCTGCACCTCTGCACCTGACCTGGAACTGGATGGGTGGAAGCTGCCAGTGGAAGATTGGATCATGGGATGGACTTGTGAGTGTGGGGGCAAGATGCTGAGCTTTCAACTGGGTGGGGAAAACAGGGAAACTTTCAGATTTGGGTTAATGTCAGGGTTCCAAATAGCATCCAAAATTAAATCAGAGTCCAAGGCAAATATTTTGCTCAAAGTTCCAATTTATTAAGAGAGCCATGTTGGCACATCTGGGGAAACCTGAATCTGCGCTAGGGATTCGAACCGCCGAATTAACAACCTTTCTGATCGACAAGTTGAGCGCATTTGCAATATTCTTTTTTTTGGGGGGGGGAGGGAGGGATTTCCACAATGATTTCTTTTCTATCAAAGTCAACGCACACCTACAAGAAAACAAAACTGTTAGCGGTGCTCATTTTGAGCGCAAGAGAGGTGGTCCTTGTTTTTTGTAAGGATGCATTGCCTCCAGCCACGGAAAGGGGATTTTAAAAAAAATCAAAATACTTCCAGCCTTTACGGTGTCTTTGATGAGTTGGGGATGGACCTGATGAAGCTACAACACAAGGAATGAGACAAACTCAAATGAAGTGCCTGATGGAGATTGGGGAAGATTTTATGATTGGCTAGAGAAAGGAAGCTAGAAAAGAAAGTAAGGAGAAGATACAGGACCCAGACGTTGCACTATTAAATAAGAAAGGGGGGGGAAGAGGGGGAAAACAGAAAAGAAAATACTAAATATACAAGTATATATTCAAGAGCGAGATATAAAGGGGAAAAAATATAGTTAGGATAGATTAACGAAGGTAAGGGAATAAGAAATGATACTAAATTATATTTGGGTTTGCGGAAATACCATCCCAAGAGAACATAAACTGAGATTTGAGAGAGACACCTATAACAACAGAAAAAGAAAGGGAGGGAGGAGGAGAGAACGAGAGGAAGAGGAGGGAAGGAAGGAAGAGGTAAGGAGAGGCGGGTGGAAGGGAGAGAAAGAGAAGGAGAGAAGGTAGGAAGGGGAAGAGGAAGAGTAGGGGAGAGGTAAGGGAAGAAGGAAGGGGAAGGAGAGGAGGGAAAGAAGAAAGAGGTAAGGAGAGGATGGTGGAAGGGAGAGAAAGAGAAGGAGAGAAGGTAGGAGTAGGGAAGAGGAAGAGTAGGAGTAGGAGAGAGGTAAGGGAAGAAGGAAGGGGAAAGAGAGGCGGGTGGAAGGGAGAGAAAGAGAAGGAGAGAGGGTAGGAAGGGGAAGAGGAAGAGTAGGAGAAAGGGAAGAAGGAAAGGGAAGGAGAGGAGGAAGGAAGGAAGGAGAGAAGAGGGAGAAAAGAAAGGGAAAATAAGGCAGAAGGGATGGTAAATAAAGCAACCCAAACTGTATATCATAACCTATTAAACGGAACAACAGATGTATAAGAATGACAAATGCAAAGAAGAAGAATTATGTGACTGTATATTTACAATGGTGTGTAAGAGAATTAAAAAAATTGGGGGGGAAAAAGCGCATGATGAAATTCCCAATGATGCGTCCGGATCCCTTTGGGAATCAAGACCAGAAGGGGGCCATGTGGGCTAATCTGATCACGTTTAATGTCATTTCTTTCTTACGGTAAGTTGGCCTCAGCTTTAATCAGATCCCGAGGAGACGCAGGGACAATTACGTCTTGCCTCAACCTTTCAGAAACGAAGTTATTCTCCCAACTCATCCGTCAACCTTCTCTCTCTCTCTCTCTCTCTCTCTCTCAAATGGATAGCTGATAGTTACTGAGCAACAGTTGATATCAAGCACACACAAGAGAGAAGGAGCGTTGCAGGAATTGGGTACGTCAGCTCTAGTAGGGGTGGGGAAAGGCCTAGGGGTGACAGGTTGGCAGTCTTCCAATATTTGAGGAGCTGCCGCAAAGAAGAGGGCAGTCAGACTATTCTCCGAAGCCCAAGGACAAGAAGCCAGGGATGGAAGCTAATCAAGGAGAAAAGCAACTTAGAACTAAGGAGAAGTTTCCAGATGGTGAGAACAATTAGCCAGTGGAACAACTTGACTCCAGAAGTTGTGAATGCTCCAACGCTGGAGGTTTTTAAGAAGAGATTGGGCAGCCATTTATCTGGAATAAAATAGGGTTTCCTGCCTGAGCAGGGGGTTGGACTAGAAGACCTCCAAGGCCCCTTCCAACTCTGTTTATTCTATTTTATTCCATTCCATTCTATTCTTCATTCTATTATTATATTTTATTCTCTATTTTGTTCTGTTCCATTCTATTCTCTCTTGTATTCTATTCTATTCTATTCTATTCTATTCTATTCTATTCTTACAAATACTTACAAATGAGTGGGTTTTACTGGAAACCAGCAAATGCAATGCAATGCAATCCTTTCCTTTCTGTTCCTTTCCTATCCTACCCTACCCTACCCTATCCCATTCTATTCTAGGGATGGTCCAATAGCAGTGCTCCAATAATCATCCTGGTTGTTCTTCTCTGCACTCTTTCCAGAGTCTCAACCTCTTTTTTATAGTGTGGTGACCAAAACTGGATGCAGGACTCTTAAGGTGTGGTCTTACTAGGGATTTATAGAGTGGTATTAGTACCACTCTATAAAGATGAACAACAAAGAGGATGAGGGGACTGGAGGCGAAAACATATGAAGAACGGTTGCAGGAACTGGGTATGTCTTGTTTGATGAAAAGAAGGACAAGGGGAGAGATGGTATCAGTCTTCCAATATCTCAGGGGTTGCCACAAAGAAGAGGGAGTCAAGCTATTCTCCAGGGAACCTGAGGGCAGAACAAGAAGCAATGGGTGGAAACTAATCAAGGAGAGAAGCAACTTAGAACTGAGGAGAAATTTCCTGACTGTGAGACCAATTAATCAGTGGAACAACTTGCCTCCAGAAGTTGTGAAAGCTCCAACACTGGAAGTTTTTAAGAAGATGTTGGGTCACCATTTGTTTGCAGTGGTGTAGAGTTTCCTGCTTAAGCAGGGGGTTGGACTAGTAGACCTCTAAGGTCCCTTCCAACCCAATGTTTTTATGGTTAACAGATTTGCTTGGCATGCTATGTGAAACCAGCTCTTTGGCTTAGTGTACGATTCAATTCAGCCACCCAAACTTCACTCAGACCTCCAAGCTTCACATAAGCTTCCAACTCTCTTACTCTATTCTAAGAGGGCACCAAAGGGCCCCTCACAAGTTTCAGGACAGGGTTGGCGTTATTTGCAAACTGCTAGAGGAAACAGGACAAGCAAGGACAAGATGTTGTGAGAACGGTGATGACAAATTGAGAAGACGGACCGGGAGAAGCTGACATAGGAAGTGTGAGGCAAGCTTCACATAAACAGCCTTGTCACGAACCACAAATGTGTAATTTAAAACCAAAAATAGTGGAGAAGAGGCTCCTGGGTTTACATAAGATGCAAGAGAAACGGCCTTAGAAGCAGCAGAGAGTGCTAACTGCAGAGACGCCGTGGCTCAGGGGCTAAGACGCTGAGCTTGTCAATCAGAAAGGTCGGCAGTTCAGCGGTTCGAATCCCTAGCGCCGCCTAACGAAGCGAGCTCCCGTGACTTGTCCCAGCTTCTGCTAACCTAGCAGTTCGAAAGCAGGTCAAAAATGCAAGTAGAAAAATAGGAGCCACCTTTGGCGGGAAGGGAACAGCGTTTTGTGCACCTTCGGCGTTGAGTCATGCCGGCCACGTGACCACGGAGACGTCTTCGGACAGCGCTGGCTCTTCGGCTTTGAAACGGAGGTGAGCAGCGCCCCCTAGAGTCGGGAACGACTAGCACGTATGTGCAAGGGGAACCTTGACCTTTAGAATGCCAACATTATGTTCTCCTCGCAAAGTGAATCTTTCTGAGGTTTTTCCTTTTTTTGTGTATGATTTGACTTTGCCCCTTTTCTAAGGTTCCCACACCCTCCTTCCATCCAGCTGTTTTGGCTCCCAGAGCTTGAGATCCAGAAGTTTCGACCTCTGGATGCTTCAACGCTGTCCCAGAAGAGGTCACAAGGGGAGAAGGCAGCCAAGCTGGGCCGTTGACGCTGAGTGAGTGTTATGGATACAAAGCAGGGCAAACACAAGGCAAAACTGGAAAAACCCGACAAACATTTACGTCCTGTTGAGATCACTCTTCTTGGACAGGTTATTTAGAGCTCTCCCAGTGTAGCAGAGTGGGGAAGATGTTTCCATACTCAGTTTAATCTCCTCCTCCTCCTCCTCTTCTTCCCCCTCCTCTTCTTCTCCTCCTTCTCACCTATCTTCTCCTCCCTTTCCTCCTTTTTCTCTTTCTCCCTCTGCTTCTCATCTATCTCCCCCTTCTCCTCCTTTTTCTCCTGCTCCCTTTTCTCTTTCTCCTTCTGCTTCTCGTCTGTCTCCTCCTCTTTCTCTTTCTCCTCCTCTATCTCCTTCTTCTCCTCCCTTTTCTCCTTCTGCTTCTCATCCATCTCCTCCTCCTCCCTTTTCTCCTCCTTTTTCTTTCTCCTTCTGCTTCTGATCTGTCTCCTCTTTCTCCTCCTCTATCTCCTTCTCCTCCTCCCTTTTCTCCTTCTCCTTTTTCACTTTCTCCTTCTGCTTCTCATTTGTCTCCTCCTCTTTCTTCTTCTCCTCATCTATATGCTTCTTCTCCTTCTCCTCCTTCTTCTTCCCCCTCCTCCTCTTCTTTTCTCGTTCTCCTCCTCCTTTCCCCCTCCTCTTCTTCCATTCTTCTTCTTCTTCCCCCTCCTCCTCCTCTTCTTCTTCCTCTTCTTTTCTCATTCTCTCCCTCCTTCCCTTCCCCTCCCTCCTCCTCCTCCTCTTCTTCTTCCTCTTCTTCTTCCATTCTCCTCCTCCTCCTCTTCCCATACGGTGGCCCAGGATGCTTGTTATGAATTATCCCTGACTTCCTCTTCTATCATCATCGGGTCTCATCTCACCCAGCAGACCCAAGGTTGCTATTAAAGGACAGATGATGCCCTGAGCACGACGGACAAAATTTTCAAGAGGACCAGGAGAACTTTCTTTTAAAGCAGGGGAGAGGGGGGGAAAAAACACAAAAAGGGAGAAAGCAGGGGGAGGAAGCCAAAGTTTCCAAACAAAACACGTTCGTAGGTGCCGTAGGAGGCCAAACATGTGGCCTCTCTCACACGGGGCTCAGATCTGGGCTTTCATTGCAAGGAGAGGGGAGAATGGAAACTCCTGCTTATTGAAACACCGCGAGGGCAGTTCCAATGCCGTGTTTTGTAGCCATCAAAACAGGTCCTGTGAGTCGACTAAGCGGCGAACAGCGAGTTGTGTGTTTCCATTTTGCTTCACACCCGCAAACCAGTGAGCAATAAAGTAAACATCCCCCTTGTTTGCTTGGAGAGGCGGAAGTGGCTTTCTTGCAGAAAGAAAACAAACACTCGGGAAGAGGAAGGAAGTCCCATTAGCCCAGGGCATCATCCAGACACCTTGTAGACCAAGGAGTACATCTTGATATACTCCGTGGGCCTATAGAATTTGTCTCTGTCTCCATCCATCCACTCACTCATCCATCCATCCCTCTTTTGTGCATCCCTCCTTCCATTCACCCATCCCTCCTTCCATTCGCTGTCTATGTACTTCTATAATCCATCCATCTATCCATCCACCTCTCTCTCTCGTGCCTTCCTCCTTACCCCATCCCTCCTTGGAAGGGATGGCCTGCAGAGTGCAAAACCTTTTTTTTTAATTTAACTCTTCAAAATCATGGTGCATCTTATACTCCAGTGCATCTTATAGTCCGAAAAATACAGTATCTCTCTATCTATCTGTCTGTCTGTCTGTCTGTCTGTCTGTCTGTCTGTCTGTCTGTCTATCATCTATCTCTATCCCTTATCTATTTATCTATTTACAGTATCTATTTATCTATTTATCTATCTATCTATCTATCTATTTATCGCTATCTATCTATCTATCTATCTATCTATCTATCTATCATCTATCTATCATCTATCTATCTATCTATCTATCTATCTATCTATCATCTATCTATCTATCATCTATCTATCTCTATCCCTTATCTAATTATCTAATTATTTATTTATCTATCTATCTATCATCTATCTCTATCCTCTATCTATCTATCTATCCTCTATCTATCATCTATCTATCTATCTATCTATCTATCTATCATCTATCATCGATCGATCCATCCATCCATCCATCCATCCATCTATCATCTATCTATCTATCTATCTATCTATCTATCTATCTATCTATCAATCTATCATCTATCTCTATCTCTCATCTATCTATCTATCATCTATCTATCTATCATCCATCCATCCCTCTGTCTTCCTCATCTGTCTGTCTGTCTGTCTGTCTGTCTGTCTTCCTTTTCTATCTATTGCCTGTCTGTCTATCTGTCTGTCTGTCTGTCGACCTATTCTCTCTCTTTCTCTTTCTCTCTCTCTCTCTCTCTCTCATCCATCCACCCATCCATCCATCCCTCTGTCTTCCTCATCTGTCTGTCTGTCTGTCTGTCTGTCTTCCTTTTCTATCTATTGCCTGTCTGTCTATCTGTCTGTCTGTCTGTCTGTCGACCTATTCTCTCTCTTTCTCTTTCTCTCTCTCTCTCTCTCTCTCTCTCTGTGTCTCTCTCTCTCTCTCTTTCTCTCTCTCTCATCCACCCACCCACCCATCCATCCAATCGCCATCTATTACGGCTCTTTGCTCAGCTTCTGCTCCCTCCCTTCTCACCTCCCGGGTCTCGTTGTCCTGGATGAGCATATACAGAGGGACAATGTGGTTGATCTCCAGAAGGACCGGGGTGGGGCTCAGCTGCTCCTTGCCTCCCCGGCGGCACAGATGGCAAGTCGAAGGGCAGCGGCCTTTCTCTTCGCAGTGGATCTCCACGCCAGAAACCAGCTGATCGTCGGACAGCATCTGGGCGGTCAGCAGGCCAGAGAGATAAGTGATGAAAGGCATGGACTTGAGCTCTTTCTTGTTCCCAAGCTCCGTGGTTTCTGATTGGGAAACAAAGCAGGGAGGGAAAACAGAGAGAGAATTAAAGAAGGAAAAGGCAATTTCTGATTGCACTGAGGTTTTATGCCTTAAATAAATGAATCGCTTAATAAGATGGACTAGAAGACCTCCAGCTCTGTTCTTCTTGCTGTGGGCCACCGGTAGCCAGTGGAGCTGGCTGCAGAGTCGGACAGTGAGGAGGTCGGGGAGGAAGATGGGCCAGTCCTGGAGTCTGGGGAAGGCTCTGATGAGGGCTCTGTGTTGGAGGCAGAGATGGGGACAGAGCCGTATGCCAGTTATCAGCTGCCTTTGGAGTTAGACAGCAGTGAGGCAGAGGAACAGCTGGAGCCTGTTCCCAGTGTGCGCATGCGCAGAGCTGCCAAAAGACAAGAACAACTAAGAAAGCAGGGTCGACTTGGGAGTAAAGCCACACCTTGTAAGTGATTGGCCCCTCCCAGAGGAAACAAAAGAGGAGGGAATGGGGAGGGGGCTTTTGCAGGAAACAATTCGTTCCTTCGGTCGTGCCAAGAGTGGAAAGCTCTGTTTGTGACTATAAGAGACTCAGTGCCAAGTTTTGCCTTGCCCTGCCGTTTGGAAACTTAGTTATCTGGCAGCTCTCCAAGCGAGATAAGGTTCGTGTGGATAAATATTCCTCTGAAAGATTGTTTGCCAAGCCTTGCGGACTTGTGAACCAGAGGTTCACAGGAGACTTCTAACAAGAGGTTGGATAGCCATTGGTCTGAAATGGGATAGGTTTTCCTGCCTGAGCAGGGGGTTGGACTAGAAGACCTCCAAGGTCCCTTCCAACTCATTCTGTTAAATGTTTGCGACCTTTGCACAACCAAATAGAGAAAACCAGATTGTTTACAAACCCAGCAACTGTGCTGCACAACTAGCTAGTGTTAGGGTTAAACATCCCCTCACATTAGTCTGGTTAGCTTTAAATATCTCCTCGGGTTAGTCTAGAGAACTAGGGGAGACATGATAGCAGCCTTCCAATATCTCAGGGGCTGCCCCAAAGAAGAGGGAGTCAAGCTATTCTCCAAAGCACCTGAGGGTAGGACAAGAAGCAATGGGTGGAAACTAATCAAGGAGGGAAGCAACTTAGAACTAAGGAGGAATTTCCTGACAGTTAGAACAATTAGTCAGTGGAACAACTTGCCACCAGAAGTTGTAAATGCTTCAACACTGGAAGTTTTTAAGAAGATGCTGGATAACCCTTTGTCTGAAGTGGTGTAGGGTTTCCTGCCTGAGCAGGGGGTTGGGCTAGATGACCTCCAAGGTCCCTTCCACCTCTGTTATTCTGTAGTCTTGAAACTACCCAAAGCATTCAAAATCCAGAAGATTAGAATAGGCCGGAGCAGAAAAAAAAAGGGATATACACTAATCAGATTGTGGCAGAATTAGTGGGCGTTTGTTTACTTATTTATATTTCACATTTTTCAACTCCATCTTCTTCAAAGAGAGACTCTAGAACAGGGTATAAAATTCAAAGTTACAATGACACTAAAAAAAAAACCCTGACGACTGTTTTCACTCTTGCAGCTTTTCCAGTCATCATATGATCAAAATCCAAATGCTTGGCCACTGACTCATATTAACAGAGTTGGAAGGGACCTTGTAGGTCATCTAGTCCAACCCCGCACTCAAGTTGGTGTGTCCCCGGATCACGCAGTCCCCTTTTGCGACCTTCTGACAAACAAAGCCATTTAACGACCGTGTGACTAACTTAACAATGGCAGTGATTCACTTAACAACGGTGGCCAGAAAGGTCGTAAAATGGGACAAAATACATTTGGGAAACGCCTCACTCAGCCGTAGAAATGTTGGGTTCGGCCGAGGGCGTAAGTTGAGGAGCCTCTAGTAGTTATTCGCCTTTTCAAATTTACTCAGCTTAAAAATAAAGGAATTGGACTTTGAATACCATTTCTTGAGTATTCAAGAACAACACAGTTCGAGGGTATTAAAAAAATTAAAAACTATGTACCATCATAGTTTGTTTCTGACTGGCAAATAAACCAGGTTGAAGACAACAGCAGGTGACTGATGTTTTTGTGTCTTTGTCATTTAGCATAGTTTTCTCGTTCCTTAACAGAGTTGGAAGGGACCTTGTAGGTCATCTAGTCCAACCCCCCCCCCCCCCATAAGCAGGAGACCCTACACTATTTCTGACAGATGGCAGTCCAGTCTCTTCTTAAAAGCTTCCAGTGATGAAGTTCCTACAATTTCTGAAGGAAAGCTGTAATTAAACTGATTAATTACAGAATAACAGAGTTGGAAAAGGGACCTTGTAGGTCATCTAGTCCACCCCCAAAGTAGGAGACCCTGTAGGATTTCTGACAGATGGCAGTCCAGTCTTTCCTTCAAAGCCTCCAGGGATGAAGCTCCCACAACTTCCCTTCCATTGTTCTGTCAGGAAATTCCTCCTTATTTCTAGATGGAATCTCTCCTTGATTAGTTTCCATCCATTGCTATTGTAGGAGGTTAGCACTCCCCCCTCCTTAAAAAAAAGAAATATTCTTTAAAAAGAATATATAATATATATATAATGTAGCAGAATGCTACATTCCCTTGGATGAGAAATGGAGAAACATGTTTTTTAGGCAGGAAACAGACTCATTCTTAATCACCCCCCACCATCTTCAATAGCCCACAGCAATGTCAGTGGAATTTAACAGATTAACAGAGTTGGAAGGGACCTTGTAGGTCATCTAGTCCAACCCCGAACTCAAGCACCTGCCAACACTTAAGAGTTAAAGAGATAGCTGGGTCTATTCATAGGCAAATGCCCTCAGATCCAACAAAGGTA
Organism: Natrix helvetica; assembly: GCF_964273705.1. Classification (NCBI taxonomy): domain Eukaryota; kingdom Metazoa; phylum Chordata; class Lepidosauria; order Squamata; family Natricidae; genus Natrix; species Natrix helvetica. The sequence goes on from NC_138565.1 coordinate 4,706,786, forward strand.
GGATTAGCCTTCTACCCATCTCACCACATGGGTAGACGCGTGGTTGAGCCTCAGGGCAGCCTACAACACAAGCTCAAATTCAAAAGCCCAGAGAGGGCATAAAACCCAGGGCATTCTCAGCATCTCTGCCCTTTTAGCCCAGAACCTCAAACAAATGTGGTCCCGTCCACCATTAAACCATCTTTCCAAGCAGCCACCATTGTTTCCAGTGTCTTTTCCCCTCCCCGCTTGGAATTGAACCCAGAAGGACATTTCTTCCAACTCCAACAAACTGTAGCCATTTGTCTGAAACGGCAAAGGGTTTTCCTGCCTAGGCAGGGGGTTGGACTAGAAGACCTCCAAGGTCCCTTCCAACTCTGCTATTGTATTGCATTGTAGCCTTTAGCAATAAATGACTATTCAATATGCAAATGTGGATAATAACACACACACAACACAACACACCTCCAAAGCCTGAAAGGACTTAAGCACCGATGTGGTAAATGAATATATATTAAATACAAACCTAACCGTGAAAACAGCTGAGCTATAAATTCTCTCCTCTTTTTTCAGCCCCGGGAACAACGGAGACCATTTTGTAAACGGCTTAAAGAGGGTTTCGGTGGAGCGATGCTGCCCTCCAGTGGATTTCCAAAGCAATAACGCCAGAAGCAAAAGCATAGCAATAAGGGGGAATTGAGAGTTTTGCAAAGTTTTAGAAAACTCCGCCCCCCCTTCTTCAGATTAACAGAGTGGGAAGGGACCTTGTAGGTCATCTAGTCCAACCCCCACCCCCGCCCAAGCAGGAGACCCTAAACCATTTCGGACAAAATGGCAGTACAATCTCTTCTCGAAGAGGTAAGAAGTGGTACGCTATTATTCTGCCTTCTGACATGATAGCAGTCTTCCAATATCTCAGGGGCTGCCTCAAAAGAAGAGCCCCCCCCCCCGCCCACCAACCTATTCCCCAAAGCACGCGAAGCAACGCATGGAAACTAATCGTGGAGAGAACCCAACCTAGGAACAAGAAAAATTTCCTGACAGTGAATCAACAATTAATCCGTGGAACGACTTGCCTCCAGATGTTGCTGCGTTGCAGAAAATGACAAGTCTTTAGACTTCTCAGGATACAGGAGGAGTTTATTTGGCAGCCAGGTTCAGAAAGTTAGCACGTGGCTAACATTGCAAATTCTGAACATTATGGAAGCACGCGTTCTTATACATTCTCAAAGACAGCATAACTTGGAAATACTTAACTCATTTCTTATTGGTTACCTTGAGGAAAAAGCCTTATAAGGAGATGGGGGGCTTACTTCTCCTTTTGTTACAGGTATGGACTACGTGCCATTAACAAACTTTAATTGAACCTTGTGGTTTTGGACTTTTGACATAGGGACGTTTGCTGGAACAAGTTGTGGTTGAAGGCTGATGACATTTCCTTCCTAGAAAAGCTTCTAACTGTCCCTTTTATGCCACATCTTCATTCTTATATTTTAATTCATATTTTATTCTACTTTAGTTGGGTACTCCATCGCTGGAGGTTTTAAAGAAGAGATTGGACAATCATTTGTCCAGAATGGTATAAATTCTCCTGCTTGAGCAGGGGGTTGGACTAGAAGACCTCCGAGGTCCCTTCTAAGTCTGTTATTCTATGATAACACACTACATAACAGGGTGATAAGGACAATGCAATATTGCAAGTGATTGGTGGGATTCAAAATTGAATCTGCACTGATTGGTGGGATTCAAAATTCTTTTACTACCTGTTCTGTGGGCGTGGCTTGGTAGGCGTGGCAGGGGGAGGATACTGCAAAATCCCCATTCCCTCTCCATTCCGGGGGAAGGATACTGCAAAATCCCCATTCTCTCCCCACTCCAGGGGAAGGATACTGCAAAATCTCTATTCCCTCCCCACTCCAGGGGAAGGATACTGCAAAATCTCCATTCCCTCCCCACTCCAGTGGAAGGATACTGTAAAATCCCCATTCCCTCTCCACTCCAGGGGAAGGATACTGCAAAATCCCCTCTCCCTCCTCACTCCAGGGGAAGGATACTGCAAAATCCCCATTCCCTCCCCACTCCAGGGGAAGGATACTGCAAAATCCACATTCCCTCCCCAGTCCAGGGGGAAGGATGCTGCAAAATCTCCATTCCCTCCCCACTCCAGGGGAAATATACTGCAAAATCTCCATTCTCTCCCCAGTTCAGGGCAAGGATACTGCCAAATCCCCATTCCCTCCCCACTCCAGGGGAAATATACTGCAAAATCCCCATTTCCTCCTGATCAGTTGGGACTTGGGAGGCAGAGAATAGATGGGGTTGGGGGCAGCCAGAGGTGGCATTTGCCGGTTCTCCAAACCACTCAAAATTTCCGCTACCGGTTCTCCAGAACTGGTCGGAACCTGCTGAATTTCACCTCTGACTCGTGCTTAATTTGATGGCCAAGACTTGTGCAGTAAAATGATATTTGCTGTGACATTTTACTTTCCAGTTTCAACTTGGGAGAGGCCGCTAACTTTACAAAGTATCCATGCATTGTTTTATGTACTCCAAACATTTCCTTTTCGAACTGAGTCTCCAAGCCATTTCAAATAACATTCAAAGGGGGAGGGGGGGGGGAAACCAAGGCTGTCTCTTCCCACTTCTAGCTATAACCAGGTTGCTTGTATCTTTAGAATTTATATTGTTTTATTTAGTTTCCTAGTGTGATTTGATTGCTTAATCTATGACTATCATTAAGTGTTGTATCTTATGATTATTGACGAATATATTTTATTTTATTTTTCTTATGTACACTGAGAGCACATGTACCAAAGACAAATTCCTTGCGTGTCCAATCACACTTGGCCAATAAAGAATTCTATTCTATTCTATATTGATATTCTTCTCTTCTATATTCCTCTTCTCTATTCATATTCTATTCTATTCTCATATTATCTTCTATATTGCTCCTCTCCTCTCCTCTCTATTCCTATTTTATTCTATTCATTTTCCTGTTCTCTTCTATATTCCTATTCTATTCTATATTCCTATTCTATTCTATTCTATATTCCTATTCTCTTCTCTTCTATATTGCTCCTCTCCTCTATTCTATTCTATATTCATATTCATATTCTGTTCTATATTCCTATTCTATTCTCTTCTCTATTCCTATTTTCTTCTCTTCTATATTCCTATTCTGTATTCCTATTCTCTTCTATATTCCTATTCTATACTCATAGTCTCTTCTATATTCCTATTCTATTCTATATTCCTACTATCTTCTCTTCTATATTCTTATTCTCTTCTCTTCTCTTCTATATTCATAGTCTGGTCTATATTCCTATTCTATTTTCATATTTATTGCTATATTGCTCCTCTCCTCTTCTGTATTCCTGTTCCATTCCTATTCCTATTCTAGTCTAAACCTCAACACTGAGCTACGGAAGGACCAAACTTTCTTTCTTTCTTTCTTTCTTTCTTTCTTTCTTTCTTTCTTTCTTTCTTTCTTTCTTTCTTTCTTTCTTTCTTTCTTTCTTTCTTTCTTTCTTCTTTCTTTCTTTCTTTCTTTCTTTCTTTCTTTCTTTCTTTCTTTCTTTCTTTCTTTCTTTCTTTCCTTTCTTCGAATTTAAACCCGTGCAGGCAACGCCTTAAAGATCTCGATTCATTGAGCGTAAACAAACAAACAAAGCAAAAGCGAAACCACCTCCTCCTTCCCTCCCTCCCTTCTGCTGGCATCCAGGAAGGACTCCCTCTTGGGCTGCTTTCCAGAGGTTGGCAAAAGCACCACAACTCCCATCATGCCTGGCGACGAGAGGGAAGGAAGAGAGTGGGTGGGGGTGTGTAGGGGGGGGTAAGCAGCCTCCCTTCTTTGCGCAGGCGTGGAGCACGGAAGAGAGAGAGAGAGAGAGAGAGGGAGGGGGGAAAGAAACGACAAAAGGTTGGCGCGTCTACGAGAGAGGAAAAGCGGCAGGTAGGGAGGGGCTCTCCTTTGCCGGGGGGGGGGGGAATGGGGAAGGGGGAAGGGGGGGCAGAGGGAAGGAAGTGGGTGACCTCATGCACCACCCCCATCATCCTCATCCCCCGCCATCGCCCCCTTTGGGGGGGGGGGTTCCCACCCCCACCCACATTTGCTCAAGAAATTCCTTTGCAGAAGACTCCAGTGCTTGCAAGATTTCTCTGTTTGTGTGTGTGTGTCTCCCCCTCCCCGTGCAAAACTTGGGACCATGACAAAGGGGCTTCTTCAACCCTCCCCTCCTGCAAACCCCAAGAAATCTGATCTTGCAAAGCCCCCCCTTCCTTTTTTTGCCCCTCCCCCACCATTCCGGGCATCCTAAAGGTGGAGCGATCCCTTCCTGGATGGTCGTTTGGGAAGCCCACCCGCCACCCGTGCAAAACATCGGAGGGACGTTCAAATGCGCAACCCCGACATAAGGAGCCCAAGGCGTCTCTCTCTCTCTCTCTCTCTCTCTCTCTCTCTCTCTCTCTCTCTCTCTCTCTCTCTCTCTCTCTCTCTCTCCTCCCTCCCTCCCTCCCTCCCTCCCTCCCTCCCTCCCTCCCCCTCTCTCTGTATAGAGCTCCTAATCATCTATTTTCTTTCTTCCTTCCTTCCTTCCTTCCTTCCTTCCTTTCTTTCTTTCTTTCTTTCTTTCTTTCTTTCTTTCTTTCTTTCATTCTCTGTCTCTCTCTCTCTCTCTCTCTCTCTCTCTCTCTCTCTCTCTCTCTCTCTCCCCCCTGGAGCAAAATATTGATTTATTTCGCTTGTCACTCATGCCCAAGAGAACAGGAATAAGAAGGAACGTAAGCAGGGAATGGGTACGAATCAATGGGGGAAGAGTAGGACAGGGGCGTTAGGCAAGCTGGTGCAGGGCCCTACAATTATTTAATTTAATTTATTTCATTGCATTATTTTAATATTTCAAAGGCAACCCGTCCCTTGGAGGATGGAAGCGACTCCCAACCGCCCCTTCCCCTGGATAAGGCAAAGTCCACCGTCCACCCCCCACTTTCATCAACTGAATTCTGGATTAATGGCATATATATATATTTTGCACCCTCCAAGCAATGCCTTGCTCTTTAAGATTGGGCCCAGAAATCTTTCGTCTTGCTAGACTGGATCGCTTTTAACCCATGCAGATGCTTTCTGGGGATGGGCCCTACCAACGTCTGGGTGGGTTTGTTTCCTGATTGCTTATTTGTACCCTCTGACTATCATTAAGTGTTGTACCTTATGGTGCTTGGCAAATGTATCTTGTCTTTTTATGTCCACTGAGAGCATCTGCACCAAAGACCAATTCCTTGTGTGTCCAATCACACTTGGCCAATAAAGAATTCTATTCTATTCTATTCCATTCCTTATTCTATTCCTTATTCTATTCTGCTCTATTCTATTCTATTCCTTATTCTATTATTCTATTCTGCTCTATTCTATTCCTTATTCTATTCTATTCCTTATTCTATTCTGCTCTGCTCTATTCTATTCCTTATTCTATTATTCTATTCTGCTCTATTCTATTCCTTATTCTATTCTATTCCTTATTCTATTCTGCTCTGCTCTATTCTATTCTATTTCCTCTTTATTTTATTTTATTCTAACTAAGACCTCTGCAGGGCTCTTTGGAAGCCGGTGGGCTCTCAGACCTCAGAAATCATGCGGATTTCCAAAAAAGAAGAGTAGCACAATGTTTTTTTTTTGGGGGGGGGAACCCGCTCCGTTTTAGATCATGTCTGCCGAAACACTAATAATTTCCAATAAAGGAGAATGTTCTTAGCTCAGGGTTGAAATGAGGGCTCCTTGGTGCTCTGCGCTTCGTAGTTTTCTTGCAGACGTTTCATGACCCAGCTAGGGAACGTCATCAGTGCTGGAAGGGAGTGGGATTTGCAGGGAGGAGGAGGACGATGGCTGTGGGGTCCTTGGTGGTTTAGGAGCTTGGGGGTTTTCTTGCAGGCGTTTCATGACCCAACTAGAGAGCATCATCAGTCTTAGAAAGGAGTAGGGTTTGGGGAAAGGGGGAGGAGAAAGAGAGAGAAGAAAGACAGGGAAGAAGGAGAGGAAGGTGGAGGAAGGAGGACAACTGTGGGGTCCTTGGTGATCTCAGTTCTCCTCCTCCTCCTCTGCAAACCCCACTCCCTTCTAGCACTGATGTTGTTCCCTAGTTGGGTAACGAAACGTCTGCAAGAAAACAACCAAGCTCAGAGAGCACCAAGGACATCTCAAAGCTCTTTCCAATTCAAGCTGACCGACCCGCCCCCCCAAATCATCCTGGCTTCATCCTTGGGGACTAAGCCATCTTGGATATTGAGGAGAAGGCCTCTAAACTTCAGGGTGAGACATGGAAGGTTGAAACATTGCTACACAAAGCCCTTCCCAACCCTATGCAGCTTTCAATAACTGCAAATCCTTCAGGCAATTAAAAAAAAAACATTTAAAAACTTCCCTTCCCTCTTCTCTTCCCTTCCCTTCCCTCTTCTCTTCCCTTCCCTTCCCTCTTCTCTTCCAATCCCTTCCATATTCTATTCTATTCTATTCCATTCTATTCCATATTCTATTCTATTCCATATTCCATTCTCCATTCCATTCTCCATTCCATCCCAGAATAAAATATCCGCACCCAGAAATGCACATACAATATATAGCTCTAAATTAAACTCCAACTAAAAACACTGTAGCTACCGTTGAATCTCATGTCAATGTTCAAGGAAAGCACAAATAATTAAATTCTGACCAAGTGGATTGCCTGAATTTTTCATACCCCCAATGAGGAATGACCATGTCATTTGGGAAACGGGATATTGTTGTTGTTGTTGTTATTATTATTATTATTATTAGTAGTAGTATTAGTATTAATCACTTTTCTTAATAAACCTTCTAAGCTTCTATCCTTGGGTTTTGAAGAGACCTCTGGCAATGTCAATTTGCTTTTCTGCTTCCACGAGTTCTCACACCTTGCTTCCTCCCACTGCAGATTTCTCGCAAGGTTGTGAGTTTAGCGCGTGAGAAAACCTAGCTGTCCTTCGTTTTCATTTCTCCTCTCCTTGGAAGGTCGTTCCAAGTTTTAAGCAGGTGCTAAAATATCTGTCTATGTTTGCAGGGTGAGGAGGAGGCTTCAAATGAAATGTTTATTTTATTAAGTTGGAAGAGAGGCTGGTTTTCCTCCCAGAAGGGATGTTCCAGAAATCATCAAAACTTTACTTGTTTAGGTGCTTAAATCTGCACTGCTTTGCTTTGGCAGGTGTGATGCACCACATGTCTTTTGGATGTCCTTGAGATGTTTTTCTTAGTGGTCTTCTACTCGGCAGGCCTGGGATCCATCTGTTAAATTCACCACTAACTGCCAGAAAGACGTGGACATAATTCTCATTCTCTCTCTCCCCCTCTCTTTTCCTAGGGGCTACATAAATGCATTGAATAAATAAGATCTGCCTGTTTCTTTTTTGAGAGGTCCTTGGTGCCCTCTCAGTTTGGTTGTCCTCTTGTAGACGTTTCATGACTCAACTAGGTAACATCATCAGTGTTAGAAGAAGCAGTGAAGGAGGAGGAGAAAGAGAAGGAGAAGAAGGACTGTGGGGCCCTTGGTGTCCTCTCAGTTTGGTTGTCTTCTTGCAAACGTTTCATGACCCAACTAGGGAACAACATCAGTGCTAGAAGGGAGTGGGGTTTGCAGGGGAGGGGGAGGAGTACTGTGGGGTCCTGGTGCTCTCTAAGCTTGGTTGTCTTCTTGCAGATGTTTCATGAATGCAAGTAGGAAGCGCTGATGATCATCCTTGATCTAGCACTGATGACGTTCCCTAGTTGGGTCATGAAACGTCCTCAAGAAAACAATCAAGCTCAGAGAACGCTTAAGGGCTTCTCGTTTGAAACATGAGCTGCACATATTTTATTTCTCTCTCTTTTTTCCCCCCAAACAGGTCAGAAAGAGCTGGGGAATCGATGCAAGCCATCTCCTCTTGCCTCCACCGCCATGGCTGCTGCCCCTCAACTCAACTCGGACGCCCTCCGCGAAGTCTTGGAGTGCCCCATATGCATGGAGTGCTTCACCGAAGACCACCTGCGACCCAAACTGCTCCACTGCGGCCACACCATCTGCAAACAGTGCTCGGAGAAACTCCTGGCCAGCAGCATCCACGGCATCCGTTGTCCCTTCTGTAGCAAAGTCACCCGGATCGCCGGCCTGGCTCAGCTGACCGACAACCTGACCGTCTTGAAGATCATCGACACGGCGGGGCTGAGCGAGACCGTCGGCGTTCTCATGTGCAAGGCGTGTGGGCGGAGGCTGCCCAAGCATTTTTGCCGGACCTGCAGCCTGGTGCTGTGCGAGCCTTGCAAAGAGTCGGAATGCCTCCACCAGCATCACCACGTGGTGGCCATCAAAGAAGCCGCTGACGAGAAGAGGAGGGACTTTGGGGCCAGGCTGGGCCGCCTCCGCGAGCTGATGGGGGACCTTCAGAAGAGGAAGGTGTCCCTGGAAGGGGTTTCGAAGGACCTCCAAGGCAGGTACAAAGCCGTCCTCCAAGAGTACGGCAAAGAAGAGCGCAAGGTCCAAGAAGAGTTGGCCAGGTCGCGCAAGTTCTTCACCGGCTCCCTCTCCGAGGTGGAGAAGGTGAACAGCCAGATCATGGAGGAGCAAGCTTACCTCCTCAACATTGCCGAGGTCCAGATTGTCTCGCGCTGCGATTACTTCCTTGCCAAAATCAAACAGGGAGACATCGCCCTTCTGGAGGACGAAGGAGAAGAGGAGGAACCGGAGCTGATGAGCAGCCTTCCCAAAGAGCTGACTCTACAAGAGGTGGAACTCCTCAAGGTTGGCCATATCGGACCTCTCCAGATAGGACAAGTGGTCAAGAAACCCAGGAGCATCAACGTCGAGGAGACCTTGATGGAGACAATGGCGGAAGCATCAGGGTCCTTCAGAGAAGCAGATCTCCCTGCAGAAGAGGTCAACCCATTGTCCCATTGCTCTTCGCCGGCGAAGCCAAGGATGGCCGAGGCAACCTCCAGCATCCAACAGTGCCACTTTCTCAAGAAAATGGGTTCAAAGGGTAACACACCAGGCACGTTCAACCTGCCGGTCAGCCTTCATGTCACCCCGCAAGGAGAGGTCCTCGTGGCAGACCGTGGCAACTTCCGCATCCAAGTCTTTACCCGTAAGGGTTTTTTGAAGGAAATTCGCCGGAGCCCCAGCGGGATCGACAGTTTTGTGCTCAGCTTCCTCGGGGCTGACTTGCCCAACCTGACTCCCTTGTCGGTCACCATGAACTGCCACGGTCTGATCGGGGTGACCGACAGCTACGACAACTCAATGAAAGTGTACACCATGGACGGGCACTGCGTGGCATGCCACCGAAGCCAGCTGAGCAAGCCATGGGGCATCACCGCCTTGCCCTCGGGGCAGTTTGTGGTGACCGATGTTGAAGGAGGCAAGCTGTGGTGCTTCACGGTGGACCGGGGAGTCGGGGTGGTGAAGTACACCTGTCTTTGCAGCGCTGTGCGTCCTAAGTTTGTCACTTGCGACACCGAAGGGACCATCTACTTCACCCAGGGGCTGGGCCTGAATCTGGAGAACCGCCAACACGAACATCACCTGGAAGGTGGGTTTTCCATCGGCTCCGTCGGTCCGGACGGACAGCTGGGCCGACAAATCAGTCACTTTTTTTCCGAGAATGAAGATTTCCGCTGTATCGCCGGCATGTGTGTGGACTCGCGGGGGGATCTGATTGTGGCCGACAGCAGCCGCAAAGAAATCTTACATTTCCCCAAAGGGGGCGGCTACAATATCCTTATCCGGGAAGGTTTGACCTGCCCCGTTGGCATAGCTGTCACCCCCAAAGGTCAGTTGTTGGTCCTGGACTGTTGGGATCATTGCATTAAGATTTATAGTTACCACTTGAGAAGGTATTCGACACCTTAAGATGGGAAAAACACATACACACTTATCTTTGTCCTTCACCCCTTCTCCCATATCAATTCTTCCAAGGTCTGTTGACCGACAATGGTGCCAACAGTTTGTGCCATAAATGTAGAAACTGGGGTGATAGTTGCTCCGATTTTTTAGCGTGTGTATTCTAGATCAAAGACTGCACGTTTCTGTTTGCAAGTGTGTTTGTTTGTTCTTTTTAACACACACACAACTAACGCAAGCCTGAATGAATGACGTCTCAGTAAGGGAAGCTGGCTGGCAACGCAATATTTGTCCAAACACAACGTTCGATTCACGCTCTTAGCTGCAGGCGGTCGGTAAAATTGTTTGCGGTGAAATCACCCGGCGGTACGGAAAAAAAAACAGACCCTGTTCTGACGTAGAGAATGAGTCAACTGCAAGAAGTGGAATGTCAGGGGGAATCATCTTCACACCCCACTTAAGAAGATGCTGGATGGACTTGGAAGACTATTTTCCATCCTTTCCATCTCATTTTTTTGTGTGAACTGTTTTTCCTCCCCCTCCCCCGATTCTGATATTTAGGAAGTGGTCCACTTTTGTCTTCTCGTCCCCCAAATCCTTTTTTTTTGTTGTCTCTTCTCCATTCATGTGTGCAAATACTAAATGCCTGTGTTTGTGTGTTTGCTTTAATCCACTAACCCCTGGCCAGCTCTCTCACACCCCACACTTGGCACCTTTTACGAAAAGGGACAATTGCACTCCTTTTTAAGCCAACCCCAACGGATCTCGGAAATGTTAGGCGCAGCTGTGATTTCCCCCTAACACTCCACCCTCGAGGAAACGTCTAGCTGTTGTTTTTGAACGTCTCCCGAAAAACCACTTAACGCTCCCGTTTTTGTACGTCCTCCCCATCTTGAGGCCTCTTGTCTGATGTGAAGTAGGTCTTGTTTGGTTTGAAAAGAAAAAAAAAGAAAAGAAAAGAAACTGGAAACTTTTAAAGAGTCTGTAACAAAGAATGTTTGTTTAGAGGTGCGTGTGGTTTTTTTTGTCTTCTACTCCTTTGTAATTCATTACTCAGCTATCTTCCGGCTTTTTTGGGGGTGGGCAGGGAGAATATTGTTTGGGAAGGTCAACTTTTCTAGTTGACAGTTTCCCAATTGCGAGAGAAATGGGTATCAACAAGATCAGATGTGACAAATGATACGTTTAATCCGACATTCCACATCGTTGCACTGGCTGATGACTTTCTACTTGAGGCAAAAATCTATGTGTGTCTCTTTCGGATGGAAGAAGATACTTCTTGTAGTATTAAGTCAGATCTCTCTGCCAAGGAGACTCCAAATTCCTTGGCACAGCAAGGTGCCACTGGCCCTGCCCTCCTGCTAGGTTTTATTTAAGGCTAGTTGGGTGGGTGAGTTAAAAAGGCACACCTCAGGCTGGATGACATGGGCAAACACATCTGGATGCGTTGGCCCAGCTGGGGATGGCCCAATAGCAATATCACGTAGACTTATATACCGCTTCACAGTGCTTTTACAGCCCACTCCAGCATTGGAAGGCAGGGAGGGAGGGAGGGAAAAAGGAAGGAAGGAGAAGAGACGGAGAAAAGGAAGGAAGGGTGAAAGGGAGGGAGAGAAAGAAGAAAGGGAGCAAGCAATATCAATAGCCCTTCGACTTATATACCACTTTGCAGTGCTTTTACAGCCCTCTCTCTAAGCGGTTTACAGAGTCAGCCTCTTGCCCCCAACAATCTGGGTCCTCCTTTTACCCACCTCGGAAGGATGGAAGGCCGAGTCAACCTTGGGATGGTCAGGATCAAACTCTTGGTAGTGGGCAGAGTTAGCCTGCAATTCTGCATTCTAACTACTGCGCAGGCAGACAGGCAGGAATAGCACTTAGACTTATATACCACTTTGCAGTGCTTTACAACCCTCTCTCAGCGGTTTACAGAGTTGGCACATTACCCCCCCCCCCCAACAATCCTCATTTTACCGACTTTGGAAGGTGGGAAGGTCGAGTCAACCTCGAGCTGGTCAGGATCGAACTGCGAGCAGCTGGCAGAGCTAGGCTTGCAATACTGCATTTCTAAGCACTGCGCCACCGTGGCTCTTACTTAGACTAGATCTTATTCGACTACGCAATGTCCGTTTGGATCTGAGGGACCTGCCTTAGGCGGGTTTGCTCGGGGAATGCTGTGTAACAGAGAAGATAAACAGGCTGCTATTTATCCCTCAAATCCCGACTCACAGCCTTATGGTTTAGGTTGCTCTCTCCTTGTAACCACCGAGGCTCTTTAACATCTTCTCTGAACGCCAGCCAGCCGATATAGCCAGTGTGGGCATCCCGATGCCCACAAAATGATTTTGACTTCCTATCGGGGATGAGGGCCATACTTTCAAAGCCTCCAAGGGCCACCAATTTGCGGCAAGCAGGAGGAGCGTGACCAGACAAAGCGAGCTAACACTAAACATACTGAGAATTGAGGGTTTTCTTTTCCCCTCTCTCTCTCCTCCGCCATATGTCTCCTCCGAATATCATCGCCTTCCTCGTTTTGAAGTCTTCCGGGTTTCCCCTCCTAGCAAACTGACAGCACTTAACATCCCTGTTTTGCTCCGACAAGAATACCTTCTGTGAATTATTAAGCATATGGTTGCGATTTGTCACCTGCCCAAATTGTGTTTTGGGTTCCTGCGTGTACTTAGGTGTGATATTTTTTTGGCGGTGGTTGTTAAAAACCAAAGAGGCTGCGGTGTGACAGAATTTGAACGCCACATAAAAAGATATTGAACGATTCAACTGCAGTCACCTTCCTTAGTTTGATTCTGTTCGAAGGAAGGAAGGAAGGAAGGGAAGGAAGAACTCGGAGGGAGAGAAGGAGGGACAGGAGAGGGAAGGGAAGGATTTTGAGGGAGAAAGGGAGGGACAGAAAGGGAGAAGAGAGAGGGAAAGAAAGGATTCCGAGGGAGGGGAAGTAAGGATTCTGAGGGAGGGAGAGAAAGGAGGAGGGAAGGAAGGGAAGGAGGGAGGGAGAGAAAGGAAAGATTCTGAGGGAGGGAGGGGAAGGAGGAATGGAGGGAGGGAGGGGAAGGAAGGATTCTGAGGGAGGGAGAGAAAGGAAAAAATGAAGGGAGGGAGGGAAAGGAGGGAGGGAGGGGAAGGAAGGATTCTGAGGGAGGGAGAGAGGAAGAAATAAACGGAGGGAGGAATGAGGGGAGGGAGGGGAAGGAACGATTCTGAGGGAGGGAGAGAAAGGAGGAAGGAATGAAGGGAGGGAGGGAAAGGAGGAAGGAATGAAGGGAGGGAGGGAAAGAAAGGATTCTGAGGAAAGGGAAGGAACGGTTCTGAGGGAGGGAGAGAAAGGAGGAAGGAATGAAGGGAGGGAGGGAAAGGAAGGATTCTGAGGAAAAGGAAGGATTCTGAGGGAGGGAGAAAAAGGAGGGAATGAAGGGAGGGAGGGGAAGGATTCTGAGGGAGGGAGAGGAGGGGAGAGGAACAAAAGTAGGGAGGGGAAGGAAGGAAGGGTTTCTATTATCCAGAGAGGCTTTGGACCACTTGGGATTAATGTCAATGTCACCCTGTAGGCTGTACTCATTGCACAAAGGTGTGTGTGTGTGTGTAGGCGGCCTGAAACTCCACCAACTACACGCCAAGACTGCTGAGCCAATGTGATCGTGATTCAAAGCCGGCTGCCTGCCTCACTCCCAACCTCAACCTCGGCTCCCGGTTTGATATTTATTCCTGGAAATGTATGCGGCAAAAAAAAAGATGATTAATTGCCAGGAAAGGGGGGGTGGGGGCTGCCAACCCTCCTCCAGCATTCCCCCCCCCCCCCGTGCTTCGCTTTGCCGCTGGAGTTAAAAAAAAACCATTCATCTTTGCTTTAAGGCCCCCAACCAGCAGGGTGAGGGATGGAGAGCGAGAGGGAACGGGCTAGGAATACATTTGCTGCCAGGAGAAACCGGAACCAAATAAAAACGGCAACACCTGACTGAGTGTGCAGGCTGGGGGGGAAATAATAATAATGATAATAATAAAACGTTCCCCAAATGTGGCACGCGCCATTTGGAAACCGGCTGCCGTTGTGCGCTTGCGTGTGGGATTGCAAGCAAGAATTCCTTTCCTGAATCCGTGCGCTTTTGACAATGCAAATTCTGGAAAGGGGGAGAATCGTCCCGGAAAAAGGCCTTCCTTGGGATTGAACTCCCGTCCTATGTAGATGAACAAGAGTTGGAATGGAGTTATAGTTTGTATTGTATAATCTATCTATATAAAAATGTCTCTCTCCCTAGGTGCGTCTGAGTGCGCGTGATTTCCAGCGTCATTCTGGAGCAATTTCGATCAAACACGGCACACAGGTGACTTACCCTCTGGAAACAAATCCTGTGGGGGGGTAAGACATCTCTAAAAACCCCTCGGGTTGTGTGTTCTGTTAAGATACAGCCTGTTGTGCCTTAAAATGGGTTCTACTGTACAGTGCTCGCTGCGGAGTTGCCATGGTAACAGCTTCACAGTAGTCCACAGTAGTTACCCCTCTGGTAAGGGGGACAATCCAACATTAGAAATTACAGCGACGTTCATGGCAGGAGGGATACATGAATACCCGGGTTAGCAGCTATTGGTCACTAAACAAATAGCTGTAAGTTGAGAATTAAATCTCTTTTTAGCCTTGAAGGGTGTGTGTTCTGTTAAGATACAGCCTGTTGTGCCTTCAAATGGCTTCTACTGTACCGCCGTAAAATGGCTTCTACTGTACAGCGCAATGGAGTTGCCATGATAACGGCTTCACGGTACTCCACAAGGGGGCTCCCTCTGGTAAAGGGGAAAAAAAAAATCAACATTAGAAATTACGTTTGGTCTGGACATTTCCCCGCTATAGATAAATAAATACCCCGGGGCAACTCCGGGTTATCAGATAGTACTTTATAACTCAATAAAAATGTGAATGGGAAGAAAAGCTGACACCTTTTATTGAAGTAAAGGAACAAAATGGGAAGATCTTTTACGAAGAAGCTAATTCTGGTTGTCATTGGAAGGTGGGAGGGAGAAAAATGATATTTTTTAAAACCCGAAGAGTTTCAAGGAACCTTCGGAAGCCATCTGCCCAGGGAGGAGAGAGTGGGTGGTACAATAGATGTAATCTCTGAATTCCTCCGCAGTTTGAAAGACGCTTGGCGTCCAGTTGTGGGGTGGGTGGAAAAGGAGAGAGCTAGAGGTCTCGGCGTCTTCACTTTGAGTTAAAGGATGGGCCCAAAAGTTGCCGACAAGAGTCGACGGGTCGCGAGGCCAACCGAACGGATGAAAGTAATGGGGGAATCAACCTGACTGAACTAGGACCCGGGATGTGACTTCACAACGAAGCAGGCAATTCAAAACAATCACAATCCAGTGGTAACATTGTGGGACGATAATAGGAAAATAGACAGTTTGGGAAGCAAATATCTTCCTTCCTTCTTTCTCTTATCTCTTTTCTTCTCTCCCTCCCTCTCTCTCTCCCTGCCTTTCCTTCTCAGAATATTTTCCGTATCTTCTTTCTTTCTTTCTTTTTCTTTTCTTTTTTTCCTTCTTTCTCTTTCTTTCCTTCCTTCTTCCTTCCTTAGAATATTTTCCTCATCTTCCTTCCTTCTTTCTTTTTCTTTCTTTCCTTCCTTCTTCCTTCCTTAGAATATTTTCCTCATCTTCCTTCTTTCTCCTTCCTTCCTTTCCTTCTTTCTTTTTCTTTCTTCCTTTCCTTCTTTCTCTTTCTTTCCTTCCTTCTTTACTTCTTCCTTCCTTTCTTAGAATATTTTCCAGATCTTCCTTCTTTCTTTCCTTCCTTCCTTCTTTCTCTTTCTTTCCTTTCTTCTTCCTTCCTTAGAATATTTTCCCCATCTTCCTTCTTTCTCCTTCCTTCCTTTCTTTCCTTCTTCTTCCTTCCTTCCCTCCGTCATTCCCTCCCTCCCTCCATCCTTCCTTCCCTCTTAGAATATTTTCCATATTTTCCTTCCTTCTTTTATCCCCTTCCTTCCTTCCTCAGAATATTTTCCATATCTTCCTTCCTTCCTTCCCTCTCTCCCTCTCTCCCTCCCTCTTAGACTATTTTCCAGATCTTCTTTCTTTTATCTCCTTTCCTTCTTTCCTTCCTTCCTTTCACTCTCCCTCCCTTTCCTCCCTCTCTCTCTCTCTCCCCTGGCAACAACAAACCTGAGAAGTTCCGGGGTTTTATCCTCATGGCATAGCTTCAAAGGCCCAAAGTTTACTGCCCACTTTAATGAGGTACCGGGTTGTTTATCACATTGCACAATGCATCTGTGGCAGAATTAATACCCTTCTTTAAAGACTCTCATTGTCACAAACGATAAAAACAGAACTATTGCCAGACAGCTCAATTATGCCACGTTTATAAATAAAATAAAATAAAAACCCTGCCCAAATCACCCTGGGGAATTTTGAGGGGGCTGGAAAGCAGATGACAAGGATCCACAGCACGGCAGGCAGAGAAACGGAGGGGGGGCTGCGGGTGAAAACGAGGGGTGCGGATGGGCCGGGGGGGGGGGAGAAGGAAAGAGAGAGGTGGGTGGAAAAAGAGAGAGCAAGACGTCTCCCTCTCTTCACTTGAGAAGGCCTTGAATTAAAGGAGGCCAAGAAGACGCAGAAGTTTGCAAAACCAGCTCAACAAGGAAAGTAATGGGGAATAAATCTTAATTAACCAGGACCTGGGATGTGACTTCAGGCAGGCAATTCGAGCAATTCGAAATAATCACATTATTATGGCAACATTATGGGATGATAATAAGAAAATAGACAGTTTGGGAAGCCAAGTAATGTCTTCTTTCCTTCTGAGAATATTTTCCATATCTCCCTTCCTTCTTTCTCTTATCTCTTTCCTTCCTTCCCTCCCCTCTTTCCTTCCATTTCCTTCTGAGAATATTTTCCATATCTACCTTCATTTATCTCCTTCATTCCTTCCTTCTCAGAATAATTTCCATGTCTCCCTTCCTTCTCTAATCTCCTTCCTTCCTTCTTTCCTCCCCCCCTCCCCTATTTTTCAATTTTTCATATCTTCCTCCCTCCCACCTACCCTTGCTTCATTCCTCCTTCTCTCCCTTCTTTTTCTTTCCTTCCTTCCTTCCTTTCTTCTTTCCTTCCTTCCTTCCTTCGTCCCTCCCTCTCTCCCTTCACCGTCCCTCCCTCCATCCCTTCCTCTTTTCCTTCATTCATCCCTCTTGCTCTTCCTTTCTTCCTTCCTTCATCCCTCCCTTCCTCTTTTCCTTCATCCCTCCCTCTAGCCCTTCCTTCCTACTTTCCTTCCTTCCTCCGTCCCTCCCTCACCCCCTTCCACTTTTCTTCCTTCCCCTTTTCCTCCCATCCTCCCATCCACCCACCCTTCTTCCCTCTTTCCTTTCCTTCCTCCCTCCCTTCCTCTTTTCTTCCTTTCGTCCTCTTTTCCTCCCTCTCTTCCACCCACCCGTCCTTCCTTCCTCTTTTCTTCCTTTCTTCCTCTTTTCCTCCCTCTCTTCCACCCACCCATCCTTCATTCCTCCCTCTTGTCTTTCCTTCCATCCTTCCCTCATCCCTCCCTCTTTTCTTCATCTTTTCCTCCCTCCCTCCCATCCACCTACCCTTCTTCCCTCTTGCCTTTCCTTCCTTCCTTCCTCCAGCCCTCCCTCTTTTCTTCCTTCCCTCCCTCTCATCCTCACTTCCTTTGTCCCTCTCTTCCTTCCTTCCCTCCCTCCTGGTGGAAGAAAAAGGAATGATTCTGGACAATTGTTGAGAGAAAGGCACTTCCTGGCCTAAACAGGACCATAGGAATGCTGCAAAATTGGGATGAACAGGCGCTCCAGGTCTCCCAACTGGATCTGCCCAGTTCAAAAAGAAAACACCAGTGTAGGGAAAGGTGAAGAAAGTGCCAGCTCTCTTTCTCGAGCTGCTTACCTTTCTGATATTGCAACCAGAGCTGCTGTTGGATCTTCTTGCTTGGGAAGTGAATCGTGCAACTGAATTCAGAGCCGTATAAGCCCTCAGCTATGTAATGGGAGCCATACTGCTGGATGAAGTAGAGCAGTTCCTCACGGCTGCTGTCCTTGTTCAGAATCTTCAGGAGATTTGCAAATCCTAGAAAGATAAAATAGGAGGAGGAGGAGGAGGAGGAGGAGGAAAGAGAGGGAGGGAAATGGAGGAGGAAGACAGGGGGAGAGGGGGGAGAGGGAGGAGGGGGAGAGACAGATGGAGGAGGGAGAGAGAAAGAGATGGAGATAGAGGAGGAAGAGGATGGGGAGAAAGGGAGAGGGAGGAGGAAGAGGAGGATGGGGAGAAAGAGAGAGAGGGAGGGGGAGGGGGAAGATGGGGAGGGGGAGAAAGAGATAGGGAGAGGGAGGAGGAGTAGGAGAGAAATTGAGAGGGAGATGCAGGAGGAGGGCGGAGAGAAAGAGGGAGAGGGAGGAAGAAGAGGAGGGGAGAGGGAGAGAAAGAGAGAGAGGGAAAGAGAGGAGGAGGATGGGGAGAAAGAAAGAGAAAGAGGGAGGAGGAGGGGGCGAGAGAGAGAGGGAGGGAGAGGGAGGAGGAAGAGGAGAAGGGAGAGAAAGAGAGAGATGGAGGCGGGGAGATGGAGGAGAGAGACAGAGAGAGAGACACACACAGAGTGAGTATTGCAATAGATGCTAGAGTTACATCTTATCAGTAAGATGTTACAGAACAGCACAGATTCGAGCCTTGGGTGAGACCTGGGAGGGTCTGCCAGGAGCACCGGCCATTTTTTTTTGTTAAAAAAAAGTAAAATCTGAAAATATGCTTACAAATTGTTTCTGCTCACCTGCCGAGAGGGCGATCGTGCTGAGCTTCACTCTGTACAGGTTACTCCGGACCCTCCAGTGTTGAACCATTGGGTAGCCCATGGCTTCATCGTATCGAATGTCCCCTGTCAATAGAAGAGAACATCTGTAGCTCAGGGTTGAACATTGGGGTCCTTGGTGCTCCCTGAGCTGGGCGGCTTCCTTGCAGATGTTTCATGACCCAGCCAGGGAACGTCAGCAGGGCTAGAAAGGAGTAGGGTGTCAGGCCTGCGGCCATCTTTTCTTTTTGGATCTTTGGCCTGCCACACTTTCTATGATCCTACTAGGCATTCTCTATTGTGGGAAAATGTATTGTACGAAGTTAGATGACAGGTAGTCATAACAACATTCTTTCTAGAAAGCCAAGGTCATCCTTTGTTTTTGCACCTGACCGGAATTGGATGGCAGTGGGAGATTGGACCATGGGATGGACTTGTGGTTGGGGGAGCAAGATCTTGAATTTTCAACTGGGTGGGGAAAACCGGGAAGCTTTGAGATTTGGGTTTTCCACAGATGTGCCAACATGGCTCTCTTAATAAATTGGAACTTTGAGCAATACTTGCCTTGGACTCTGATTTACTTTTGGATGCTATTTGGAACCCTGACATTGAGTTTGGGGAGAGGAGGAAGAGAAGGAGGAGGAGAGGGAGGAGGAGGACAACTGGTGACCTCTAAGCTTGGTGGTTGTCTTGGCAGATATTTCATGACCCAACTAGGGAACATTATCAATGCTAGAAAGGAGTAGATTGGGAGAGGAGAAAGAAGAAGAGGAGGAGGAGGAGGAGGAGGACTATGGTGTCATCATAGAAAAGTCAAGGTTCCTACCAGTTAGCAGTTGGAGGTTAGGAAGAGGTTCTGATAGCACACCACGACACTGTTCCTCAACCGGTAGAGGAATGACCACCAATGCATCAGCCAGTTGGGGAAAGTCCTTGATGAAATTGTTCTCCCTAGGAAAAGAAACCAGAGAATTGAAACAGAATAATTTGGACACGATCTGGAGAGGGTGGAGAGACGTTGACTTGGATTCAGAAGGGAAGAGACCAAGACACAATCGGCCTCTCCTCTCCCCTTCTCTCCCTCAGGCTTGCCCCACAGAAGCCTCTCCTCTCCTACTCCCCTTCTCTCCCTCAGGCGGGCCCCATTGATCCTCTCCTATGTTGTTCCCTTCTCTCCCTTTCAGGTAGCGAGGGGAAGTAGAATGTCTAAACACCCAGTCTGCAGTCACGTGCTGCCCATGCTCAACTGGCAGTTGGAACAGAGTTCTTTTCAGGTGGGGAGGGGGAGTAGAACGCCTAACTTAGCATTAGAGTGTGATAATAATAATATAAGAAATACTAATGATCTGATGGTCAGTTCGAAAAATCCTTTCTTAGCAATCACCCAGAAGCCAAGAAGAACATATGTGCCAAATTTCAAGTAATCCAGAGGTGGAGATAGAACCTTCTGAATCCAGAATACATTAAACCTGGTTTCTTTTCCCATTGAATGGGAATCTTGAATCCAGAGGTGCAGAGAGAATTTTCTGAATCCAGAATACATCAAACCTGATTTCTCATTCAATGGGAATCTTGAATCCACAGGTGGAGAGAGAACCTTCTGAATCTAGAATACATTAAACCTGATTTCTCATTCAATGGAAATCTTGAATCCAGAGGTGGAGATAGAACCTTCTGAATCCAGAATACATTAAACCTGATTTCTCATTCAATGGAAATCTTGAATCCAGAGGTGGAGATAGAACCTTCTGAATCCAGAATACATTAAACCTGATTTCTCATTCAATGGAAATCTTGAATCCAGAGGTGGAGATAGAACCTTCTGAATCCAGAATACATTAAACCTGATTTCTCATTCAATGGAAATCTTGAATCCAGAGGTGGAGATAGAACCTTCTGAATCCAGAATACATTAAACCTGATTTCTCATTCAATGGAAATCTTGAATCCAGAGGTGGAGATAGAACCTTCTGAATCCAGAATACATTAAACCTGGTTTCTTTTCCCATTGAATGGGAATCTTTAATCCCGAGGTGAAGAGAGAACTTTCTGAATCCAGAATACATTAAACCTAGTTTATTTTCCCATTCAATGGGAATCTTGAATCCAGAAGTGAAGAGAGAACTTTCTGAATCCAGAATATATCAAACCTGGTTTTTTTCCCCCATTCAAAAGGAACCATCAGAATCCAGAAGTAGGTTTAGCCCACAAATCCTCTAAGATACATGGTCTATTTTGGGGGGTATTACCCAAGAGTTTAGCAACATCCTAGATGCAGGAGTGAAATCCAGCAGGTTCTGGAGAACCGGTAGCAGAAATTTTGAGTAATTCAGCAAACTGGCAAATACCACCTCTGGCTGGCCACAGAGTGGGATGGGAATGGAGATTTTGCAGTGTCCTTCCCCTGCCATGCCCACCAAGCTACGCCCGCCAAGCCATACCCACAGAACCTGTAGTAAACGGGGTTTTTTTGCATTTCACCACTGCCTAGAATGTTTCCAAAGAGTCAGATCGATTCCGAACGAATGGAAGTGACTCTTTCCAGTCTCAACAACAATCTGCTCTCCGCACTGGGGTGCCAATGCAAATGGAGTATTTTGGCATCACCAAAGCACTTTTCTCAACTTGAGGCTGTCACGAGAAAAGTTTGCCAAAGTGGCTGCCTGGAGCCATCTCCTTCTGCCAGCCTCATCTCGTAATATTGTGTACAGAGTCCTCAAATGCAGCCAGACTTCTCCGAAACACTCCGAACGCTGCCATTCAACCGCGAGCC
>NC_138565.1:4728400-4778400 GCF_964273705.1 Natrix helvetica
GAGGAGGAAGGAGGAGGAGAAAGGGGGAGGAAGAAGGAGGAGGAAAAGGAGGAAGAAGTAGGAAGAGGAAGAGGGGAAGAGGAAAAAAGGAGGGGGGAGGAGGAAGAAGAAGAAGAGAAAGAGAAGGAGAAGAGGAGGAAAAAAGAGGAGGAGGAAGAAAAAGAGGAAGGAGAAGGAGAAAGTCTACAAGCACAGTCCAGTTGTGGCACGGAAGCCTTGGCATAATAGGGAGCAACCTATCTTGTAGGGAAGCCATTTTGCCTCTGACTTACACACTGAGAGGAGATCTCTCTGAATGAATTGGTCCCTACCAAAAAAGTTCTAGGAAGTAAAAAAAAAAAATCCCAGACAATGGCAGGGACCAATCCTTTCTGTACCATGCGGTGGGAAAAAAATGTACAATTGTGTGTCCCTGAAATCCCGAGATCCTCAGTTGTGGAAGGAAACGTCTCTATGCTAAAAGAGAGAAGAAGGTGCAGTTCTGGGACTCGGCCAATAGAGGGCCTCCCATGCTTTGGAACAAGGCGCATAGCCACATGCGAAAAGAATTCCTTTCCAAAATTTTGCACATGACTTGCTTCCCTTGCTAAGAGCAGAAACCTAGGAAGAAATAAAGAAAACGGGAAATGAGATTTGGCTTCAGATTGGGAAGCGGTGCTGTGACGTCGACTAGATGAGGAGGCCCCCAAGAGGCCCCCAAAGTCAACTTCCAGATGGGTTCATTTCTTACACACAGGAGAAATTTGAACGTTAAAAGTGGGAGAGAAGAAACACAGAAATTCTTCCCTGATGGAAACTCTTTGGGAGATCCCAACCGAGCTCAATGGGGACGCTGTGGCTTAGACACTGAGCTTGTCGATCAGAAAGGTCGGCAGTTTGGCGGTTCGAATCCCTAGCACCACGTAATGGAGTGAGCTCCCATGACTTGTCCCAGCTTCTGCCAACCTAGCCGTTTGAAAGCACGTAAACAATGCAAGTAGAAAAATAGGGACCACCTTTGGTGGGAAGGGAACAGCGTTCCGTGCGCCTTTGGGGTTGAATCATGCCGGCCACATGACCACAGAGACGTCTTCGGACAGCGCTGGCTCTTCAGCTTTGAAACGGAGATAAGCAACACCTCCTAGAGTCGGGAACGACCAGCACATATGTGCAAGGGGAACCTTTACCTTAAGCAAGCTCAACATTGCAACCTGCAAGCCTTCGCTGTGTTTCTCTCATCCTTATCGAAGGCAGCCGTTCCTTCGGCAAGTACCAAAGGCAAAATGTTATGTTGAGTGAGAAGCACTCCACTCAACTTTTAACAAAAACTTTTGACTCAACTTTGGAAAAAGTGCAGAGAAGAGCAACTAAAGGCCTGGAGACTTAAACATAGGAATAGGATTTGGGTTTGGATATTCAAGGGAAAAGAAGGACTGGGGGAGGGGGGATGTGATAGCAGTTTTTCAGTATTTAAGAGGCTGCCACTAAGAAGAAGGGGGTCAAATTATTCTCCAAAGCACCAGAGGGCAGGACAAGAAACTAATGGATGGAAACTAATCAAGGAGAGAACAATCTGGAATTGAGGAGACACTTCCTGACAGTGAGGACAATTAACTGGTGAAACTTCTGAAGGCAACTTACTTGTCTGAAATGGTATAGGTTCACCTGCTTGAGCAGGGGGTTGGACTAGAAGACCTCCAAGGTGCCTTCCAGCTGTATTCTGATTCTGAAGAACGAGACAGTCGGGCAGAAAATAAGAAGAGTTCAAGACATCCCATTATTTCCTCTCCCCTTATATTCTTCTCCGCTTTCGGAGCTGCGGTTGCTGCAAATGTTAATTGCGCCATCGTCTTTCCTTGCGTCAAATGAACTTGCATTTCCAAAAGTGACACAAGAAAATTGCAGACAAGGCTTTAACGCACCTGGTGCTCGATTAATCTCGGGGTGGCTGGTGGAAGAGACAAGGATTGGATATTATTTTAATTGCGGGCATAGGAGCAGCTGCTTCTGCTAGTGGCCAAAGGAAGTCCATAATAAAATGAATCACGCTCTCAAAATGCAAAGAAAGTCTCAGGAAGTTTGAGACTGTGGAAAGAGTGCAGAGAAGAGCAACCAAGAGGATGAGGGGACTGGAGGCTAAAACATATGAAGAACGGTTGCAGGAACTGGGTATGTCTAGTTTGATGAAAAGAAGGACCAGGGGAGACATGATAGCAGTCTTCCAATATTTGAGGGGCTGCCCGAAAGAAGAGGGAGTCAAGCGATTCTCCAAGGCACTTGAGGGCAGGACAAGAAGCTATGGGTGGAAACTAATCAAGGAGAGAAGCAACTTGGAATCAAGGAGAAGTTTCCTGACAGGACAATCAGAATCAAAATAAAGCTGAAAGCCCAAACCTCAATCAAAGTCATTGCTTTGTAATGTCCCTTCAGCAAGAAGGCCAAAATGCTGCTGTGGCATTCGCAGAATAACAGAGTTGGAAGGGACCTCGGAGGTCTTCCAGCCTGGCCCCCTGCTCAAGCAGGAGAACCTGTGCCATTTCTGACAAGTAGCTATCCAGTCCCTTCTTTTTAAAAAAACCCTCCAGTGATGGAGAAACCACAACTTCTGGTGGCAAGCTGTTCCACTGGTCAACGGTCCTCACTGTTAAGAAGTTTCTCCTCAATTCCAGATTGCTTCTCTCCTTGATTAGTCTCCATCCATTGTTTCTCCTGCCCTGTCTACGATGCTGGCATTTTGCCCCAAATCCATCAGGCACTTCCTCATTGGTCCACTGGAGGGAAAACATAACGGCTGGCTTTCCAGAGAGAGCTGCGAAGGATTGCCGCTCTAGGTGGACCCTCCCAGAGGAAATAAAAGAGGAGCGAAAGGGGAGTGGAGTTTGCAGGAGGCCATGAGTTCGCTTCATTGATTCGTGACTCCCCGAGACTCCTGGCCAGGTTTTGCAGCTATCCGCCTGGCAGCTCTCCAAGCCAGATAAGGTCTGTGACCGTAAATCCTCCCTTTAAAGACTTTGCTGGATGGGAATGAGCAGAATTCACAGTCAATTAATAAAAGGGGTGGTTTTTTTTTGTCGGGACCTGGAGTATTGCTTCATGTTCTTGGGAAGCCGGAAGAGAAAGTTGTAGTCTAATCGCCTCCAGGCTTGGGTGCAAATCTCCTGAAGCACACCTTAATATCAACACCACTGAAATTAACGGGAAGGCTTTCCTAGGTTGCATTTCCGTGCTATTTAGCAGCTACCTGAGACCTAAATTAGCCCTTCAGATGGTAGGTGGGTGAGTGGGCTATCAGCCCCGTAATATAAACTTATCGGGCCTGTAACTGTGAGGTGCTGAAAATGACTCAGTCAATCATCTCTGGCAGAATGCCTCGGGCTCCGTCGTCTTGGCAGCCTTTTCTATCTGAGCCGCGGAATACTAATCTTGGTGATGACTGGCACTCTTAATGCAACCCGTGAGTCGAATTCTCCAAACAGCATAAGTAAGCAATGCCGGGTCTTCCTTAATCACCCCTGAATTGAGAACACACCCAGGTAGCAAAGGAGAGACATGGCACACACCTGGAGAAGAGGAGGCAGAGGTAAAAGAAGTGACGGGTGGAAGGAAGGACGGAAGGAAGGAAGGAAGGAAGGAAGGAAGGAAGGAAGGAAGGAAGGAAGGAAGGAAGGACTGACACTCTGTGGTCCCGCCGAGACTGCAGAACATGGTTGACGTCACGGAGAGACATCTCTTGGCGAGATGATGTTGTTCTCCAGGAAGTCATCGCAAGTTAAGTTACCAATTTTATTTATTTATTTATTTTTATTATTCATATTTATAGACCGCCCCCTCTCCCGAAAGGGACTCGGGGCGGTGTACAGTCACTAAAATGCGTTATAAAATACATACATAAAACAGTTAAATAATTAAATACGTAGGTGGAGGAGGTTGCAAGACTGTATATAGAATAATAAATATAGTACATTAAAAACTCTAATAACCCAAGAGTTAAAATATTACCCAAAATTACCCATTAAAATATATCCATCGGGAGGTAAAAACTAAGAATGTGCCAGGCCAGCTAATCGAAACAGGTGAGTCTTTAATTTTTGACGGAAGGAACGGAAGTCAGTGGTAGTTCTAATGTCAGGGGGGAGGTCATTCCAGAGGGTTGGGCCCATCACAGAGAAGGTCCTACCCCTAGGCGTCGCCCGCTGGCACTGCCTAGTGGACGGCACCAGTAGTAGTCCCTCCCTGTGAGAGCGGATTGGTCGTAGGGATAAATAAAGGAGAAGCTGTCTGGAAGCCACTTAGAATAGAATGGAATGGCATAGGATCTCCTGCCTGAGCAGGAGGTTGGACTAGAAGACCTCCAAGGCCCCTTCCAACTCTGCTATTAGGTTATCCTGTTTTATTCTGATTTTCTATCTGCTGGGAATGTCTTGAGACTCAACATGGGATGCAAATAGCATGCAGGAGAATGTATGGTTCCCACGGCAACACCTTGCTCAAATGAATTGTGATACTAAGGCATCCAGTTCAAGTTTTATATCTTAATTATGAAGCCATGTATCTAGGGGACTGTCAGCATTAAATTCTTGCCTTCATACTTTCTTGGGGAACACCAGAATCTACACTAAGTTGAAACACTTCCTTCCTGAACCAAGAGATTTGTAGGGACAGGAACTGCTTCCATACGAATGCAGGCTCATGTCAGATATTTGTACATTTGAACTCTAGTAATGTCAAATTTGTAATTTGATTAATGATAGTAACTATGATTATGACCTATGACTTATTACTTGCTGATTATATGTCCACCGTGAGCTTATACTGAATACTGGAGACATCCTCTTTGTGTGTTTGATCACACTTGGCCAATAAAGATTTCTATTCTATTCTATTCTATTTCCATTCCCAATTCCTTATTCTATTCTATTATATTATATTCCCAATTCCTTATTCTATTCTATTCTATTTCCATTTCCATTCCCAATTCCTTATTCTATTCTATTCTATTCTATTCCATTCTCTTCTCTTCTATTTCCATTCCCAATTCCTTATTCTATTCTATTCTATTCTATTTTATTTCCATTCTCAATTCCTTATTCTATTCTATTCTATTCCATTCCATTCCCTTCTCTTCTATTTCCATTCCCAATTCCTTATTCTATTCTATTCTATTCTATTCTATTCTATTTTATTTCCATTCTCAATTCCTTATTCTATTCTATTCTATTCCATTCCATTCTCTTCTCTTCTATTTCCATTCCCAATTCCTTATTCTATTCCATTCCATTCCATATTCTGCTCTGCTCTGTTCTCTGCTCTACTCTACTCTACTCTACTCTACTCTACTCTACTCTACTCTACTCTACTCTACTCTACTCCAGTCCTTTCCAGCCCAGCCCAGCCTATTCCTATCCTAGTCTATTCCATATTCGATTCCATATTCTACTCTTTTCCATATTCTACTCCCTGTCCTATCCTATCCTCAACTTAGCACCAAGGAGATTAATTGAAACATGCTGCGGATTCTCCTTTCAATTTACCTCTCCAAACCTATTTTTGCACTTTACGCCATCAAATTAAGTTTGTCGTGCCATTTGGGTGAAAATAATTATCGCATCAAGAATACAGGTCAATTCGATCGATCGTTCCCGGAGATTCATGGATTTGTTGGGAGTTTTGTTGCGGTTGTAACCTCACCTGATGAATAACTAAAGATGGTGTACGTGTGTACATACATACACCCACATAACATCTTTAGTTTATTCATCATATATATATCCTTATCAACTGATAAGGAGGCAAGCTTGTGGCTTAGTGGCTAAGACTCCTGCCTGAGATATATAACAGCCCAGGTTCAAATCCCAGTAAGGGTATGGCTAGCTGATGAGAGCTAATTAGCTTGAAATAGATCTATACTAGTCTCCCTTTATTTATTTATCAGTACAAATACTATATATATATATATATATATAGTATATATATATATAAAACCAGCATATATATATATATATATATATATATATATATATATATATATATATATATATATATATATATATATATATATATATATATATATATATATATATATATATATATATATATATATATATATATATATATATATATATATATATATATATATATATATATATATATATATATATATATATATATATATATATATATATATATATATATATATATATATATATGCTGGTTTTGTTGCATTCGGGTCTTTTCCCATGTAAGGTTAAGGGAAAAGACCCAAATGCAACAAAACCAGCATACCTACACCCGTGAAAATCTACGAAAACAAATATATATATATATATTCTACAAAAGGGGACTCTATCGGTAATAATCGATAACAACCACAAACCAGAAGGCAATAAACAATGATTTGAGGAGAAGCTTCCTTTTTATAGTTGGAAAGGGGTTCTCCCACTGCATCAAACAGTTTTGCAGCATACTATTTGTTTTTATAAACAGGTTGGTCCATCTCTGTTTGCACATTACCTCGCGCATATAATTCAATGGGCAATAAAGCGAGGACGTATTATTGCTATCCAGGAAGGCTTTGATGCCTCTAGAGCCAAAACTGGCAACTGTGCCTCTCTAGAGCTCTCCCAGATTTTTAACTGTGCTGGTGATATTAAAGGTAAAGGTTCCCCTCGTATATGTGTGCCAGTCGTTCCCAACTCTAGGGGGCGGTGCTCATCTCCGTTTCAAAGCCGAAGAGCCAGCACTGTCCGAAGACGTCTCCGTGGTCATGTGGCCGGCATGACTCAACGGCAAAGGCGCAAGGAACGCTGTTCCCTTCCCACCAAAGGTGGTCCTTATTTTATCTACTTGCATTTTTAAACGTGCTTTCGAACTGCTGGGTTGGCAGAAGCTGGGACAAGTCACGGGAGCTCACTCCGTTACGCAGCGCTAGGGATTCGAACCGCTGAACTGCCGACCTTTCTGATCGACAAGCTCAGCGTCTTAGCCACTGAGCCACCTGATCTGGGGAATATCATAATATTCAGGATCTGAGCTTTTTTCCTTAAACTATTGTTCTTTACCTACCAGGAAAGCAGAGAAGGTAAGGCCTGCTCATTCTAAAAACAAAAGAATTCAAATTAAAGAGGCATGTAAGAAATTGCTTTGGGCTTCATCATACAATGAACTGTTTACACCATGCTTTTTGTGTTTTCAGCAAGAAATCTTTCCTCAAACACGCCAGGAGCCAAATTCAGCCGAGCAGAATTTTAAAATTCAATCTACACAAACAAAGGCTTTAATGGGGATGCTAAGGCCTTAACAACGATCGACGCATCTGTTTTATGTTTGAAAGTAAAAGCAGTTTGATTCAATGGCATTGCGTTTGTTCCCTTACTTTTTGTCAATTTGTTTTCATGGAATGATTTGTTCCAGCTTATAAAATTTGCCTTTTTTAAAAAAAGAATCCACACTAGAAAGACTGTAATTCCGGTAGCATCTTTTGGTAGGAATGTAGAATTAATACAAGTATGTTCTAATGTTTATTTAGGAAGTATATTATCATGTAAGTAAATGTTTGACCAGTAAGGTGCACAACATTGAAAGATATAGACAGACGGACAGACAGACAGACAGACGGACGGACGGACGGACGGACGATGGATGGATGGATGGATGGATGCATGCATGCATGGATGCATGGATGGATGCATGGATGGACAGACAGACAGACAGATAGATGATAGATAGATAGATAGATAGATAGATAGATAGATAGATAGATAGATAGATAGATAGATGATGGATGGATGGATGGATGGATGGATGGATGGATGCATGGATGCATGGATGGATGCATGGATGGACAGACAGACAGATATAGATGATAGATAGATAGATGGATGGATAGATATGTGATATATAATAGTTATATAACATATAAGTGATATATAATATGCAATAGTTTTTGAGTCACCATTCAAAGTTAGAAAAGCACTAAAAAAAAAGTGTCTTTTCGGCATGACTCAACACCGAAGGCGCATGGAGCGCTGTTCCCTTCCCACCAAAGGTGGTCCTTATTTTTCTACTTGCATTTTTAGGTGCTTTTGAATTGCTAGGCTGGCAGAAGCTGGGACAAGGAATGGGAGCTCACTCCATTATGCAGTCCTAGGGATTCGAACCCCCAAACTGCCGACCTTTCTGATCGACAAGCTCAGCGTCTTAGCCCCTGAGCCACCGTGTCCCCTAAAATAAAAATTACCTACATATATATAAAAAAGAAACAGCTGAAACCTCCTGAGTTTTCTAATTGAAGAAATTAACTTTAAAATTAAAGAAAGAGAGGCCGCCAGTCTGTATTTCTGTATCATCTACGCAAAGAATAACTTGCGTTCTTCTTCTTACCAGATCCGTGGGCTTTTCATTCCCACACATTTTGGAATTTATGGGAATTTAGGGTGGGATGGGACCATGGGTCCTACACAATGGGAAGACACTTCTGATGCAGTGCAAGAATACCTTTGAAGTCATACCTTGGGACTGCAAAGTAAGGAAGCATTTCAACTTCGCCAACAGAGGGTCGAATTAAACAAATGTTTGAATTTGCGCAGACCTCTCGTTCAGGATTAGGTGGGCAAATATATACCTAACAGGGGAAATTGTGAAGGGTTACACACACCAGAGGATGTTAATTTAGGAAAGGTAGATTGTTGAGAGACACTAGACTCTCTCCAAGAAAGAAAGGAAGAAAGAAAGAAAGAAAGAAAGAAAGAAAGAAAGAAAGAAGAGGGGGGAGGGAGGGAGGAAAGAAAGAAAGAAGGAAAGAAAGAAAGGAGGGAGGGAGAGAGGGGGGAAAGAAAGAAAGAAAGAAAGAAAGAAAGAAGAAAGAAAGAATGAAGGAAAAGGAAAGAAAGAAAGAAGAAAGAAAGAAGGAAGGAAGGAAGGAAGGAAAGAAAGAAGGAAAGAAAGAAGGAAAGAAAGCAAAAAGAAGGAAAGAAAGATGGAAAGAAAGAAAGAAAGAAAGAAAGAAAGAAAGAAAGAAGAAAGAAAGAAAGAAAGAAAGAAAGAAAGAAAGAAAGAAAGAAAAAGAAAGAAAGAAAGAAAGAAAGAAAAGTTTGTGTGAAAACAGGAAAAAATGTGAATGAAACTACTTGGGCCTTGATTAGTGATCAGTTGAATTTCTCTCTGAATGTTAATCGTGAAAGCAGAAGCTGGGAATCCAACATGAATCCAATTAACTAGATGTTGTATCCTGTTGACCACTGGCCCCTCCAGCAACCAAATCAGAGGAGGAGGGGGAGCGTGGGAATCAGGGTCAGCATCAAGGCAACCTGAGAGCTGCGAAGGGGAAGAGGGAATGGAGCTGGCAGAGAGAGAGAGACAGAGGCGGACGCTAGGACATCCATCAGCCCTCAGATGGAGAGTCAACAGCCCCCAGGTCTGGAGGTGGCAGATGAGGAAGAAGAGGAACAGCTGGTTCCAGTGCCTGATGCGTGGATCCTCAGAAGGCAGAGGAGAGGAGAACAGTGGAAATCTATGGGCCGGTCCTTGGGTCGGAAGAGCTACCGCTGCTAGTGAGGCCCACTCCAGCTCTGGGGATAAAAGGCAGGGGGCAGAGATGAATAGATGTGTCAGACAACTATTCATTTTCCTGCCGGACTCACTTGTTAGCCTGTGGTGAGAGAGAAACTTTTTGCTGGGGAGCTGGGTCAAACACTAGGATACGTTTTGTTCTGCTGGGATCTGTTTTCATTCTTTCCAAATCTGATACCCGGATTGTCTGGAGGAATGAAGGCCCGGTATCCAAAAGACTCACAAAGCGGGGGCTTGAACAATTTTCAGCTTGTCAGGAAGCCAAGTTGGCTTAATCCCATCCCCTGTGCTTGAATCAAATGCGGGGATTCGTTTCTAATTCCTTAATCCCGGACTCTTGAATAAATGATAGGAGCCGTTGACTCATTGGCTGCCCCAGTTATGGCTCCGTCCAAGCTACGCTAGGGTGTGTATTTCCCTGCCACTTTTGAACAAGAATTAAGGGAGATGATATCCCAGGTTTCCCCTGGATCCCGGAAAGGTGAGACGTTTAATCAATCTCAGTTATGAGTATCGTTTGTTAACCAATTTCGGCCACATGGCTTAATAATAGGAGCTAATGGTGCAATCATCCCGGGTTAAAATTAGAATCATAAAAAGAAGCAATAAAACGCTCTCAGGTCACTTCATTTCACCCCAAGACAGAAGCTGCAAATTTCTCCTATTGTTTGGTGAAGCTAATACAGGGCTTGGTAAAAACTCTCACTGTCTCTGAGTCTCTGTCTCTCTCTGTTTCTGTGTGTCTGTCTGTCTCTCCCTCTCCCTCTCTGATGAGCGGTGCTCATCTCCATTTCAAAGCCAAAGAGCCAGCGCTATCCGAAGATGTCTCCGTGGTCATGTGGCCAGCATGACTCAACACCGAAGGCGCACGGAACGCTGTTCCCTTCCCACCAAAGGTGGTCCTTATTTTTCTACTTCCATTTTTTTACGTGCTTTCGAACTGCTAGGTTGGCAGAAGCTGGGACAAGTAACGGGAGCTCACTCAGTTACGCAGCGCTAGGGGTTCGAACCGCCGAACTGCCGACCTTTCTGATCGACAAACTCAGCTTTCCTCGGTGAACAAAAACAGAACACATGGCCCAGAAAGAGAGAAGGATGACTTCCTTCCAGAGAGTTAAGCAGTTATTACAGCTTCAGCCAATTTTAGGATTAAATAGATTTCAAATGCAAATAAGACTCCCGGATTTCAGCACCAACTCATTTCATAATAAAATAGCTATTGACAGCAATGTCAGAAAGAGGTTTCTTGGGAATGAGAATTCAGCATATAAACTCTGAGATTCTGAAAATGGGAGAAGACCAGAAAGATTTGGCAAACTGCCACGTATGTCTTCTCCAGCCAAGTGACACACTCTTTCAAAATCTTTTCTTTTCACATGGCCTTTTCATCTAATACAACAATGTGTATATTTAGGAGAAGTGATGCATAACTCTGTGGGTTCAAGGCAAGACATGTGCAATAATGAACACGATTTTAGGGAAAAACACACACCAGGCTTAGGTGAGCAAAAGTTCATACGCCAACACAAAAGAAGTTTAAGAAGTAGTGTTAGGGTATCCTGCCTAAGCAGGGGGTTGGACTATAAGACCTCCAAGGTCCCTTCCAACTATGTTATTCTATTCCCTTCCCTTCCCTCTTCTATTCTATTCTATTCCATTCCATTCCCTACTCTACTCTACTCTGTTCTATTCCCTATTCTGTTCTATCCTATCCCATCCCATCCCATCCCATCCAATGTTCTATTCTATTCTATTCTATTCTATTCTATTTTCTATTCTATTCTATTCTATTCTATTCTATTCCATTCCCTACTCTACTCTACCCTGTTCTATTCCCTATTCTGTTCTATCCTATCCCATCCCATCCCATCCAATGTTCTATTCTATTCTATTCTATTCCATTCCATTCCATTCCCTACTCTACTCTACCCTGTTCTATTCCCTATTCTGTTCTATCCTATTCCATCCCATCCCATCCCATGTTCTATTCTAATTTATTCTATTCTATTTTCCCTCCCTCCCTTTCATCCTGTCCCTTTCTCTTTCCCCCGCTCTTCTCCCTCTCTTTCTCTCCCTCCCTATTTCTCTCCCTCTCTATTTCTCTCCCCATATCCTCTCTATTCTCTCTCTCTCTCTCCACATTATTAATTAGATTCCACTCATAATCTAACCGTTGAGGTCACGGCCGTCTGCTTCCCCCACATTGTACGTCAATACCGTCAATACCGGTGTTCCTTCTGGGGAATCTTTCCCCCTAATTATCTCCCTGGGGTTAACAAGGCCAACAGAAACGTCCCGGACCAGCTACTCAAAAAAAACCCCAAACCGCTGCTTTTCTATAACGAGACGCAAATAGCCTTAAGATTTGCAGGATCATCAAGCTCTCCTCGTGTGTGTGTGTGTGGGGGGGAGCTGAGAAAGGACTGGCTGACTCAGCAGCCAACCTGGGAGAAAACTCATTGTGCCAGCTTGTCACATTCACAGCCATCTTTCACCGTGGCTCGCTCGATTCTTCAGCCGGGTCATTGAAAGCCCAACAAATTGTGGATGGAACTGAGCAGGTCTTCCAGCTGTGGATTCGCAAGTATTGCGTTTGTGGAGATGGAGCCCTTTCTCGGCCAATGCCACACACGTCCATTCTTCCCATCCTCCGTGGTCTTGGTTTGACACACACTTCTCCCCCCCCCCCCCTTTTCACCAATCTGCAAAACCCGCCCGTCTTCCAAAATCAACATCACTTTTCAGAAAGCAGTTGACTTGCACTGAAGCTGGATGCGTGCCCTTGCCATCCTTGATTTCATAACGTTGTACTGCTAATCTATCATAACATATCATCGCATAGTACAAGGTTGCAATATCCTTGATATTGCAGCATTGTACTGCTGACTGGGGCATACAAAACCTTTGCCAGACCAATCCTCGAATACAGCTCGTCTGCCTGGAATCCACACTGCATATGGGATATTAATACAATTGAGTGGGTCCAGAGCTATTTCACGAGGAGAGTCCTCCACTCCTCTGCTCGCAATAGGATCCCTTATGCCACCAGGCTCAAAATGTTGGGCTTGGACAACCTGGAACTACGCTGCCTGCAGTCGGACCTAAGCGTAGTACACAAAATTGTCTGCTACAACATCCTACCTGTCAACGACTACTTCAGCTTCTACCACAATAACACACAGGCAAACAATAGATACAAACTCAAGGTCAACCGCTTCAAACTCGATTGCAGAAAATATGACTTCAGCCACAGAGTGGTCAATGCCTGGAATGCTCTACTGACTCTGTTGTTATGTCCTCAAACCCCCCACAGCTTCAATCTCAAGCTGTCTACCATGGACCTCACCCCATTCCTAAAGAGGTCCGTAAAGGGGGCGTGCATAAGCGCACCAGTGTGCCTACCGTCCCTGTCCTACTGTCCCCATTTATTTGTACTCATTTCCTTTGTTCATGTCCATGTTTATACTTATACCTGCTGTCCTGTACATGTTTGACAAATAAATAAATAAAAATAAAATATTGCTTTTCACACCATCTACTTTTTTCGTGGAACAGAAGAGAAGCTTCATTGCTTTCAACCCAGAGATGGGCGGCTTACTGACTTGGAAGCAAGGATGGGCAATGAGCATCTCCAAGGCTTCTGGCCTTGAAACCCCTTTGGGGTCTTTTCCAGATGTGATGGAAATGACCCATAGAGGGGTTATTTTAGCAAAACATCTGTCTGTCTGTGATCTGTCATCTACCCATCCATCCATCCATCCATCCATCCATCCATCCATCCATCCATGTCTGTGTCATTTATCTATCACATCTATCTATCTATCTATCTATCTATCTATCTATCTATCTATCTATCTATCTATCTATCTATCTATCTATCTATC
Source organism: Natrix helvetica (assembly GCF_964273705.1). Lineage (NCBI taxonomy): Eukaryota > Metazoa > Chordata > Lepidosauria > Squamata > Natricidae > Natrix > Natrix helvetica. The sequence continues at coordinate 4,741,831 of NC_138565.1, forward strand.
TATCTACCTACCTACCTACCTACCTACCTACCTACCTACCTACCTATCATCTACCTGCCTACCTACCTACCTACCTCATCTATCATTTCACTCTCTCATCTATCTATCTATCTATCTATCTATCTATCTATCTACCTACCTACCTACCTACCTATCTATCATCTACCTACCTACCTACCTGCCTACCTACCTACCTACCTCATCTATCATTTCACTCTCTCATCTATCTATCTATCTATCTATCTATCTATCTATCTATCTATCTATCTCTATTCATGTCTGTCTATCTGTTTGTCATTTATCTATCTATTTATCCATCTATCCATCCATCCATGTCTGTCTATCATTTATCATCATTATCTATCTATCTACCTATCCATCCATCCATCATCCATCCGTGTCTGTCTGTCTGTCATCTATCATCATCTGTCTGTCCGTCCGTCCGTCCGTCCGTCCATCCATCCATCCATCCATCCATGTCTGTCAGTCAATCATCTGTCATCTATCTATCTATCATCTATCTATCTATCTATCTATCTATCTATCTATCTATCTATCATCTATCTATCTATCTATCTATCATCTATCTATCTATCTACCTACCTACCTACCTACCTACCTACCTACCCACCTACCTACCCACCCAATGTGCTTTTTTTGGAGGTTAGGCTGCTCATTTTAGAACACGCAGAATGTTCATGGGTTTAGAACCGCCCAGAATCTTTGGGGGAAATGGGGAATATAAAGAAGTCAAGATGAATATTTCAGATGCTTACCTATCACACCCCTCAAAAAAACCTTGCATTCGTCTACACTCAAACGAAGCCTACGCTTTGTTCACAAGGAGATCTGGCTTACCTGAAGGTCATCTGGAAAACCTGGCCTTGGTTGACATGTTGGGTCCTGTTGTTATAGCCATGAAGCATCTCTCCGAAGAGAGTGTCGTTGAAGTTCACATCTGGCTTGAGACACTTGGGGCCCTCACAGATGTCCGATAAGAGGAGGCAGGACTTGCCATCTGGAGCCAACTTGTACTCCTCGACACAACTGAAGACCAAACACAGAGAAAAGTCTTCAGCATCGGTCCAGAACACAATGGAACAAGTCAAGTCCGGCTCAATCATATTGTAGCCATCGCACAACTCGGAATTGTAACTCCTAGAATGTCAAAAGGATTAGAATGGGGCATTCCAAAGGCAAAATATTTTGTACCTCGCTCCCCTTTGCTAGATAACTTTGATGAAAGTGGTGGCGCAGTGGTTAGAAGGCAGCATTGCAGGCTAATTCTGCCCACCGCTAGGAGTTCGATCCAGACTGGCTCAAGGTTGACTCAGCCTTCTGAGGTCACTAAAACAAGGACCCAGCTTGTTGGGGGGCAATAGACCGACTCTGTAAAATGGTTAGAGTGTGTCGTAAAGCATTGTGAAGTGGTATATAAGTCTAAGTGCCGCCCTAACCCTCAATTCTAGTTTAGGCTAGAATAACTCATTTTGGTTAACAAAAGTGCATATAGTCAAGGCTGTGGTTTTCCCAGTTGCAATGGATGGCTGTGAAGGTTGGACCCTAAGGAAGGCTGAGTGCCAAAGAATGGAGGCCTTTGAACTCTGGTGCTGGAGAAGACTCCTGCGAGTCCCTTGGACTGCAAGGCCATCCAACCGGTCAGTCCTAGAGGAGATCAACCCTGACTGCTTTTTAGAAGGCCAGATCCTGAAGAGGAAACTCAAAGACTTTGGCCAACTAAGGAGAAGGAAGAAGGACTCCCTGGAGAAGAGCCTCATGCTGGGAGCGATGGAGGGCAAAAGAAGAAGGGGACCTAATCTTCAGTTCTGGCTTTGCTTTACTGTAATCACTTGACCTTTACTAAACTATACCTTTATAGTTGATAAAGTTTATAGTCCCTTTAGAGGGACATGGTGGCTCAGTGGCTAAGACGCTGAGCTTGTCAATCAGAAAAGTTGGCAGTTCAATGGTTCGAATCCCTAGCGCCACGTAACAGAGTGAGCTCTCCTTACTTGTCCCAGCTTCTGCCAACCTAGCAGTTCGAAAGCACGTAAAAATACAATAAATGCAAGTAGATAAAATAGGAACTGCCTTTGGTGGGAAGGTGCGCCTTAAGCATTTACTCATGCAGGGCACATGACTATGGAGACGTCTTTGGGCAGCGTTGGCTCTTCGGCTTTGAAACGGAGATGAGCACCGCCCCCTAGAGTCGGGAACGACTGGCAGACATATGTGAGGGGAACCTTTACCTTTAATATCGCCAGCAGAGTTAAACATCTGGGAGAGCTCTGGAGAGACTAGCCCAGATGTGTGAGGGGGGGAACCTTTATGTTACCTTTACCTTTATCAACACATGGAGTCAAGGATGGTTCTTACTTAAAGATACAAGTTGGGCCAGGAAAGACTTGCTCACTGTGAGTAACCAAATGCCAACAGGACAGGTAAGAGAGGATGTACCGCTTGCTTAGATGTTCTCCATTTTTCCACCCTTGTATCTACTGCTGTGTATCTACTGTACCTTCATGCCACTGGTTATATGTTAATTAAGTCAATGTGAACTGGCTAATTAAGTCACTCAGTTGCCTTTTTTTATTTTCTCAGCGGAAAAATAAATTAAAACAAGACCTAGATCTAGGGTGCAGGATGCCCCTCCGGCTAATCCAGGTAGAATTAGAAATACTCCGATGTTTTGAAAAAAAAAATAGGGCTTTGCCTTAATGCATTTTCCTCTTTGTCTCCCCCCCCCACTTTCCCCCCCCTGAGCTGTAAAGCAATTCACACAAAACCAGGAAGTGGTGAACCCAACACCCCAGGGAGCCGTGAAAGGCTGCAACACACCTGGCGGTGTCAGGATTTGACAGATGTTTCGTATCGTGGCTTTTAAGGAAGTGCTTCTCTGGTGCAGAAACGTACCCTTCGCAGCCTGCTGAAGGTCAACAAGGAAGGGGTGGCGCTTGATTTTTGCCATGAACTGAAGCAGCAAATAAACTGGAGGAGGAAATGTGGGGAAAGGAAGTACATTGACATAGCAGTGTCCCCGAGAACAGGATTGAACCAAACACAAGAGCATTGAAGAGGAGAAATGTCCCTTATTAGTGAATGTGCAAGCAAGGTGCACATTGCACGAAGAATGTGGATAAGAAGAGGGAGTCAAGCTATTCTCCAAGGCACCTGAGGGTAGAACAAGAAGCAATGGGTGGAAACTAATCAAGGAGAGAAGCAACTTAGAATCGAGGAGAAATTTCCTGACAGTTAGAACAATTAATCAGTGGAACAGCTTGCCTCCAGAAGTTGTGAATGCTCCAACACTTTTTAAGAAGATGTTGGATATCCATTTGTCTGAAGTGGGGCAGGGTTTCCTGCTTAAGCAGAGGGTTGGACTAGAAAAGATGTAGAGACTCTGGAAAGAGTGCAGAGAAGAGCAACCAAGAAGATTAGGGGACTGGAGACTAAAACCTATGAAGAAAGATTGCAGGAATTGGGTATGTCTAGGCTAGTGAAGAGAAGGACTAGAGGGGGACATGATAGTCTTTAGAACATTAGACCTTCCTCCTTACCCACAGAACATGTGGATGGTGCTAGAGGTTGGGTCCCACAGGAGAGGGAGTGTCTGCTGAAGGCACAGCTGCTCGCAACCACCGTTGAAGCCATCTGAGCAATCAATCCCCTTCGAGTAGTCGTAGCAGCCAGTCCCATCTTTCATGGGTCTCAGGTCCTCAGGGCACTGCAGGAAGAAGAGAAGGACAGGAGAATTCAGGATTGGTGGGCGGACCAGCATGTCAGGCTAACATGGTGTCTGCTGCTGTGGGAAGGATGCAAAATAGTGGCCAATGGGGAGGGGGGACAACAAGGATCTTTGGCGGACCTGCAAGAAAATTCAGAACACATGTGGTTCATCTCCTTTTTTGTGGAACGTCCTTGATTCAGTAGCAATAAAGGAGAATATTTCTAGATCAGGATTGAAATGGAGGAGGGATCCTTGGTGCTCTCTGAGCTTGGTTGTTTTCTTGTAGATGTTTCATCAGTTTGATTAATGAAATGTCTGCCAGAAAACAACCAAGTTCAGAGAGAATAGAGTAGAGTACAGTAGAGTAGAGTAGAGTAGAGTAGAGTAGAGTAGAGTAGAGTAGAGATAAAAATAGAAATAGGAGAGGAGTGGAGTGGAGTGGAGTGGAGTGGAGAGGAGAGGAGGGAAGAGAAGAGAAGAGAAGAGAAGAGAAGAGAAGAGAAGAGAAGAGAAGAGAATTCTTTATTGGCCAAGCGTGACTGATCACACAAGGAATTTGTCTTCAGTGCATAAGTTCTCAATGTACGTAAGAGATATAAGTGATAAATTATGATCATAGTCATCATAAATACATTCATCATGAATCATAAGTTACAACACTTAGTGATAGTCATGGAATATTACATAAGCAATCAAATCATACTAGGAAACTAAATAAAACAATATAAATCGTAAAGAGGGAGGTTTGATTTCCAATAACACCACTTTTTGGGGGGGAGTAGTACCATAAAATGGAAGATCATTTAATCAAGAATGTAATGCAATAACTTTTATGAAGGATTTCTATTAGAATAGCAGTTATAAAGCAGAAAAGTGAAAAAATATAGAAACATAGAAAACATAGAAACCTAGAAAAAAAGATAGAAAAAACAAGATATACAAAATGCCCCAACACTGGAAGTCTTTAAGAAGATGTTGGATAGCCATTTGTCTGAAACGGTATAGGGTTTCCTGCCTAGGCAGGGGGTTGGACTAGAAGACCTCCAAGGTCCCTTCCAACTCTGCTATTGTATTGTATTGTAAAAATTATCACCAGAGAAAAAATGACATATACAAAAACTGTCACCATGTCAGTAAATACTTGGTTGGGTAACCTTTAGCATGAATTACGGCTTTACAACGTCTTCCCATGAAGTGAACCAAGTCTTTTAGTTCTGCAGCTGTTATCATGTGAAGGAAATGAAGGCAAGCTACATAGGATGATATCAACTTAAGCAAGTTGCGCTTCCTTTTTCTGGTTATTTGTCTACAGCATTTCATAGAATATAGATAATTGAACAAACTTTGTTGCATTACATCCTTGATTAAATTATCTTTCCATTGATATCTACATTTATGGTACTGCAAAAAACCAAAGCGGCGTCACTACATCCGAGGTGCTGAGATTTCGAATAGAGCTGTTTTCATTTTCTCCTCCCATAGAAGAGCTCTTAATGCATTTATTCCAGCTGAAAACAATCGGACAGTGGTTTTTAATTTTAGTTTCCCAGCAAGCATTTTCCAATATCGAGTGGTTAAAGTGAGCATTAATCAATGCCTTCCCTTATTAAGTAGAACTCTTATCTTCCCCTGCAACTCCTCCTATTATTTACTTCTCTGAAACCAGGGCAAAGAGGAAGGGGTGGAGGGGAATGGAAAGGAGGAACTACTCTTTGCATGGCAGGAAGAAGGTAACACATGGGGTGGGGTAACAGTTCCAGCAAATGTCTGATGGGATTCCTGAATACAAAATAGAATAACGGAGTTGGAAGGGACCTTGAAGGTCTTCTAGTCCAACCCCCTGCTTAAGCAGGAAATCCTACACCACTTCAGACAAATGGTTATCCAACATCTTCTTTAAAATCTCCAGTGTTCACAACTTCTGGAGGCAAGTTGTTCCACAGAATAATTGTTCTCACTGTCAGGAAATTCCTCCTTAATTCTAAGTTGCTTCTCTCTTTGATTAGTTTCCACTCATTGCTTCTTTTCCTGCCCTCAGGTGCTTTGGAGAATAGCTTGACTCCCTCTTCTTTGGGGCAACCCTTGAGATATTGGAAGACTGCTATCATGTCTCCCTTAGTCCTTCTTTTCATCAAACTAGACATACCCAGTTCCTGCAACCGTTCTTCATATGTTCTCGAGTCCCCTAATCCTCTTTGTTGCTCTTCTCTGCACTCTTTCTAGAGTCTCCACATCTTTTTTACATCATGGCGACCAAAACTCAATGCCGTATTCCAAGTGTGGCCTTACCAAGGCCTTATAAAGTGATATTAACACTTCACGTGATCTTGATTCTATCCCTCTGTTTATGCAGCCTAGAACTGTGTTGGCTTTTTTGGCAGCTGCTGCCCACGGCTGGCTCCTATTTAAATGGTTGTCCACTAGGACTCCAAGATCCGTCTCACAGTTACTACTATTGAGCAAGGTGCCACCTATACTGTACCTGTGCATTTGGTTTTCCTTGCCTAAATGTAGCATATTTATAGCCGCAAAAATCCCAGCTACCTCAGAGCTGTGAGAAGTCAAGTTACAAATGGCCTCTTCCAAGCAAAGCAAAGCTGGAAGACAGACACATTATAAATAATAATAATTTGCAAACACATTTACATATTTGCAGCCTGACTGCTGGATATTTGACTGTCCTTGTCTTCCACAGAGCAAACCCCAAAGGTTTTGCTTATTTAAAAAAAAAACATGTTTGCACAGAACGTATAAACAAAAGTCGCTGGGAGGCAGGCAGCATCTAAATGTAATTTATTGTTCTTATTCTTCCTACTTCTGCCAACAACTCATTGGAAATCCCAACCTTGTCCTTCTGCCTTCTGAACTAGAATTGAGAGACCTAAAGACCGGCCAACCCCATCGTAAATCTCTCCCGGATCTGGCCCTCCAAAGTTCCGGCACGGTTCCAAGGCTTGCAATGATGTATTTATGGGTTAAATAAACTTGGATCATTGTGATTAACTTAATCACAACTGCAGAACGGTAATCCAGTTCCAAGAATGGGCAGTCCCTTAATTGCAAATTGTTAATCTTGTGGCTCAAAAGAGGCAGGAGGCCGAGAGAGAGAGAGAGGGAGGAGGGGGAGTTTGAAGAAACCCTGACCTCAGTTAGTAAAAGGGTTAGAAATGTGTGAGGAGCATATCCAGTGATTTTTCTTCTAGAATCATGAAATTGACTCCAATGACTTTGCATTAACAGAATAACGGAGTTGGAAGGGACCTTGGAGATCGTCTAGTCCTATCCCCTGCTCAAGCAGGAAAATCTAAGAAATGGTTGTGTGCAGTCTCTTCTTAAAGAGAAGCTTATTAAAGAAGTGAAGCTTATTCTCTGGTAACATTGTACTGCAAACTCAGACATACAAAACCTTTGCCAGACCAATCCTCGAATACAGCTCGTCTGCCTGGAATCCATACTGCATATCAGACATTAATACAAATGAGCAAAGTCCAGAAGTATTTCACGTGGAGAGTCCTCCCCTCCTCTGCTCACAATAGAATCCCTTACGCCTCCAGGCTCGAAATTTTGGCCTTGGACAAGCTGGAACTACGCTGCCTGCGGTCGGACCTAAGCGTAGTACACAAAATCGTCTGCTACAACATCCTCCCTGTCAACGGCTACTTCAGCTTCAACCGCAACAATACACAAGCAAACAATAGATACAAACTCAAGGTGTAAACCGTTCCAAACTCGATTGCAGAAAATACGACTTCAGGCACAGAGTGGTCAATGCTTGGAATGCTCTACCTGACTCCGTTGTTACATCCTCAAACCCCCACAGCTTCAACATTAAACTGTCTACCGTGGACCTCACCCCATTCCTAAGAGGTCCATAAATGGGGCGTGAGAGAGAGAGGGAGAGAGAGAGAGAGAGAGAGAGAGAGAGGGCTGTCCATCAGCCCTCAGATGGAGAATCAATAGCCCCCAGGTGAGGGAGTGGCTGATGAAGAAGGGGAGGAACAGCCGAGTCCAGTGCCTGATGCATGGATTCTCAGAAGACAGAGGAGAGGAGAGCAATGGAAATCTATGGGCCAGTTCTTGGATGAAAGAGACCATCGCTGCTAGCAAAGCCCTAACGTAGCTCTGGGGATAAAAGGCAGGGGGCAGAGATGAATACGTGTGGTAGACAATTATTCACCTCCCTTTTGGACATCCTGTTAGCCTGCATTGAGAGAAACTTTTTGCCGGGGCTGCGGGTGCTCCTAATCAAGGAATCGTTGATTTAACTACAGAGGGTGTGTTGCAGAGGTGGGTTGCTCCCAATTCAGCCCGTTTCAGCTGAACCAGTAGTGGCAGCGGTGGGAGATTCCACCCGCCCATCAGACACTTCTGCGCATGAGCAAACCAGTAGTAAACCGGTTAGGATCCATTCGTCTCAGATGAGGTAGGATCTGGTGGCATCATACTATCCATACTTGGTCTTCTTCAGTTCTAAGCTTCCATACCTGGGAAAATATGGGCAACCGTACGGATGATCTCCGTGACTTCGTTGGTTGCCCCTACACGTTCCTCCTTCAGAGCTGATGGAATGCTAACCCATTAATGCCCATTTCCCGAGGCTGCCGAAAGAGTCCGAGGATTGATCAGCCTGCCTTGAACAGCCAAGAAGCAATAATTAATGTGAGTTTTAATCAATCCGGCAGCAATTCAGCGGCAGTCCAATTTCTGATCTGCCTCTCTAGTGACATCGGACGAGGAGAGGACTAGAAATTATTAGAAAATCAATATTCTACTCAGCCAATACGTCTCCTAGGATGATTGCAGGCGAAGCACTCTCCGTCAAGGCAGCCCTGCAGGAAACATTCTCTGGTTGAGTGGTTGGTTGGTTGGCGGGGTGGTTGGTATCCAAGGAAGGATAGTCAGTTTTGGATCATTTATTTCTGCAAACTATCAAACTGAGCTGAGGAAGATGGGAGGCAAACGCTGGCAGTCTAAGGAAACACGGAGGAAAGTCGTTCTTGGATCTTTGCAAGTGATGCAGAAAGCATCTCAGTGAGGTCCATTGGAGCTTCTCTAACATGTTCCTGCAACGTGTCCATCAGACAATAGGTCAGACATCCAGAACCTTGCTTATCGATGGAGACCGAGTGGAGCAAGTGGTCAGTTTTAAGTTTCTGGGTGTTATCATAAAAAGAGGATAACTCACATCGCAGCCCTGGTCAAAAGGGCCCAGCAGAGATGATACGACCTGAGACTTCTCAGGAAACAACAACTGAATGGAGAACTCCTGGTGACCTTCTAAAATACCATAGAGAGTATTTTAACTTACTGCCCCTGTGTCTGGTTTGCCAGTTGCACAGGGGCAGATAGGACAGCGCTCCAGAGGGTCAACGTCATTGCCCAGAGGCTCATGGGTTGCCCTCTCCCCCTCGTTGGAAGAGCTTTATAGCTCCCGTTGCCTTAAGATAGTTCAAAACATCCTTAAAGATCCATCTCATCCTGGGCACCCTTTTTTTTTTAACTATTACCATGTGGCAGCCGGTACAGGACAATAAAGACAAGGCTGAAAAACAGCTTCTATCCCAGGGCAGTAACTATGTTGAATTCTACGGTATAGTGCAATATTAAAGCGATATCAGGGGTTTTCAATGCAATTGTATAGGATGCGAAGGAGGTGCCTTTGTGTTTTTATTTCTAAAATTATAATGTACACTGAAGGTGGCATTTAATTTCATTGTACGAGGTGCACTGGCAATAAACTGAACTGAACTGAACTGAACTAACTAAACTAAACTAAACTAAACAACTAAACTAAACTAAACTAAACTAAACTAAATCATCAGGTCCCGAGGCTCATTTGGCTAGACTCAAAACAGTTGCAAATGGACTCCAAATGAGGGACTTTGAAACCAAGATCAAAGGAACGAAAGGCAAAAAAAAATGGCAAGCCCATTTGCTCAGAAACACAAACATCCCTGTTGTTCTCGGTGGTTTTTCTTCCCCGCTAAAAACAAAAGCAATTCCCGCTAATGGGGAGAACATCAGATGCATTTCCTACTTGCCGAAGACTCGGAATTGCTTGTTTACGGTGCTGTTTCCAAACATTTCAGGGAAATAAGTGAAATAAATTGCTTAAAAGGTTTTTTTTTCCCTCCCCTCCATCTTTTTTTTCTATTAAGCTTAGCTCTTTTTCTTATTAATGTAGAAAAACAAAAGCAAACTTTGGAATAGAGTAGGGTAGAATAGGGAAGAGAAGGGAATGGAATAGAATAGGAATAGGAATAGGAATAGAATAGGGAAGGGTAGGGTAGGGAATAGAATAGAATAGAATAGAATAGAATAGAACAGGAAAGGGAATATAATAGAGTAGAGTAGAGTAGAGTAGAGTAGAGTAGAGTAGAGTAGAATAGAATAGAATAGGGAAGGGAATAAAATGGAATGGAATAGAATAGGGAAGGGAATGGAATAGAATAGAATAGGGAAGGGAAGGGAAGGGAATAGAATGGAAGAGAATAGAATAGGGAAGGGAATAGAGTGGAAGGGAAGGGAATAGAATAGAACAGAATAGAATAGGCAAGAGAAGGGAAGGGAATAGAATAGAATAGAATAGAATAGGGAATGGAATGGAATAGAATAGAATAGGGAAGGGAATAGAATGGAATAGAATAGAATAGAATATGGAATGGAATGGAATAGAATAGAATAGAATATGGAATGGAATGGAACAGAATAGAATAGGGAATGGAAAGGAATGGAATGGAAGGCAATATAATAGAATAGGCAATAGAATAGAATAGAATAGAATAGGGAATAGAATAGACAAGAGAAGGGAAGGGAAGGGAATAGAAGAGAAGAGAACAGAATAGAATAGGCAAGAGAAGGGAAGGGAAGGGAATAGAAGAGAAGAGAACAGAATAGAATAGAATATGAAGTGGAGTGGGGTAGGGTAGGGTAGAACAAAGCAGAGGAGAGCAGAGCAGAGCAGGAAGGGCCCTTGGAGGTCTTCTAGTCCAGCCACCTTGCTCAAGCAGGAGAACCTCTAGCAGCGTTGGTGAACCTTTCTGGCACCGAGTGCTGAAACAGGACTGTGCCCGTGCGCACGCCGGAAACCCGAAGAGTACTTCCCCGCTGCGCATGCACAGGAGCGCCAAAAACTGGAAGAGCAGTTCCACTTCCCACACAGATGCATGCCGGGGAGCTGAGCTCCTGGTTTCTAGCACGCACATGGTGTCGGTCACCTGGCCTTCCAGTTTCCGGCACTCCCACCTGTGAAGACCAGCTGGCCAGCGTGCATATTCGTGCCAGAACCTGGAAGAGTGACGGACAACAGCTCTCCTGCCTGGAGAGACGGCCCTGCATGCTACTTCCGGCATGCCTGTCATAGGTTCCCCCTCACGGACCTACACAACCTCTCACCCATCTGGTGGTAACAGAATTCTTCGGTGGAGTTATAATCGGCCACTTTTTTTTTTCAAAATAGCCTAGCACGCTCTTCTAAATATCAGCCGGGGTTTCGCCCCTTGGGCGTTTTGCTTCATCAAAGCAAAGAGATGGTTTTGGCGCTCCGGAAATACCTGGAAATTAGAAAGGGAGGAGCTAAAAGGACAAGGCAGGCAAAAGCCTAATAATAACCCCCTGCAGAAATATAGGAACAGGACAAAGGGAAATCTCACTGCCAAAAGAAGAGAACAATGGCGTCCGTTGCCATCCAGGCCCAAACAATCTGTTTTTAAAAGCTCCTGAAATCCCGGCAAAATCCTCTCTTCGGTCTCATTTGATGTCGAGCTGTAACAGCTGCTGCTTCTATAAATTAGCTCCATTGTCTATAAAACCACCTTCCTTGGATGAGCAGCAGGGTAGCAGCTGAGCTTCAGGAACTGGCGGGCAGATTCCTAACAGGCGCCACAAGCTGAGTAGTAACGCTTGGGTAAGTCCATCAAGAACGCTAGCAACTAGGCAATTGAGCCTGGTGGCCGGAAAAAAAATAAAATAAATCTGCATCTTCCCAAGCATTTGTCTTTCAGTCGCCTCCCTCGGTGGGGCGGGTCGTCAGAGTCTGTTCCAAGGTTTAAAAGTCACTGAAATCCTGAAATCCACATGCGATCAAGGGAGTCCTCGACTTACGACTGTAATTGGGAAATTTTCTGTGGCTAAGTGTTCTGACTCAGCTCCTCAAACACGACAAGCTGTGAACTCAAAAGATTCCTTTATTAGGAATGTAGGCAACCCTGGCAAAAATAAATTCTCTAACAAGTCCGTCTAGCTGGAAGATGAATAGTTGTCTGTCACACCTATTCATCTCCGCCACCTGCCTTTGATCCCCAGAGCTAGGGTGGGGCCTCGCTAGCAGCAGTGGCTCTTCCGTCCCAAGGACCGGCCCATAGATTTCCACTGCTCTCCTCACCTCTGCTACATCTATTCATTTCTGCCCCCTGCCTTTTATCCCCAGAGCTAGGGTGGGGCCTCATCTGCCACCTCCAGACCTGAGGGCTGATGGACAGTCCAGGCTCCGTCTCTCTCTCTCTCTCTCTCTCTCTCTCTCTCTCTCTCTCTCTCTCTCTCTCTCTCTCTCTCTCTCTCTCTCTCTCTCTCTCTCTCTGACAGCTCCACTCCCTCTCTCTCTCTCTCTCTCTCTCTCTCTCTCTCTCTCTCTCTCTCTCTCTCTCTCTCTCTCTCTCTCTCTCTCTCTCTCTCTCTCTCTCTCTCTCTCTCTCTCTCTCTCTCTCTCTCTCTCTCTCTCTCTCTCTCTCTCTCTCTCTCTCTCTCTCTCTCTCTCTCTCTCTCTCTCTCTCTCTCTCTGACAGCTCCACTCCCTCTTCCCACTCGGAGCTCTCAGGTTGCCTCGATGCTGATCCTGACTCCGACCTCCTCCTCCTCTGATTTGGCTGCTGGAGGGGCCCGTGGCCGACAGATCAGACACTAAGTCAGACACCGGTGAAGTGAGCTTTGCCCCATTTCATGGAACTTTCTTGGCACAGTCGTTAAGGGACTTGATTCGTTAGTCACCCAGTCGTTAAGTGAGACTGTCTTCCTTGTGGGCTTGGCTTGTCAGAAGGTTGTCAAAGGGTAACAGGTGACCCTGGGGACACCGTCATAAATAGGAGTCAACTGCTCGGTGTTTGAATTGAGCTTCGTTTCAACATGGTATCTTCATGTCATCATTGAACCAAATTTGAGAAGACTTTTGAAGGACTCCGAGGAGGAGCGGGCAATGAAGGAGGAGGGAGTAAAGTGTGTGTGTGTTGGGGGGGGGACAATATACATATTGTCCCCCCCCCAATTGTTTTGGGGGGGGGACAATATATATATATATATTTATTTGTGGCAATTACATCGGCCTAATATGCAATACAGCCCTGGTTCGATTCCCAGTAAGGGTATGGCTAGCTGATGAGACCTAAATAGGTTGAAATAGATCTATACTAGTCTCCCTTTATTTATTTATCAGCACAAAGACAACACAAATATATATAAATGTGGGCAACACTGCAGGGTCAGACTATCATAGTGAGACTATGAGGAAAGGAGCTTGACAATGATTATCGTATATTTGTTCTCTTCTCTGGCTCAAAGATTTCTCCTCCAGTTTCGTTAGGGAACTGTATACTCATTGCCGTGCAGGAAGTTTGCACCCACCCCTCTCCTAGAAAATGAAACATTCTAGGAAATATTAAAGGGCAGAATTTTTCCCCTAAAGGGGAGGCAGGAACTCATCTCCCCCGTCTTTGTCAACGGGCCATTAAGGCCTGAGCCAGCTCACCTGCAACACAAAAGACACGATAGGACCCATTTAGCAACAGAACTGGCCACATGAGATGACATGGAAGGAAGATGACATCACCCAGCAAGGCTCAACCAAGCCTGGGAGACAGAAAACCTACAACGTTACCCCTGCATGGCCCCGTGAGAGTCTGACAACCAATCAGAATACAAGCTCAAATCCAAAAGCTCAACAGAGGACATAAAACCCAGGCACTCTCAGCATCTCTGCCCTATTTTGCCCAGGATCTCAAAGCATGTGGTCCTGTCCACCATTAAACCATCTTTCCAAGCTGTCTCCATGTTTCTCCCCATTTGGAACTAAACCCAGAAGGACATTTCTTCTGACAGTGGCACAAAAAGAATTGCACTGCATTCAACACTGCGCGGGCCGCAACTCTACCCCGTTCTAAATATTTCCGTAGCATTTCGAGAATGCCGTACGTCGACGAGAGGGCCTGCATACAAACCAAGGGGGCCAAAGTAACATTTCCAGTCAGAAATACCGGGGGAATTGTTTTATCTGGTCCCCTGTGCTCTCATTATCAGCTCTTACACGGAAACGTTTCCTGCTTTTCAAAAAAAAAGAAAATAGAAAGCAAGTTCACCACAGTAAGCAGCGTAAACTTTCTCCTCCAGCGCCCCTCCTTCTTATTCCCCTGTCTTTCCTTCCTCTTTTCCTCTCCCCCCTTTTCTGTTTTTACAAGAGCTCTCCATTATTATTCCTTGCACAGACGTTCAAATGCGTTTCTCTTCTAAGATTAAATATCCTGACTCTTTCTAAACAACTCCCGGTGCTAACTGCCACAGGAACGATTCCGCAGAAGGGTGAATCCTCTCCGGCTATAATTAAATATTTCAGTTGCTGTTGCATCTAGACAAACCTTTCTCTTTTTACTTATGCACAAAGAGCAATCCCGTCTCCCTGCTAGGAAAAATAAATACAGGTAGATCTCAATTTAGGACTTGGCAATCAAGCCCAAACGTTTCTCTTGCTGAAACGGTATAGGGTTTCCTCCCTAGGCAGGGGGTTGGACTAGAAGACCTCCAAGGTCCCTTCCAACTCTACTATTGTATTGTATTGTATTGTATTGTATTGTATTGTATTGTAAGCGAATCAGTTGTTCGGGGAAATTGTCCTTCGTTTTCCGACCTTCCTTTGCCACCGTCGTTAAGTCAATCTGGCTTCCCCATTCACTTGCCGTGCCAAAAGGGGGTTGTGTGACCCCCCCCCCCCCCGGGATGCTGCAACCGTCATAAATATGAGTCAGTGGCCTAGGGTTCTAATTTGGATCCCCTGACTACGGGATGCTCCAAACTGCCAGGCGAAAAAAATGGTCATAGGTGGCATTTTCCCATGGCATTGTAATTTCAAACAGTCACTAAATGAATTGTTGTACGTTGAGGACAAAAGTTGAGGAATAGCAATTTCTTCTCTAAAAAAGGTTTAGCCTTTTTTAGGCTTGTGGAGGAGGAAGAGGAAGAGGAGGAAGGTGGGAGGAGTGGGAAGGAGATGAAAATGGAGGACGAGGAAGTGGAGGAGGGGAAGGGGCAGGGACAAGGAGAGGAGGAGGAGGAGAAGAGGAGGAGGAGGAGGAGGAGGAGGAGGAGGAGGAGGAGGAGGAGGAGGAGGAGGAGGAGGAGGAGGAGGAGGAAGAGGAGGAGGAGGAATGAAATACTGCAAGGTATATGATATCCCAAATAAATCCAGTTTGCTTTCACTCAAGTAAATTAATACAATGACCTCACATGCTGCATGCAAAAAGCCAAGAGAGAGATAAACCTGGAAGCATAACAGCCATTTCATTAGAATCAGAAGGGAAAGTTTTGAACATTATGATGTGGATTCCCCAAAAATGACAGAATAAACACAAGTTGAACATGAGACACACACACACACACAGAGAGAGAGAGAGAGAGAGAGAGAGAGAGAGACAGAGACAGAGAGACAGAGACAGAGAGACAGAGAGAGACAGAGACAGAGACAAAGACAGAGAGACAGAGAAAGAAACAAAAAGAGAGACACAGGAAGAGAGAGACAGAGAGAGACAGAGAGAAGGAGAGAAAGAGAGAGAGAGAGGGAGAGAGAGAGAGAGACAGACAGACAGACAGACAGAGAGACAACATCACATCTCCTTCAAGGAGCTGCAGATGAAGAGAAGGTCTGAATTCTCAACCTCTCCAAAGCATCTTTTTGTAACACCAATCCAAGGCACCCACCTTCCCTGGAGTCAAAAGTTGTACCTACCACACAACCGCTTGAGTCCACCTGACGGTCCGATACGCATTTGAAGTTGCGGGTACAGCCTCCGTTATTGTGAGAACAATCCCGAACCGGTCCAAAGGACAAGAGCAGGTCGTTGATGGTCTCGAAATAGGTGGACAACATTGCTTCTTCCCTTAAAGAAAGACAAATTCGAAGGCAAAGAAAATGACCATCCTTTATTCTTTCCTTTCAATTCCTCCACAGATTCCTTCAGTTCCCCCTCTGGCTTCCGTACTTAGTGCCATTAAGGCAAAGTCAGATTATTTCCCCCTTCCTCTTCCTTCCGCTCACTCTATTATTTAACAATTTCCCCCTTTTAGTAACTGCTTCTTTCTTTTTCTTTCCTGACAACAATTCAAATTAGAAGCCTTTTTCAATGTCTTTTGTCATGCATAACCTTAGTGAGCGGGTTTCCTAAACGGAGCAAGATCAATTAAAACACTCAACATATTTGAATCATGACTTCAGGAAAAATGATTTCCAAGTAAAAGTAAGAGATGTATCCTATTTCCAAGCAGCCGAAGACATTTCATGTTTCTGTGGGGCTGTTCTGACCGAGGCTTCCCAAAAGCATGAAGCAAACTCCTTGTCCCGACAAAAAAAAAAAAAAAGAACTTTTATTAATTGACTGTGAATTTTGCTCATTCACATCCAGGAACATCTTTCAAGGGAGGATTTACAGTCACAGACCTTATCTGGCTTGGAGAGCTGCCAGGCCGAGAGCTGCAGAACTTGGCAAGGAGCCTTGGAGAGTCACGAACCAATGAAGCGAACTAATGGCCTCCTGCAAACTCCACTCCCCTTTCTCCCCTCTTTTATTTGGGAGAGGGCCCAAATAAATGGGAGGGGCCATTCATCCTCCACCTGTGCTTTACTCCCAAGTTGACCCCTGTTCTTTAGCTGTTCCCTTCGTCTGGCAACTCTGCGCATGCGCACACTGGGAACAGGCTCCAGCTGTTCTTCTGCCTCACTGATGTCTGACTCCGAAGGCAGCTGATAACTGTCAGACGGCCCTGGCTCCCTCTCTGCCTCCGACACAGAGCCCTCATCAGAGCTTCCTCTTCTATCAAGAGGAAGTCAAGAACAAAAAACTGTTTTTGGAGAAGGAGACTGGTAGACAGCTTGTCCAAAATCTCACAAATGAAGTTTGATGTGCGGGGAAGAAGGTGTGACAGTCCTTTTTCCCTGCTGATTCCCCAGCATCAGTTACAGTCCATCGGTAGAGACTGCCCTAAAGGACTTTTTCCCGACACTGTGAGTGATTTCATACCTATCAGCCTTATTACGGGAACCTGAGTGCAAAATTAGAGAACGCTGGCTGTGTTTCATTTTTCCCTTGGCACGTATAAGGATGTTTTCTTTTCCCCCCCTTTTTCCACTTAAGAAAATAAACCGCAAAAAAAAATATGGATCGATAAAATAACCCTCCCAACCATTCGTTGGAAGACATGCAGAGAGGTAGTGAGTGTGAAGGAAAGGAAGAAGCGAAGACAGGTTACTTTGGGGACAAGACAGCTGCAGGAAAGTATATAAAAAGGGGGAAACCATTAAAAAAACGAAAGAGAGAGAGAGAGAGAGGGAGAGAGAGGGGGGGGGAGGGAGAGAGAGAAAGAGAGAGAGAGAGAGAAAGATAGATAGATAGATAGATAGAGATAGATAGATAGATAGATAGAGACAGATAGATAGATAGATAGATAGATAGATAGATAGATAGATAGATAGATAGATAGATGATAGATAGATATGATAGATAGGATATAGATAGATAGATAGATAGATAGATACCGATAGATAGATAGATAGATAGATAGATAGATAGATAGATAGATAGATAGGTAGGTAGGTAGGTAGGTAGGTAGGCAGGCAGGCAGGTAGGTAGGTAGGTAGGTAGGTAGGTAGGTAGGTAGATAGATGATAGGTAGGTAGGTAGGTAGGTAGGTAGATAGATAGATAGATAGATAGATAGATGATAGATAGATAGATAGGTAGATAGATAGATGGTGGGAAGCAGAGCAATGAGAATTTTGTATTGTGCCAATACGGTTGCAATCAAAGGTATTTTCCAACTGAAAGACTGGAGGTGGAAGAATATTTCCTAGGGATTACAGGAGGATTTGAAACATTCAAGAAGTGTTTTCCTTGGGATTTTCCCAACTTCACGCACCTCCGGGGTCCTTTGGTTTCACATCACTCAATGTTGTGGCCCGCCAGTGGAGGTGGCAGCAGATTCGGACAGTGAGGAGGTTGGGGAGGAACACGGGCCAGTCCTGGAGTCTGGGGAAGGCTCGGATGAGGGCTCTGTGTCAGAGGCAGAGAGGGGGACAGGGCCGTCTGACAGTTATCAACTGCCTTCAGAGTCAGACATCAGTGAGGCAGAAGAACAGCTGGAGCCTGTTCCCAGTGTGCGCATGCACAGAGTTGCTAGGAGAAGGGAAGAGCTAAAGAACAGGAGTCGATTTGGGAGGAAGGCCACAGGTGGACGATGAATGGCCCCTCCCAGAGGAAATAAAAGAGGAGCGAAAGGGGAGTGGAGTTTGCAGGAGACCATTAGTTCGCTTAATTGGCTCGTGACTCTCGGAGACTCCTGACCAGGTTTTGCAGACATCGGCCTAGCAGCTCTCCAAGCCAGATAAGGTCCATGTCTGTTAATCCTCTCTTGAAAGACTTTGCTGGAGTCGGCTTTTGCAGGAGACAATTCATTTGTTCATTTATTTCAGGAGTGTGAAGATCTGTCCGTGAATCTCAGAGACTCTGTGCCCAGTCTTTCCTTGCACACCACCTCATTTGGAAAATATTTACATGGCAGCCCTTCCATCCATCTATCTTTCCATCCATCCATCTTTCTTTCTTTCTTCTTTATGGAAGCTGACACTCTTAAACTCATCTTTAAAAGACCCCAGTCCAAATTGGTACTGGGTAAGGACAAAGTCATGCCACATCTGATAAGGGTTGTGTGCAGAAAGAACCCCTAACACAACTTTTGAATGGGAGATGGAGTTTTGTCATGGCGCCATAGATCTAACTGTCCCGAGTGAGAAATGGAAGACACAACCACGGGAAATCTGGAAGGCTTTCGCAAACAGCACCCCCGTGACAGAAACAGGCACAATTGCTCAGGAATCCAACAACAGGATGAATTGCGATTCAGCTCACTCAGCTGTATGGGGCAGTTATCCTCCATGTGGCAAACCATTAAATTAAATAAGCCTTATGCCGGTTGACAGCTGTAGCCTGGGTTTAGTTAGAAAGACAGCTTTTTCGGTGTTCACTGTAACTTGACCCCATTTAGAGTTGGAAAACTCTGGATCCCTCTCCCATGGCAGAACAATAGCGAAGCTTCAGAAAATAGAAACTGGAGACGTTTCACAAGAAATGATTGGCGTGCCGAAAGATTGTGACGGAACAGTCCTGAGATTAGAAACAGGCTTCCAAAACGAGAGCGCTTCGCGGGCGTTGAGGCTTTAAACGCCACAATACCCAGCCTGCGTGGCCAGCTGCAGCCCAGGTAGTCCTCGACGTACGACCACAATGGAGCCCAAACTTGATGTTGGTAAGCGAGACGTTGGTTTTAAGTGAGTTTTGCCCCGTTCTCTTGCCCCCGTTTGCTAAGTGAATCACTGCAGTTAAGGTGGCTGTTGAGTGAATTTAGCTCCCTTGTTGATTTTGCTCGATAGAAGATCGCAAAAGCGGATCAGGTATCCCCAGGACACTGCAACTGTCATAAATATGAGTCAGTTGCCCAGTGGGTGAATTTTGATCACGTGACTGTGGGGATGCTGCAAGATGCTGCAGGAACGGTCACTAAATAATGGAGAGGACTATCTGTATGAAACATTGTGGTTTGACCTTCTGAATCAAATGTGAGGATCCCACCACAATCCCTTGCAGGGTGCAACTGAATGGAGCTGAGTGATTACTGGCCAGACGCCTTTCTTGTTGCCAATGAGGAGTTTTGTTCCGCAAGATTTATTCTCATTGTGCCCAGAGAGAGAAATACCTGCCTCTACCTGGGATCGAACTCACAGCCTCCTGATTGTGAGGCGAGAGCTCTACCTCTAAGCCACCGCACCATTCCCCATCTCGGTTTAGTCACATATGTCAGGTCAATGGATGCGTCGGACAATAAACGCATTATAAATTGTGCAGCTCGACGCGAACAGGAGTCTGGATATCCATTCCTTGCTTGGGCTTTTAATTGCAGATTAAAATCGGTAAATGGGAACGAGCTTTGGAAGATACAAAAGTATAAATGGCATGCACCCCAAATTAGACCGATGTGGCACCTCTAAATATAGCCGCGCGCAACCTTCTCCGTTTCTAATCCTGGAGAAGATTCCGCGATGAGAAAACATCTGTTTCCACTCAACTCCACTCAGTTGTGTGCTTCCACCCAAGCCGGCGCTCTGAAATTCTCCGACAAATCTTCCCTTCGTGCTACAACACGTTTGCAAATGTATTAATAACTCAAAATATTAATAGAAGCGTATAAAAAAAAACCCACACCAAACCAACCCCGCCAACAACTTGAGCTCATTTAACATCTAGCAGTCTGTAGCAACCGACGGCAGTTTTCTAGTAATTGAACTATCATTAGCTTAAAAATTAAAATATTTTGAATCACGGAGGGTTTGTTTGCAATTTAGGGAGGCTTCATACTCCCGAATCCCAACAGGAGTGTGATTTAATATTTTTCTTGAACATGTAATGTTATCAAAGCACAACACCTCCTAATTTGCTCACCTTATCTCTTCCCATCCTGCATTGGATGAGGAGAGCACATCTTTCTCCTTCTGCCCTGCCCACTTTTTACATGGAAAGCATTTTAACAAACTGCATCCCTCAGATAGAAAGTCCCTACAGAGAGTGGTGAGGACAGTGGAGAAGATTATATTCCCGTTATTCAGGACACTGCTTATAAGTGCTGTGTGCTTAAAGCTCTAAGCATTGTCAGAGACCCCGCACAGCCACTTCACGGTCTGTTTCTGTTGCTCCCCTCTGGGAGGGGGATTTTGAAGTATTTCTAGCAGATTCTCTAAGAGTTTTGTTTCTTATGCAATCCGTCTGATAAACTTGCAAGATTCGTTTCTCTCTCCATGTACATGCATACATGTGAATGAGACTGTGTTGTTTCTCTGTGTCATATAATATAGGTGGGTATATGCATAGTTTTGTATTTATTTATTTATTTTGTCACGCTCAGGTAGCGTATATTGGAAGTGGTGAGCCTTTGAGAGCCTCACTCCCTTCTAGAACTGATGATGTTACCTAGTTTTGTCACAAAACGCCCTTGAGAAATCAAGCCAGCTCAGAGAGCCGCAAGGACTCCACAATCTCCATTCTTAGCACTGTTGATGTTGCCTAGTT
Source organism: Natrix helvetica (assembly GCF_964273705.1). Taxonomy (NCBI): domain Eukaryota; kingdom Metazoa; phylum Chordata; class Lepidosauria; order Squamata; family Natricidae; genus Natrix; species Natrix helvetica. The sequence goes on from NC_138565.1 coordinate 4,762,926, forward strand.
GGGTGACGAAACGCTTGCAAGAAAACAACTCAGCTCAGAGAACCCCAGGGATTCCACAATCTCCCTTCTAGCACTGATCTTGTTGCCTAGTTGGGTCGTGAAACGTCTGCAAGAAAATAACGCAGTTCACAAACCCTCAAGGACTCGGCATTTCACAGCCCCCAAAACCCAGCCATTTTTGGGCTGTTTTCAGGCCGGTTTTGGGGGGCTGTTTTTTTCTGGGCTGTTTTCAGGCCATTTTGGGGCCATTTTTAGGCCATTTTTCGAAGTGTTTTCTGGGCCGTTTCCAGGTCGTTTGGGGGCTGTTTCCTGAGCTGTTTTTGGACTATTTTCTGGGGCGTTTTCAGGCCATTTTGGGGCCATTTCCAGGTCTTTAAGGCCATTTGTTGGGCTGTTTTCAGGCCATTTTGGTCAAAAACAGCCTGGAAACAGCCCCCAAAATAGCCAGAAAACGGCCCAAAACAGCCAAAAAACAGGCATGCGCAGGCTGGCCAGCTGGTCTTCAGCTTTCTGGCATGCACATGCATGTACATGCATGTGCATTCTGGTTTGGGCACTCAGTGCTGAAAAGGTTTGCCACCACTGCTCTATATAATCCCCCTCCCCATTTTCCTGCAGCAGGAAACATCGCAGCTGGAAGTCCCACGTGTAAAACGTGGCTTCCAGGCCTGACAGCATCTTTTCCAAGGCCGTTTCCCCATTCTCACAATCCATTGACAGACAATAACAGCACACAACGTTGGTTTTTTTTCCTCCCCTCCCTCCTCAAAAAAAAAAAAAAGCCACAGCGCCATTGAAAGAAGTCCGCCGGCTTCCCACTCAAAGGAACGACCGCAAGATGTATTGGCGGCTCAGACGATACCAACGGGAAGCGCGGCCAGCCACAGAAAGAGAACATTGGTACGACACATGTCTGTGTGATCAATTGGACGGAGGAATGCGGAGAATACAAAAGGAGAGACGGCGCTGCGGGTTTTTTTTTCTTTTTTAAAAAATGAATTCAGGAAAAAATCTCAAAAGAATTGCTATACAAAAGGCAGGAAAATGCTAATCGGCTCCCTTGAAAGGCGACGGAGCAGGAAGGCGAACGCAAAACGGTGTGGATAACAACAGAGCCGGAAGGGACCTTGTGGGTCATCTAGTCCAACCCCCCCACCCCCGCCCAAGCAGGAGACCCTACACCATTTCTGACAGAGGGAAGTCCAGTCTCTTCTTGAAAGCTTCCAGGAATGAAGCTCCCACAACTTCTGAAGGCAACTTCTGTTCCATGGGTTGATTGTTCTCACAGTCAGAAAGTTCCTCCTTATTTCTAGGTTGAATCAATCAATCAGAATAGAGCTGGAAGGGACCTTGTAGGTTATCTAGTCCAACCCCTTGCCCAAGCAGGAGACTCTACAACATTCCTGACAGATGACGGTTCAGTCTCTTCTTGAAAGCCTCCAGGGATGAAGCTCCTTCTGAAGGCAACTTCTGTTCCATGGGTTGATTCTTCTCACTTTCAGAAAATTTCTCCTTGTTTCTAGGTTGAATCTCTCCTTGGTCAGTTTCCATCCATTGTTCCTTGTCTGGCCTTCAGGTGCTTCAGAAAATAAGTTGACCCCCTCCTCTCTGTAGCAGCCCCTCAAATATTGGAAGATTGCTATCTTGTCTTCCCTGGTCCTTCTCTTTAGACTAGCCATGTCCAGTTCCTGCAACTGTTCATCATATATTTTAGCCAGTTGTGGGGTCCTATTGGTTTAACAACCAGTTCGGTGAGACCTCACTTTGTACTACTTCATAGTATTTCCAAAACAACAATCTCTAGAAAAGAGGTTCCTGCCCCTCTCAAAAAATATCTTGTTGCTGCAATGTCCCACTTTCTACAAGTTGACAGTTGAAAAAAATAAAAATAGAACAAATCAAATTCCGAATCCCAGAGTCCATCCTTGGGAAATGACCTTGCTTTGCCTTCAGACTTTGCTTTTCTCTCTTTGAAACCGAGCCTCGTCGGCTTTTTGAAAAGTTAAACGCGGCCGTTTTGTTCTGCTTTTAATGTATGGAAAGCATATTCCGCTCCTGCCAGGCACAGAGAGAGAGAGACAGACAGACAGACAGAAAAAGAGAAAGAGGAGAGAGAGAGAGGAGAGAGAGAGAAGGGGGAGAGAGAGAGAAAGAAAGAGAAAGCGAGACAGAGATAGAAAGAGGAGAGAGGAGAAAGAGGAGAGAGAAAGAGAACCAGAGAGAGAGAGAGAGAGAGAAAGGAGAGAAAGAGAAAGAGGGAGTGAGAGAGAGTGAGAGAAAGGAGAGAGAGGAGAGAAGAAGGAGGGAGGGAGAGGAGAGAGAAAGAGAACCAGACAGTGAGAGACAGAGATAGAGAGGAGAGAGAGAGGAAAGAGAGAGAAAGAGAGAGGAGGGGGAGAGAGAAGCAGACAGAGTGAGAGAAAGAGAGACAGAGAGGAGAGAGACAGGAGAAAGAGAGAGAAAGAAAGAGAAAGAGAGAGAGAAAGAAAGAGACAAAGAGAGAGAGAGGGGAGAGAGGAGAGAAAGAGAGAGAGGAGAGAGACAGGAGAGAGAGAAAGAGAGAGAGAGGAGAGAGAGAAGAGAGAGGAGGGGGAGAGAGAGAGACAGAGAGGAGAGAGAGAAAGAAAGAGAGAAAGAGGAGAGAGGCAGAGAGGAGAGAGAGAAAATGTGGGGGGAAATAATAGCAGACCCAGCCTTGCTAATCTCCAGGAGGCACTGTAATCAAAAGCTAATTCTGTAATGAACGCCGTGAAATTGTGCACGGGGTGCGATTTTCCTTCTGTAAATCTCTGACACGGTACAGCTTAGGCAGCCAGCTTTAAAGTGGGTGGGTGGGTGGGGGTGGGGGATAGGATGGGAGGTGGGGAGGGGGGATCTGCAGAATTCAGTCAAACACTTTGCAAATAATTGGCCTCACAGAGCCAAAGATGGATATTGGAACCCCGTTGCTTGACGCCGATTATTATGAATTAAATTTCCACTTATTCTCATTAACGGTGGCTGGGAGCAAGCTGGCTCCCAACATTTCCCATCACCCATGATTAGGGCCATTATTTCCAGGGTTTCAATTGTGGGATTAGGGGAGGCAGAGGTCCTGGGGGCTGGGAGAGAGGAGAGAGAGAGGGGGGGAATCTTCAAGAGCGAAACAGCCAAATTCTCGAGTGGGGTGGGGAGGGATTTCTAGCCGGCTGTCCCTGTTAAATCCCCCACCTTTTTTTGTTTTTCTTTTAAAGAAAGGAAGACACTTGGAGAAAGACAAGTAGAAATGGCAGGAAATCGGAGATGGGATTTCCCCCCCTAGAAATGCAATATTTTGGGGTGTTTTTTTTGCTTGCTCTCTTTTGGCTTGCATGATGATGATGAGGAGGAGGAGGAGGAGGAAGAGGAGGAAGAGGAGGAGAGGAGGAGAGCGAGGGGAGGAGGAAAAGGAGAGAAGGATGTTATCCATTCATTTGTGCTTGCCCTCTTTTGGCTTGCATGATGATGATGATGATGATGATGATGATGATGAGGAGGAGGAGGAGGAGGAGGAGGAGGAGGAGGAGGAGGAGGAGGAGGAGGAGGAGGAAGAAGAGGAGGAGGAGGAGGAGAGAATGAAGAGGATGTTATCCATTCAATTGTGCTTGCCCTCTTTTGGCTTGCATGATGATGATGATGATGATGAGGAGGAGGAGGAGGAGGAGGAGGAGGAGGAGGAGGAGGAGGAAGAAGAAGAGGAGAGAATGAAGAGGATGTTATCCATTCAATTGTGCTTGCCCTCTTTTGGCTTGCATGATGATGATGAAGAGGAGGAGGAGGAGGAGGAGGAAGAAGAAGAAGAAGAAGAAGAAGAAGAAGAAGAAGAAGAAGAAGAAGAAGAAGAAGAAGAAGAAGAAGAAGAAGAAGAAGAAGAAGAAGAAGAAGAAGAAGAAGAAGAAGAAGAAGAGGAGGAGGAGGAGAGAATGAAGAGGATGTTATCCATTCAATTGTGCTTGCCCTCTTTTGGCTGGCTTGATGGTGTCCAGCCATCATGTTTTTCGGCAGCCCCATTTCCTTTTACCGCTAACATCATTGTCATTGACAAAATTATTGGTCAATTTCATGAGGCAGTTTTCCTTGGAACGGTTTACATCCCAAGACGATATCAAACCACAACATTTGCCTATTCCAGGTCCTTGGGAGAAACTCAACAAGTGGTTGAAAATGCCAAATCCTGTCTCAACATCAGGCTGCCCTTGCAACAATCCACAACAACCAATATGATCGGTATTAATGTAGAAAGAGTGCAGAGAAGAGCAACAAAGATGATGAGGGGACTGGAGGCTAAAACATACGAAGAACGGTTGCAGGAACTGGGTAGGTCTAGTTTAATGAAAAGAAGGACCAGGGGAGACAGGATAGCAGTCTTCCAATATCTCAGGGGTTGCCCCAAAGAAGAGGGAGTCAAGCTATTCTCCAAAGCACATGAGGGCAGGACAAGAAGCAACGGGTGGAAACTAATCAAGGAGAGAAGCAACTTAGAACTAAGGAGAAATTTCCTGACAGTGAGGACAATGAATCAGTGGAACAGCTGGCCTCCAGAAGTTGTGAATGCTCCAACACTGGAAGTTTTTAAGAAGAGATTGGATAACCGTTTGTCTGAAGTGATGTAGGGTTTCCTGCTTAGGCGGGGGGTTGGACTAGAAGACCTCCAAGGTCCCTTCCAACTCTGTTATTCTATTCTAATGTAATTCCCGACAACAATTATTTTAAAAAATGCCTTAGTGATAAATATAATGAATAACAAGACTATTCAACTATCTTGAGCAGAAGAAGAGTCCTTCAAACTCCAATTTAGGGTGCGTGAATCAATTTGGAAAGGTTTTCAGAAGCATTCCCGTCCGATCTGATTTACATTTTTCAATTAATCTGGGGAAAGGTTGCCTTTGCACGCACGAGTCATCGTCGGCTCCATGAACTGTGTCCAAATAATTTCAAACTGAATCAAAAACACCGACTTTCAATCAACCAGTTCCATCTGAAGGGAGGATGGAAGAGGGAATTTGAGCTGAATTGCCTTCATATAAATCACCAGACCAAGATGAGTAGGGGGCTGGAGGGTAAAACATACGAAGAAGGGTTGCAGGAACTGGCATGGTTAATCTAGTGAAGAGAAGGACCAGGGGAGACGGGATAACAGTCTTGTCAAACTTTGTTGCATAAATTCAAATCCAGAAAGCACACACAGATAACTGATGCAGCAGGATTCATTAACTTCTTTATATAGATAAGAATAGATGAATAAAAGTACAATACCAACAGGGGGTTCTTCTAAGTAAACACAAGGCATGAGAGTTACAGGCAACCACAAGCAGTTAGTTTCATTTCAGCAGAAAAGCCCAGCCAGACTGCTAGTTTACTTCTCAGAGCAGCAGACTGCTTAAGTTTCTGTTTCAATTATCTGCACAGACTCAGATCTGTTTAAGCTCCCATTGGCTGACTTAATTGCTATGTCTATTCATTGGCTGACCTTGTTCCCATGTCTCTCCCAGTCATGAATATTGATGAATATTCTAACAAGTCTTTTAATATTTGAGGGGCTGCCACAAGGAAGAGGGGGTCAAGCTATTTGCCAAAGCACCTGAAGGCCAGACAAGGAATAACGGATGGAAACTGACCAAGGAGAGATTCAACCTGGAAATAAGGAGGAATTTTCTGACAGTGAGAACAATCAATGCATGGAACAGAAGTTGCCTTCGGAAGTTGTGGGAGCTTCATCCCTTGAAGCTTTCAAGAAGAGACTGGACTGCCATCTGTCAGAAATGGTGTAGGGCTCCTGCTTGGGCGGGGGGGGGGGGGGGGTTGGGCTAGATGACCTACAAGGTTCCTTCCAACTCTGTTAATTTGTAGTCTAATCTGAATGGCTCTGAATCCTCTGCGCAATCCTCACAGCTGCCTTGCAGATTGATGAAGCAACAGGAGTGACAGAGCACGGCAAAATACATGAGAAAAGGATGTCATGTATGGGTTTATTTTTAGATTAACAGAGTTGGAAGGGACCTTGTAGGTCATCTAGTCCAACCTCCCCCTGCCCAAGCAGGAGACCCTACACCATTCCTGACAGATGGCAGTCCAGTCTCTTCTTGAGAGCTTCCAGGGATGAAGCTTCCACATCTTCTAAAGGCAACTTCTCTTCCATGGGTTGATTGTCCTCACTGTCAGATGACCTACAAGGTCCCTTCCAACTCTTCTGATTTGTTCATTCTGTCTATACTCCCACACCCCATAAAGTTTAACAGCTTTGGCATTAAACTCCCTCCAGCTCTAAGGGTTTGCCCTACTCAACACAGCAGCCTCCGTCTTTAACCTGGATGCCGCATCCCCTCCTCTGCTTTTTTAAATTCATAGCCTAAAGCTAAGTTTTGCCATCACAAAGAGGGAGACCCATTAAAACAGTGCGTAAGTCTAGCTGGAGCCGGTGGGAATGGACTTAACTGACGAGGAGACGCTAACCCGTTGGGATCTTAATTCTCCCCAACAGCAGCTAAAGATTTCAAGGCAGAAATATTCCCTGTAAACCAGGCATGGAATGCTCCAATCTTTGCTACCGATTCGGAACTGGGAGCTTTGCTCACACGCAGTGCTTGTGCGAATGCACAGAAGCTTCTGCGCATATACAGAGCATCTGTGAGGATGTTTGGGTGGGTGGGCAGAGCCTCCTGCCACTGTCACTACCAGTCTGTCCGAACTGGGATGAACTGGCCCAATGCCACCTCTGCTGTAAACGCTTCCTGCTTCAACCTAACCAAGAAGTTCTTTCTCACTCAGCAAGAGGAAGCTAATTTTACAAAAGCGGGTTCCCATACATCTTGCAACAATTCTTGAAGCAATAGCAGTGACTGGGAGAGGGATCTTGGAGCCTTAGTGGACAACCAGCTAAATAGGAGCAAGCAGTGAGCGGCGGGAGCCAAACAAGCCAAAAACATCCTACATTGCATTAACAGAAGGATACAATCAAGATCAACTAATTCCACTCTATAAGGCCCTAGTAAGGCCACAGCTAGAATCCTGCATCCAGTTTTGGTCACACTATAAAAAAAAAGATGTTGAGACTCTAGAAAGAGTGTAGAGAAGAGCAACCAGGATGATGAGGGAACCGGAGGCTAAAACATACGATGAACGGTTGCAGGAATTGGGCATGGCTAGTCTAGTGAAGAGAAGGACCAGGGGAGACAGGAGAGCAGTCTTCCAATATTTGAGGGGCTGCCACAGAGAGGAGGAAGGGGGTCAAGCTATTTTCCAAAGCACCCGAAGGCCAGACAAGGAATAATGGATGGAAACTGACCAAGGAGAGATTCAACCTAGAAACAAGGAGGAGCTTTCTGAAAGTGAGAAGAATCAACCCATGGAACAGAAGTTGCCTTCAGAAGCTTCATCACTGGCAGCTTCCAAGAAGAGACTGAACCGTCATCTGTCATGAATGGTGTAGGGTCTCCTGCTTGGGGGGTTGGACTAGATGACCTACAAGGTCCCTTCCAGCTCTATTCTGATTGATTGGTTCAACCTAGAAATAAGGAGGAACTTTCTGACCGTGAGAACAATCAACTGATGGAACAGGAGTTGCCTTCAGAAGTTGGGGGAGCTTCATCCGTTAATCTGTTAAATTCCCTGGATGCTTCAGTACGAACAGCAGGATTCATTCTTTACCCAATTAACCAAGGGCCTAAAAGGAGGTTCAAACATCCTTTCCAGTGTTAAGTTTGACGCCTTGGCAACAGATGCGCAGAAGGGAAAAAAATGAATTGACATGGCAACTTCAAGAAGGCTAAGAGGTCAGGTAGCTCTTCAGAGAGAGAAAGGCAAGAGAGAAACAGAAGCAGAGTCCAAAATGCAATTCATTTCAGGCTTATTGCCTGAAATTAACTATATTGATTTTTATTTTATTTTTAACCCAGTACGTAGGTCCTTATCTAGCATCAGGAAATTCACCCGCTTGTATAGAACAGATTAAACCAACTGGATTGTTTTTTTGATATTCTTTGTTGCACAATCAAATCCATGTCATTTTCCTGGCATCACCATTTTCTGAGATATTTTTCATCTCTCTCTCTTTTTTTTTTTTTTGCCGGTAAAATATTGGACACGGTGTTCTTTGTCACGCACCAGTCCACAATCTTTAGAAGTCTCCTTGTTTTAACCCAGTTACCTAATTTGAATAACCTTTTTGTGGCTAATTTAATTACCCCTGGCCTGCAAACTAACAGACAGCTGTTAGAAAAATGGTTATTGCATTATTAATACGCTTCAATAATTTCCTATTAAAGCTGTACTGTTAATAATTTTCCCTCCCTGTATTTCTTCCTCCTTAATTAGTCCATTTAAAACTTTGAAGGAATATTCTCTCCATGCTAAATGGGAGCGTGGGGGAAATTACATTTTTGATGGAATACTTCTCTGATAGGCCAGCAAATAAGACGGTTGACTTGTTCATTATTGTCAGAGTTTCTTGCAATGCCTGCTAATGGGACAGTCAATCTGTACGGTGATTCCCAGAATATAAATGGAGCCCTCTGTGATACAGACAAGGTGGCTCAGGGGCTAAGATGATGAGCTTGTCGATCAGAAAGGTCGGCAGTTCGGCGGTTTGAATCCCGAGCGCTGCGTAACGGAGTGAGCTCCCGTGACTTGTCCCAGCTTCTGTCAACCTTGCAGTTCGAAAGCGCGTAAAAAATTGCAAGTAGAAAAATAGGAACCACCTTTGGTGGGAAGGGAACAGTGCTCCAGACGCCTTCGATCATGCCAGCTGCATGACCACCGAGATGTCTTCGGACGGTGCTGGCTCTTCGGCTTTGAAACAGAGATGAGGACTGGTCCCTAAAGTCATTTCAAAGCTGAAGAGCCAGCACTGTCCGAAGACGTCTCCGTGGCCATGACTCAACGCTGAAGGCGCATGGAGCGCTGGTCCCTTCCCACCAAAGGGGGTTCCTATTTTTCTACTTGCATTTTTTTCACCTGCTTTAGAACTGCTAGGTTGGCAGGAGCTGGGACAAGTCACAGGAGCTCACCCTGTTATGCGGTGCTAGGGATTCGAACTGCCAACCTTTCTGATCAACAAGCTCAGCATCTTAGCCACTGCGCCACTGCGCCCTTCAGACCCAGGCTCACGATGTCTCTTCATAGTGACATGTTTTTAAGCCAGCAGATCACAAGGACCAATTGGCTGCCATTGTGGAAGGATTTGTTGACTCTGCGTTGTGGTCCATAGGACCACAAGACAGAGGATGAGGATGAGATTCCTATACACTTTTGAGAGGCAGGCACACTGGTCTCCTCCAGAAATGGGGAAAGTTCTCCTCTTCTGCCACATACTGTGGGGACAGCACCCTCTGCGCACATATCCAGAGACTCTCTGTATGCAGTTCCGACATGCATTGATTATATAGTCTCCCTTTGAATTTGTAACTAGTGTAAGTAGTTTCATACTTGCTCCTTGAGAAAGTAATGGTGCTTTTTAACATTTTTGCCATATGCTAAATAGCACTTAGCAATAGCACTTAGAGTTACATATCACTTCACAGTGCTTTTCAGCCCTCTCTAAGCAGTTTACAGAGTCAGCCTCCCACCCCAACAATCTGGGTCGTCATTTTACTGACCTCGGAAGGATGGGAGGCTGATTCAAACTTGAGCCGGTTAGCATCGAACTGCTGGCAGTTGGCAGAGTTTGCCTGCAACACTGCATTCTAACCATTGTGCTACCGTGGCAAGGAAGGAAGGAAGGAGGGAGGGAGAAAAGGGAGGGAGAGAAAGAAGAAAAGGAGGGAGAGAAAGAAGAAAGGGAGGGAAAGAAGCAATAGCAATAACACTTAGACTTCTAAACCATTCCACAGCGATTTACAGCCCACTCTAAGCAGTTTACAGAGTCAGCCTCTTGCCCCCAACAATCTGGGTCCTCATTCACTGACCTCGGAAGGATGGAAGGCCGAGTTAACTTTGAGATTCTAAGGATCGAACTGCCGAACTGCAGGCAGACGGCAGTCAGCAGAAGTAGCTCGCAGTACTGCATTCTAACCACTGCGCCATCACTGCTCTTAAATAAATAAATCTGTCACCTGAGTAGGACTTGCTATCACGTCCTCCACAAAAATAAGGACACCAAATTGATCCAGTTTGTTCTGACCGAGGCTTCCCAAGAGTATGAAGCAAACTCCTGGTCCCGACAAAAAAAACCTTTTATTAATTGACTGTGAATTCTGCTCCTTCACATCCAGAAAAGTCTTTCGAGGGAGGATTTACAGTCACAGACCTTATCTGGCTTGGAGAGCTGCCAGGCTGATCTCTGCAGAACTTGGCAAGGAGTCTGGGAGAGTCATGAACCAATGAAGTAAACTAATTGCCTCCTGCAAACTCCACTCCCCTTTCGCTCTTCTTTTATTTCCTCATCGTCCACCTGTGGCCTTACTCCCAAGTCGACCCCTGTTCTTTAGCTGTTCCCTTCATCTGGCAACTCACACTGGGAACAGGCTCCAGCTGTTCCTCTGCCTCACTGATCTCAGACTCTGAAGGCAGCTGATAACTGTCAGACGGTCCTGGCCCCCTCTTTGCCTCCGACACAGAGCCCTCATCCGAGCCTTCCCCAGACTCCAGGACTGGCCCATCTTCCTCCCCAACCTCCTCACTGTCCGAATCTGCTGCCAGTTCCACTGGCAGGCCACAACACAATTCCTGAACTTTATCCTGGTTAGCAGATGGCTTGCAAAGTGAGTTATGGGCCTGCTCCAGTTATAAAAGCCGCTAATGCATAGATCAATTGTAATTTCCAGGTAATCCAGAAAGGTGGCCAGTTCCTAGAGTCAGCAACTCTCTCCTTTGCCCCAATTAGTGGGCATAAAAGAGAGGAACGCTCTTCATTTACCCGCATTAGTTTATTACATTGATATTATTGGGTGAAGTGCATGAAATTTGAGAAGACCGATAAATGAAAATTGGTGTATGTGTGTGGGGTGTGTGTGTGTGTGTGAAATGCACTGAATGTAGAGTGCTCCATACACTTGCAATTACAATAATGATTAAGATTGCCAGTGCTGCAATTTGGAGAGCCGGGCTTCGCTTAATTTGTTTTGCTTTCAGCAATCTTCCTGTGGCTGGAAAAAGAAGTCTCCAAAGAGGGGGGAAATATCCAACCTGACTGGAGACGGGACAGCTTTGAAGTTGGGCTGTACCGTGCTGTAAAGTGGTACGTTACATTTATGTGGAAGGAGAAGGTTAAGAAAAACAGATCAGCAATCGCAGCTCTCTGCTTTAAGAAATCCCCAGGGAGTGATGGGGGAATGTAATAAAGAAGTCAATCCTGACAACAAAGTAGAAGGGATGAACTGTATGTCCTTGAGAGAATATTCAAAGAGAGAACGGGGCTGGGAAAGACCTTGGAGGTCTTCTAGTCCAACCTCCTGCTCAGCATAACAGAATTGGAAGGGACCTTGGAGGTCTTCTAGTCCAACCCTCTTCTCAGGCAGCAAACCCTAGACCATTTCAGACAAAGGATTACCCGATCTCTTCTTAAAAGTCTCCTGTGATGGAGCACCCACCACTTCTGAAGGCACACCAATCCTCTGATTACTTTATCTGCGATTATAGGATAACAGTCCAACCTCCTGCTCAGCATAACAGAATAACAGAGTTGGAAGGGACCTTAGAGGCCTTCTAATCCAACCCTCTGCTCAGCATAACAGAATAACAGAATTGGAAGGGACCTTAGAGGCCTTGTAGTCCAACCTCCTGCTCAGCGTAAGAGAATAATAGAATTGGAAGGGACCTTAGAGGCCTTCTAGTCTAACCCCCTGCTCAGGCAAGAAACCTTATGCCATTTCAGACAAACGATTGCCTAATCTCTCTGTTGCCTCTATGGGAAGACGTGGGGACAGCCCTCAAAAATCAGCAGGCAGCCCTTTCCTACTTGAACAAACAATATGTTTAAGGGATCAATATATTCACGAAGAGATTTGTCATTAATTTCTAAGAATTACCCTTTCATTCCTGTGGCTACAATCTCCCTCAAATTAATTCACTGCGCTCCCAGTCTCTTGCTCCGTGGGGAGAGCCCAAAGCAATTAAGAGGAAACACACACACACACAGGTCAGCAAATTTTCATTTGCACAGACCTTGGCATGGATTTAAATCAAGCTTTAATCCCATCAAAAGGGAGAAAGAAAGAAAGAAAGAAAGAAAAAGGCAGAGATGTGATGGCTTTATCCACGCTTCTAATCCATCTTCTCAATGGCTGCGTTTAGACAAATGTTTAACTCAGTTCCTGCAACATCTCATTTGTCAGGTTTCTTAAAATGCCCCTGGACCATCAATACACCTGATAGAACATACTATGCTTAAGACACACACGAAGCCGCGAGTCAACAGGTAACCAAACTTCACACGTTGTGCAAACACAGCCAACAAATTTTGACGTGGGACCAGCTAAGCGGGTCAAGGGGGAACACAAATCACGAATGTACTTTCTTCGGATTCTAGATTTCCCAAATGCCGTGCGCCAAAGGAAAGCTTTAAATGTCCTTTAATTCCTTTGTCTGCAAAGTACTAACAGATCTATTGTCTTGTAAGATCTAGGCTGAGACAATGGCAAGATAAAAGTCCTCCCTCAAAGCTAGAGTTACACTAGAAATATTCAATTAATGCCGTGCTGGTTTTTTTTTAAATTCCTTTCTCCCCGTTATATTTTCTTTCAAGCAGGCACAAATGATTTGACAGTAAAGAAATAACTTTCTGTTCCTATTATTTCGGTTTCTTTACCCGTGGCTAGTGCTTGTATCTGGGAATGAAGAGAAGAGGAGTAGGAGAAGCCAAAGAGGCTGCAAACTATATCAAAAATATAATCTCCTTTTATCTAACTTGACGTCACCGTGCGTTCTCCCCGGCTCTCCTATTTCCCAATCTGGAAAAAAAAAAGTTCCTTCTTCTCTTGTAATAAGAGTGAGGAGAACAGAAGAAAGCCAGAGAGAGTGCAGATCATTGCAGCAAGTCAAGTCAAGTCAGATGTTTATTATATTATGGTCACAGATCAGCATACACTGGAGCCACAATTAAACACCCAAAGCCACATTATAACCAAGTTGTCAGAGTTCCAAGTATCATCCAAAATTGAATCAGAGTCTGGGGCAAAGTATTGCTCAAAGTTCCAATTGATTAAGAGAGCCATGTTGGCACATCTAGGAAAATCAGAATCTGAAAGCTTCCCGGTTTTCCCCACCTAGTTGAAAGTCCAAGATCTTGCCCCCCACACCCACAAGCCCATCCCATGGTCCAATCTTCCACTGCCATGCTGGCAGCTTCCACCCATCCAATTCCAGTTCAAGTGCAGAGTGCAAAGACAAAGGATGACCTTGGCTTTCTAGAAAGAATGTTGTTATGGCTACGTATCATCTAACTCTGTACAATCCCCACCTCCCATTTTCCCACAATAGAAAATGCATAGGCCAAAGATCCAAAAGAAAAGATGGCTGCAGGCCTGACAGAAGTCCAGAGAAAGTGCAGACCATTGCAGCAAGTCATGTCAAGCCAGGCCAAGCCCAGCCAACTCAACTCAACTCAATTTTTATTAGAGAGAGAGAGAGAGACACAGGTGAGAGAGAGAGATGGGGAGAGAGACGGGGAAAAGAGAGAGCTGGGGAGAAAGAGACAGAGAGATGGAGAGGGAGAGAGATGGGGGAAATAGAGAGAGATGGGGACGGAAAGAGGGAGAGAGAGAGACAGGGAGAGAGGGGGGAGAGGAAGAGAGGGAGGGAGAGGTATAGAGAAAGAGAGCTTCTCATCCTTCCAACATTGCCCATCCCTGCTGTACAAACCCACACTCCAGATGTTGCAGCTACACTAGGCATATAAAAAGTTAAGTCTCAGGATACTGTAATTTTGCTAACATTGCCTATCAAAACATGCCTATCGAGTGATTTGTTTTCTTTTATTGCTAAAGTACTTGGAATCTGCCATCTGTCAGCTGGTAGAAGACAAGCAAACCTTACTAATTTTTATTACCGATGGACGTAAATGGGGGCCTATTATCCAACTGCTGTGTTGCTGAAAGAAAGAGGGACAGAATTTCAAGGAATAGCATCTTCCCGCCTTCAACCTCACTCTTTAAAAGGTGAGTCGGCTGAAAATATGTGCCCCTCCTAACCATACCGACGGGCTCCGAATCCAATGGCGATGTCCAGTTTGCTCTGCGGATTCATGGAGAGTGAACCCCAACGGTCCTGTGAGCACATTCGAGAACACACTGAAACAAGGCCCACCTTTAAAAATAAAATAAAAATGAAATCACTTGGCCAATGCTTCCAGCTTCAACAATGGGTGTGGGAGGAATTTGTGCCTGGAGTGGTACTAAAAGCAGATCCTTTTTCGTCTCAGCTGCCCCCTGAGTGAACATGAAAGCTCTCCTCCAAATGTCTTCATTAAGATAGGAAGGCCGTGGCATGACCTCTTCTCTGAAGAGCTTATAAAAGTGTCTTTGGTAGAAGTTTCTTAGCAATCTTCCTCCATTAAACTCTGGGGAAAGAATGACCCTCCGGGCAAAGGTGTCGGGCTAATCAGAGGTCTGGAGAATACAAAGAGACTTCCAGTCAAGCTGATATTATTGTTATCATTATTTTTAAAAAAGAAAGAAATTAGAAGATGGCCATTAGAACATCCCATATGAAAGAATAAGCCTGCCCTAAAAGTTGAGGTGTCCTGAGTCAGAAAGAAAATGATCTAGTTCATAAAAGAGGGGAGGGAGGGCAGAAGAATCCTAAGGCTCAAAGAAGAATTGTTAAACAATGAAGAGAATGGTCAAGGGTTTTCCAATGTTGGAAGAGTAATTTTGAGCCTCCAGAGTGAGGCAGAAGAAGGAACTGCTTCTGAATTCAGCTTCACACAATGTCCATTTGTCTGAAGTGGTGTAGGGTTTCCTGCCTAAGCAGGGGGCTGGACTAGAAGACCTCCAAGGTCCCTTCCAACTCTGTTATTCTAGTCTGTTCTATTCTGAATTCTATTCTTTTTCTACTCTACTCTACTCTACTCTATTCTCTTCTATTCTACATTCTCTTCTCTTCTCTTCTCTTCTCTTCTATTCTCTTCTCTTCTAATCATCTAGTCCAGTCCAGTCCTTATTCCAGGGGTGTCCAAACTTGGCAACTTTAAGACTTGTGGACTGGGGAATTCTGGGAGTTGAAGTCCACAAGTCTTAAAGTTGCCAAGTTTGGACACCCCTGCCTTATTCTATTCTACATTTTCTATTCTATTCTATTCTACATTCTCTATTCTATTCTATTCTATTCGTCTAGTCCAGTCCAGTCCTTATTCTATTCTACATTTTCTATTCTATTCTATTCTATTCTATTCTATTCTATTCTATTCTATTCTTCTCTATTCTATTCTACATTTTCTATTCTATTCTATTCTACATTCTCTATTCTATTCTATTCTATTCTATTCTATTCGTCTAGTCCAGTCCAGTCCTTATTCTATTCTACA
>NC_138565.1:4780900-4861183 GCF_964273705.1 Natrix helvetica
CCTTCCCAGCCCCCCTCGCCTGCCTGCCCGGGCTCCTTAGGGCCCCAACAGGGAGCAGTTGCTGGAGCTAAGCAGCTACCATTAGAAAGAATTGGCAAAACAGCTCAGTTGGATCTGACCGAGAAGGAGGCTCAGCAGAAGCACCTCACTGAGGACTAGGAGCATGGGCTTTCCAAGCAGAGGGAAGACGTGCAGGAGTGCAAGGCCAGGTGCTGGCGCCTGGAGGCTCAGCGGGCTGAAATGGTCAGCCAGTTCCAGGCCATGATGCAGTCCCACTGAAACGAGGCCCTCCGGCTCTTCGCCACCAGCAGCGCTTCCCTCCAGCCTTCGCCCAAAGCCCCCCACCAGGAGGCCGAAGCAGACCCCAAGATGGAATTTCTGCCCCCCTCTGACCCGCACAAAAAGACCCCAAAGGGGGAGACTCTCTGCAGCAACACAATCGTCCATTGCACGTATCCGTCCCAGGGGCCGTAGTTTGAGGACCCCTGATTTACTGCAGTATAAAAAATGCAAATCCTTTTTCTGCGGACCACTGAAATTTTCCTCACGGACCCCCAATTGGTGATCGCTGTTCTAATTGAGTGAACGTTCGCACGACCGCGAAAGAACACCAAAAGGGCTTAGCAAATAAACCTGGTTTGTTTCCCACGCAGCCAGAGAAACTTACAGTTCAAGCACCCCGTTCAGTACTGAGCTGGGAGACGGACCACAGAGCCGAGACCTTTCCAATACCGAGAGTTGAATAAGAAGCTTCTCACCTGACATCTGTGGGATCTTCTGTCACAAGGACATCCGTCTTGCAGCTGGCCAACGGATTGATGGAAAGCTCCACCGGAGGAAGCACAAAACTTTTACTCACGGGAAGCCAAAGGCCTTGGCCCAGGCTGTAGGTAGACCTTCAAAAAAGAAGACACATGAGAGCAGAAGACAAAAAAAAACCCCAACCCAATGCCGGTTTGAGAACTTTGGACTTTCTGATTTCAAGACTCAGCCCAGAATCTCAAAATCTGAATTCCTGGTGACGTGTCTGGAAACTATCATGTAGCAAAGATGTAAAGTTTAAAGGTTCCCCTCGGACGTATGTGCTAGTCGTTCCGATTCTAGGCCTGGTCTCTGGGTGTTATGTGAATTTTGTTGTATGTGTAAACTGTGTATACACACGTGCACTGACAATAAAGTAAAGTAAATGCATTGTTGGAACACCGTGTCCATATGTGCTGGTGGGGAACAGCTCACTGAACAATGATCTCGCTTCACAAGGGAAATTTTAGGCTCAGAATAACAACTTCAGCAAATGTCTGCGAGAAAACCACCAAGCTCAGGGAGCACCAAGGACTCCACAATCATCACCATCATCTTTTAATGACCCCATAATCCCTCGCGAGGTGCAGTCTTCGCAACTGAATGGAGCTGAGTATTTACTGGCCAGATGCCTTTCTTGTTGCCAATGAGGAGTTTTGTTCAGCCGATAAATTCTCATTGTTCCCAGAGAGAGAAATATCTGCCTCCACCTAGGATCGAACTCACAACCTCCTAATTTGAGTTCCACCTCTAGTCCACCTCACCACTCACCAAGGACTCCACAATGACCTCTAAAATTGAACTCCCCCCCCCCAAAAAAAACCAAGAAAGGACAGATTGACGGAAAAATTTCAACCAAACCGATTGCATGACTCACCTAAGAATTTTCTCCGGAGCTTGTTCTCCTGTCACCAAATCATAACCTCTTTCCAAAGTTGTGTACGGCCAGGGGCTGGGGAATATAAAGCAAGAAAAGAGTCATTATTATACGCGGAAGGGGTTGGAATTTTAAAACAAGAGCAGCTAGAAGCAAATCCATTTCCTTTTTAATAACAACATTACTCAAACGCCATATCATTTTCTCGTCTCTGGCCCAAACAGCTTATTATCCTTTCTTTTCTTTTCTTTTCCCGTAATTATGCTATTTATTTATGGCATTCTAATGCATTGGCAGCTTATCTATATTTAATTATATTTATTGTCCTGCCCCAGCCTCGTGGCTCTCGCGGATTGATTGATATATTAAGATGATGTTGAAGTAACGATTCTAAAGTCAGGCGTGCTTGCCGCTGTGGATCGTTTAATGGTTTCTTGAGACTTCAGAATTGAGCATTGGGCCGTGTTAAATCAGAGCGATTATCGGAGGCATTCCAATAGGCCTTTTCCTTGACAAGCTGGAGCACCGTAGGATTGAAACTAAGATTCCTGGCTTGCAAACTTCGCCTACTAGCTTTGAGGCAGAGGCCCCATCGCGTAATTTCTTTACCCCAGAAGCCAATCTTTAATAAACACACATTTAATGCATTATTCATACAGAAATCTCCTTCAGGAGAAGAGATTTCAAGGGAGCAATGAGAGGTGTACTCACACCCTTGCAAAAGCACCCAAAGGCAAGATAAAGGTAAAGGTTCCCCTCGCACGTAGGTGCTAGTCGTTCCCGACTTTAGGGGGGCGCTGCTCATCTCTGTTTCAAAGCCGAAGAGCCAGCGCTGTCCGAAGATGTCTCCGTGGTCATGTGGCCGGCATGACTCAACGCCGAAGGTGCACAAAACGCTGTTCCCTTCCCACCAAAGGTGGTTCCTATTTTTCTACTTGCATTTTTCATGTGCTTTCGAACTGCTCGGTTGGCAGAAGCTGGGATAAGTCACGGGAGCTCACTCCGTTACGCGGCGCTAGGGATTCGAACCGCCAAACTGCCGACCTTTCTGATCGACAAGCTGAGCTTCTTAGCCACTGAGTCACCCTCATATATTATGTAGGAAAAAGCAAAAAAGCTGCGATTGGATGTGAATGCCTTATTTTGCTGTAACAGAGAGAGTCAGAAGTCTCGCTTATCTTTCCTCACTTCTCTTTCCCTCCCCACTTCTTTCCTGTTTACTTTGTACTTTGTGTTTTATGTCACTTTATATTATAAAGTTTATAAGAACTCCATTAAAAAAAAACAGGGGGGGAGGAAGGTAGGTAAGCAAACAAACCCCCCCTTTGAGGCAGAATTTGGGGAACAGATTGTGCACTTGGTTGAAGGTGGAATTCTTCCGAAAATTCTGGTCCCCGTGGGAAAAAAGATGCTGCTTTAACACTGTCCTTCCTTCCTTGCCAATTTTTTCCCTGGAGGTTGCCACCCTGCCGCCCTGCCCCACAACACCCTGCCATGCTTACCCTTCGCTGTGTTCCCAGGTGTTACGGATACAAAGATGTCGATGCACAGAATCGGGGGCATATCCTTCGTGACAGCTGCACTCACCTGGAAACAAGAGCAGAGCTCAAATGTTCAACTCCGCCTTGCATTTTCCACCCACAGTTGTACAGGTAACCCTCGACGCGCGACGACCACCGAGCCCCCACCCCCCACCCCCAAATTTGTTGTTGTTAATTTGCACATGTGACATAGCCAAAGCACAGGTAGTCCCCAACTCACAACAGTTAGAATAGAATAGAATAACAGAGTTGGAAGGGACCTTGGAGACTGGAAGAAATGGTGTAGGGTCTCCTGCCTGGGCAGGAGGTTGGACTAGATGACCTACAAGGTCCCTTCCAATTCTGTTAATCTGTTAAGGGGTTGGACTAGAAGACCTCCAAGGTCCCTTCCAACTCTGTTAATCTGTTAATATATTAAGGGGTTAGACTAGAAGACCTCCAAGGTCCCTTCCCACTCCGTTGTTCTGTATAGTCGGAA
Source organism: Natrix helvetica (assembly GCF_964273705.1). Classification (NCBI taxonomy): domain Eukaryota; kingdom Metazoa; phylum Chordata; class Lepidosauria; order Squamata; family Natricidae; genus Natrix; species Natrix helvetica. Next base: position 4,784,598 of record NC_138565.1, read on the forward strand.
CTGAAGAAGCTTCTTGGACGAGAAGCCAAACGCCTTCAAGGGGGGGGGGGAAACCAAATTCCAGTTGCCCTTTTGAAACATGCTCCTTTTCAAAACACCTGCATGTCTAAAAGCAAATCTATGGGAGGAAGCACACCCTGTTTTTAATTAAGAAAAGGGAAATAGATGATCCCTGCCACTCATAAAAAAATGCAGCCAAAAGCTATCTTGCCCTTCCCTTCCTCATTTCTCATTCCCTCCTTCTCCTTTGCGGAGAAGTTGCCCAGCTGCCTTTCAGATTGATCCCTTGCTTTGCAAAGAAAATACATATCTGCAAGCGAGCCATGTAGGAGAAGAAAAAAAAGAGAGAGAGAGAGAGAGAGAGAGAGAGAAAATAAAAGTTTAATTGGATTTCTTCACCCAGGAAACTTTGAAAGCCAGTGTTGATTTTTCTTCCCGTTTTTTTTTCCTTCTGGCAAACACCTTTCACTGACAAAAGGAGAGTTTTAAGCACAGCTGTATTGGGGGGGGATTGTCTTTTTGAATCCCAGATGTTCATTTTGATACCTCCTCCCTTCAGGTTAATGCAGTTTCCTCCGCCCCAAATATCTTAATATCTTACTACTTGGCTGGCAGTCCAGTCTCTCTGGTCCTAGGCCTTTGGCTGTTAATGGATGAGTTCTTAGGACTTGATCTATGTTTCTATTCTTTGTTTTCTTACTTCAATCCTATCAACTGTTTTGATTTTATGTCCTTTCTCCACTCCAGCGACGTCTACTCTTTTCTCTGGATTCTAGCGACGTGGTTAGGCATCTTTCTTGGTTGCCATCTTAAGATAACATCGATCCCCAAATTTGGGTGGAAATGACCTTGGAGACGACCCTCACTCTGTCAAGGAGTACTCATCTCAAATGTTCTAAGCCCCAGAGCTCACTGCAACGGCATTGTCAAAAAAGGCATTAAGAGTTGTTAACCTCTTCTTCTCCAGGATCTCTTGTATTGCTAACTAGGGCATACAAAACCTTTGCCAGACCAATCCTCGAATACAGCTCGTCTGCCTGGAATCTACGTTGTATATCGGGCATTAATACAATTGAGTATGTCCAGAGGTATTTCACGAGAAGAGTCCTCCACTCCTCTGCTCACAACAGACTCCCTTATGCCACCAGGGTCGAAATTTTGGGATTGGACAACCTGAAACTATGCTGCCTACTGTTCAATCTAAGCATAGTACATAAATTGTCTGCTACAACGTCCTACTTATCAACGACTACTTCAGCTTCAACCTCAATAATACACGGGCAAACAATCGATACAAACTCAAAGTAAACCGCTCCAAACTCGATTGCAGAAAATACGACTTCAGCCACAGAGTGGTCAACGCCTGGAATGCTCTACCTGACTCCGTTGTTACGTCCTCAAATCTCCCACAGCTTCAACCTTCAACTGTCTGCTGTGGACCTCACCCCACTCCTAAGAGGTCCGTAAAGGGGGCCTGCATAAGCCCACCAGCGTGCCTAACATCCCTGTCCTACTGCAACATGAGATGGGGGACATGTTCGTCTCTGGAGACCTTGGTGCTTTCTGAGCTTTGTGGTTTTCTTGCAGAGGTCTCATTACCCAACTAGGGAACATCATCAGTGCTAGAAGAGAGTGGGGTTTGCAGAATGAAGGAGGAGAAAGGAAAGAGGAGGAGAAAGGAGGAGGAGGAGGAGGAGGAGGAGGAGGAGGAGGAGGAGGAGGAGGAGGAGGAAGGTGGATTCCTTGGTGACCTCTGAGCTTGGTTGTTTTCTCGCAGACGTTTCATTACCCAACTAGGGAACATCATCAGTGCTAGAAGGGAGTGGGGTTTGCAGAATGAAGGAGGAGAAAGGAAAGAGGAGGAGAAAGGGAGGAGGAGGAGGAGGAGGAGGAGGAGGAGGAGGAGGAGGAGGAGGAGGAGGAGGAGGAGGAGGAGGAGGAGGGTGGATTCCTTGGTGACCTCTGAGCTTGGTGGTTTTCTTGCCGTTTCATTACCCAACTAGGGAATATCATCAGTGCTTGAAGGGAGTGGGCTTCATAAGAGAAATAAGAGCAAACCCTCTCCGGCAGGCGACACCCAGATAAGGAAGGATTAACCCCAGACAAATGAAGAAGCAGAAAATGCTAGTCCAATCAAGGAATCCCTCAGAAGAAACCGCCATCCCTAATACTGGCAGGGGGAAGCTACTGCATATAAGTAGTAAAATTCACTCCCTTCTAGCACGGTTGATGTTACCTAGTTGGGTCATGAAACGTCAGCAAGGAAAACAACAAAGCTCAGAGAGCATTCAAAACCCCTCATCCTCCTTCTCCTCCTCCAAACCCAAATTCCCTTCTAGCACTGATGATGTTATCTAGTTGGGCAATAAAATGTCTGCAAGAAAACCACCAAGCTCAGAGATCATCAAGGACCCATAGTCGTCGTCCTCGTCCTCCTCGTCCTCCTCGTCCTCCTCCTCCTCCTCCTCCTCCTCCTCCTCCTCCTCCTCCTTCCCTATTTTCCTGCTCTCCACAAATGATGTTGCCCAGTTGGGTCACGAAATGTCTGCAAGAAAACCACCGAGCTCAGGCAGCACCAAGGGCCCCACGGTTGAACCCTGAGCTACAAATGATTCCTTTCTATTGATATTCATCTCCGTCTATTCACGTCCGCATATTAATTGGGGTTTTTTCAGTTCTTTCAAACAAAAGGTCTGGAGCTGAAAGTTGGAAATAAACAAACGGGCTGTAAATAAGGCCGGCGACAAAAGCCAAGCGAAAAACCAGGAAACGATGGGAAATCAATGCATCTCACAAAAACAGTGGAAAAGGGAAGGAACATATTTCATTTCCGCAGCGGGTACACGGAGGGACGGGAGGGCAAACTCTATCAATTACAGATGTGCAGAGAGGGGGAAAAGTCAATGTTTCTCATCGGAGTGATATTCATCCAAAGAAATGAATATGCCTATTTGTAGCAACCATCATATTCCCTTCCTGATTCTATTCTATTCTATTTATTCTATTCTATTCCTTATTCTATACCTTATTCTATTCTAGTCTGATCTGGTCTGGTCTGGTCCTTATTCTGTTCTGTTCTGTCCTGTTCTGTTTCATTCTATTCTATTCTATTTATTCTATTCCATTCCATTCTATATTCTATTCTATTCTATCCTATTCTATTTATTCTATTCCTTATTCTGTTCTGTTCCATTCCGTTCCATTCTATTCCTTATTCTATAGCTTATTCTAGTCTATTCTATTCTCTACTCCCTATTCTCTTCTCTACTCCCTATTCTATTCTATTCCATTCCATTCTATATTTTATTCCATTCCATTCTATTCCTTATTCTATAGCTTATTCTAGTCTATTCTCTTCTCTACTCCCTATTCTCTTCTCTACTCCCTATTCTATTCTATTCCATTCCATTCTATAGTTTATTCTATTCTATTCTATTCCTTATTTTATTCTATTCTATTCTATTCTATTCTCTACTCCCTATTCTATTCCATTCCATTCTATATTTTATTCTATTCTATTCTATTCCTTATTCTTATTCCTTATTCTATTCTATTTCTCTTCTTTACTCTACTCTACTCTATTCTACTCTCTATTCTATTCTATTCTGTTCTATTCTATTCTCTATTCTACTCGCTCTTCTCTTCTCTTCTATTTTCTACTCTTCTCTACTCTACTCTACTCTATTTTCTATTCTATTCTATTCCGTTCCATTCCACTCCACTCCACTCCATATTCTATTCTATTTTATTTTATTCTATTCTATTCTACCCCATCCCACCCCATCCTTCTGTTCTGTTCTGCTTTGTCCTATTCCGTCCCTATTCCCTGTTCTATCCCATCCCATCCCATCCCAGTTCTCTCTTATGCTGCATTCTGTTCTGTTCCATTCCATTCCTCACTAACTCTTCCTCTCTAGCACATACACAAAGCAAGTACGCAATGCGTAGCCTCCGGAATTTCCGAGGTCTGTTTCACCCTGTTAATAACAGACTGATGCAGCCGTGCATGTTAAGTAGCTCTTCATCAAAACTAACAAAGATTGCCACTTTTTTTTTTAATGCATTGGCTTCACAGCCAGTAAATAAATAATTCACACACAATGCGTTAAGGTAACCCTGATGCAGCGATTGCCGGAATGAAAAGTTAGAAATTGAAATGATTAAAAATTAGAAAACAAACAGTTCATCCCTGGCTTACGACCACCATGGAGGTCAACATTTCTGTTTTTAAGAGAGACATTCGTTGAGTGAGTTTTGCCCCGTTTTATGACCTTTCTGGCCACAGTGGTTAGCTGAACCACTGTTTTTCTTAAGTGAGTAACACAGCTGTTAAGGGAATCTGGTTTCCCCATTGCTCTGCTGGCCAGAAGGTCGCAAAAGGAGATCATGTGAACCCTTGACTTTGTCATGAAGGTGAGTCCTTTGCCAAGCATCCAAAGGTAAATCAGGCGGCCCCGTGGATGCTTCGATGGTCATAAGTGTGAAAAAAACAGGCATAAGTTACTTTTTTCAGTGCTTCGGTCGCTAAACAAGACTTAGTTTTTATAAGTTGAGGTCCGCCAGTGGGACACTGAGAAATATATAAATATAATTATGTACAGGAATAGAAATATTTCTCAACGGCAAACCTCCCCAGTTGAGAAATAGTTTAAAGAGGAGACCTAAATGACATCCCTTCTCCTGCCTCTTTGCTTGGTACCCAGGTTGTCTCCATTGGGGAAATCTAACACAATGTGATAAAAACAAGGCTGTGATCAAAGGACCTTCAAAAAGACTGAAAAGACTTTTCTCTGCTTGCCTCCAGAAGTTGTGAACACACAACTTCCAACACTGGAGGTTTTTAAGAAGATGTTGGATATCCATTTGTCTGTAGTGGTGTAGGGTTTCCTGCCTAAGCAGGGGGTTGGACTAGAAGACCTCCAAGGCCCCTTCCAATGTTATTCTATTCTATTCTATTCTATTCTATTCTATTCTATTCTATTTCATTCCTAATTTCTCTTCTCTTCTCTTCCCTTCCATTCCTAATTTCTCTTCCATTCCATTCCACTCCATTCCATTGTATTCTTCTCCTCTGCCCTTCCCTTCGCTTCCCTTCCCTTATAGAATTCCATTCCATTCCATTCTATTTTTATTTTAGGAAATTTACATTGCCGACTATTCACACATGGAGACTCTAGGCGGCTTACAGGAATATCAAACCCATAAAGTCATATAGAAAACTGTAAAACCAATAAAAGAGAATAGTCCTATAAGAAATTAATCATACAATATTATAACCATATAATAAATGACTACAATGATATAATAACCTTCAGGCCATTCATCTACTCCTGCCTCGGTGGCAACACATCACATGAGCCATTGAATGGGCTCCATCCCTCTCTGCGTAATGGGTGGGTGGATGGCAGAGGAGAACTCCAAAAGAAGGAAGGGGGTTGGGGGAAGTAAGACAGGCTAAAGGTAAAGGTTCTCCTCGCACATCTGTGCTAGCCGTTCCCGACTCTAGTGGATGATGCCCATCTCCGTTTCAAAGCCGAAGAGCCAGTGCTGTCCGAAGACGTCTCCGCGGTCATGTGGCCGGCATGACTTAATGCCAAAGGCACACGGAACGCTGTTCCCTTCCCACCAAAGGTGGTCCCTATTTTTCTACTTGCATTTTTAAATGCTTTCGAACTGCTAAGTTGGCAGAAGCTGGGACAAGTCACGGGAGCTCACTCTGTTACGCAGAGCTAGGGATTCGAACCGCCGAACTGCCGATCTTTCTGATTGGCGACGCCTTAGCCGCGGGGCCAGCGCTAACGACGTGCTAAATTGCAAGAGCTCTTTCATAAAATATTCACCATCTTAAACACGTCTTGATATTCAAAGATTAAACGTCCGGGGGGGAATTCACCCGAGACCTGATTTACGAGCTGCTAGGAGCTGCTAACTTTCTGATTCATGAGGCCAGGTTTCCAAAAGTAACCTTTCCAGCAAAGGAAACAGGGGTGGGGGGGGAGATGGGATTTAGGGTGGGGAGTGGGTGGGAGGAGAGGAGGAACCAGGGAAGGAATGACTTGGCAGGAAGGCATTTGTCTTGGCTTGGGGGGCTGAGGGATGCGGAAGAGGGGCAGCCCCCGCGCCGCGTTCTTGGTTTGTTTGGAGGGAAAGGTTTGCCAATCGAAGCGTCCCTTAATAAGTCATTTTCTTCTCTCCCAAGTTTTTATCAGCCTGGGTCATTAATTCCTCACACTTACAGAATAACAAATATATGTTCTACAAATCAGACAGGCTTTGGGGGCGGGAGGGGGGGAGAGGGAGAGGGGAAAGTAAAATAAAACATCGAGATTGGAGAAGAGTAGAGAAAGGAGCATCCTTTTGACATATAAAGATCTTACTGTGACTATCCGTTGGTTCATTAGTGGATTAATGAATGGGGGTGTTTTAAGCCACACTGCCAGAATCTGGAGTTCTTCCTCCACTCCTCCATGGTCTCCTCCTCCTTTCCTTCTCCATCTCCTCCTCCTCCTCCTCCTCCTCCTCCTCCTCCTCCTCCTCCTCCTCCTCCTCCTCCTCCTCCTCCTCCTCCTCCTCCATGTTTTCCTCCTTCCCCTCCCCTCCCCCTCCATGTTTTCCTCCTCCTCCTCCTCCCTTTCTCCATCACCTCTTCCTCCTCCTCCTTCTCCTCCTCCTCACATTTCATTGCCCAACTAGATAGCATAATCATTGCTAGAAGTAAGTGAGGTTTGGTCTCCCTCTTCTAGCACTGATGATGTTACCTAGATGGGTAATGAAATGTCTGCAAGAAAACCACCAAGCTCAGAGAACACCAAGGACTCTACAGTCTGTTTTGTCACTGCCACCGCCTCCTCCTCCTCCTCCTCCTCCTCCTCCTTTTCCTCTCCTTAAACTATGGATTTCAAAATAACCTTGTAAGACTTTATGTTGCAGAAAGCACAGATTACTTGGACTAACCCACAAAGAAAATCCCTATTTTAAGAGGTACCCAGAATTGTTGAGATAATTGTAGCTACTAATAAGCAACAGGCATTAGAACCCAATGATCAGTGCTAGATTCCATTGCAACATATGATTCTTCATACATTTCCATTCCTCCATGACCTGGGATGGAGGCTTAGTTCCAGCTGACTAGTTAGGTCCTAGAGGGGAGGAAACAATTCTATATCCATGAAAACATGATAAAAGCTTAGGGAGACCGATATTCAGAAGTACTATATAGAATGGAATGGAATGGAATGGAATAGAATAGAATAGAATAGAATAGAATAGAAGAAAGTGGAATGGAATGGAATGGAAGAATAGAATAGGATGGGATGGGATGGGATGCAATGGAATAGGAATAGGAATAGAATACTTTATTTAGCCAAGTGTGAATAGACACACAATGAATTTGTCCCCAGTGTAGTAATGCAGGCCAGTTAGTCTCCAGTGAAAAACTGCAAGCCAAGATTTGAAGATGGGCATATTTCCATCTCAACTTAGCAATTTAATTCCGCAAGCCTTCAAATTCACATCGTCCTAAGCCGGGCTTTTCCACTTGACTTTGCTGATTAAGCCACAATCAGCTGGCTGTGTAGGTCACACTCAGCTATAAATCATGGCTTGCCAAACAGACAGCGGTTGAGTTCACACCATCCGTTCGGCTCGGGGTGTCTCAAAGCAGGCGGCATTTTAGCAACAGGGAGAAGAAGGATACTATGGATGGGTTCTGCTAGTGCCAAAGGGTTTACACACCCCTCTTAGTTGTGCAAACAACACATGCAGCGTGATTCGATTAGAAGGAGCTTTTGTTTTCGGGAAGCTGAGGTCTCTCTTTCTCTGCGTTTTGACCTTCTGCCGGCAATTATCCGAGAAAGGCAGCTCCGAGCAATCTATTCAGACCCTGAGCCTACATTACGGTTGGAACGAGGCCAAGTCTACTTCCCAGCATCAGGGATTTTTACCAGAGGTCACCCACCTGCAAATGAGCTGGGGGAGTGGGGGGGAGGCAGAGGAGGGATGATGTGATCTCGAAGGGACTCTTTCCAGGATCTTGGGAAGAGCCATGATGGTGCAGTGGCTAGAATGCTGCATTGCAGGCTAACTCTGCCAACTGTCAGCAGTTCAATCCTGACCGGCTCAAGGTGGACTCCTTCCGAGGTGGGTAAAATGAGGACCCAGATTGTTGGGGGGCAAGAGGTTGACTCTGTAAATCACTTAGAGAGGGCTGGAAAGCACTATGGTATATAAGTCTAAGGGCTATTGCCCTTCCTTCCTTCCTTCCTTCCTTCCTTCCTTCCTTCCTTCCTTCCTTCCTTCCTTCCTTCCTTCCTTCCTTCCTTCCTGTGAAGTCGTATGTAAATCTAAGTGCTATTGCTTGCTTGCTTCCCTTCCTTCTTTCTCTCCCTCTCCTTCCTTCTTTCCTTTCCTTCCTCCCTCCATCCCTCGCTATGATGGCGCAGTGGTTAGAATGCAGTATTGAAGGTTAATTCTGCCTACTGCCAGAAGTTCGATCCTGACCAGCTTAAAGTTGACTCAGCCTTTCAACCTTCTGAGGTCAGTAGAATGAGGACCCAGATTGTAGGGGGCAATGTACTGAACCTGTAAACCATTAGAAAGGGCTTAAGTGCTATTGCTATTTGTTATCTTTCATTGATTGCTCCCGTCCATAGATGGTAAACTGTGTTTATTCGATTAGAAGTGAGATTATTCTTTCAAAGTTTTGGACGTAAATTAAATGTACATCAACCGTGGACTTCTATTCACCCCAAATGTTAAATTTAGAGAGCTTGTCCGAATGAAGTTTTGTCCTTTTCAATTTATTTTTTGGCCCGGCAATCTGCTCTCTGTCCGGTTTCCTTAAAATGCCCTAATTGATTCATAAGCATCGAGTTAAGTTTTCAATACAAAACCAGTCATTTATTAGAGGCACCCTTAGGCAAGATCTGTTCGCAGTCAAGCCTATGCTTTGTTTGATTTATCGCTGAACTTTGCTCCTGTTCCTTCGGTCTGTGTCATAAATCACCTTACCCTATAAGATGCCACCCCTCCCAAACTGGCTGCCGTAATCTGAGATCCGACTCCAGCCGACAGCTTGCATGGAATGCACTCCGCCTCTTTCTCTTCCCATGACAACACTTGAGAGTTGACACTCTCCTTTATTGAGAAGATGGATTGTTGATCAACATTTAAACCCATTTTTTTTCTATCGTCCAGATAGAACCTACCTTGGCTGGGTCAGAAGAGAAGATATTGTGTTTGGGATTGAATTCAAGAGAAGGAAGCCGCGAAGCTCCATTCAGAAGACCCGAGCTGGCCCAATTGTCCACTTACCAGTTTCTTCATCACACAGATGTTCGCACGCATCCGTTGTTCTCTGCCCACAGAGATCACGGATCCATGGTGAGGTGGCGTTGATTTGATAGTAGAGGGAGAGCTTTGCAGGATTCAGCCAGTCGGAGATGTCCAAGTAGCTGCCCTCACTCACAACAAAACTGCTTCCTGCAAGACAAAGAAAGAAAGTAAGGCAGAAAAAGATGGTTAGATTGGAGCATTGGGCCCTGTCTAACAAAATAAAATGCAACGTAGAGAAAAGTAAAGTCTTACACTTAGGCAAGAGAAGCCAAAAGGACGCATATAGACTGGGTGAAACCAGGCTTAATAGCAGTAACTGTGAGAGGGATCTTGGAGTCTTAGTGGACAACCAGCTAAATATGAGCCAGCAGCCAAATGCAATCTAATGTTAATCCTAAATTGCATTAACAGAAGGATACAATCAAGATCAAGTGAGGTTTCTAATACCACTCTATAAAGCCCTAGTAAGATCACACCTAGAATACAGCATCCAGTTTTGGTCACCACACTATAAAAAAGAAGTTGAGACTCTGGAAAGAGTGCAGAGAAGAGCAACCAAGAAGATGAGGGGACTGGAGGCTAAAACATACGATGAACGGTTGCAGGAACTGGGCATGGCTAGTCTAGTGAAGAGAAGGACCAGGGGAGACAGGATAGCAGTCTTCCAATATTTGAGGGGCTGCCACAGAAAGAAGAGAGGTTAAGCTATTTTCCAAAGCACCCGAAGGCCAGACAAGAACTAAAAAAATGGATGGAAACTGATCAAGGAGAGATTGAACCAGGAAATAAGAAGAAATTTCTTGGCTGTGAGAGCAATCAACCAACGGAACAGAAGTTGCCTTCAGAAGTTGTGGGAGCTTCATCCCTGGAAGCTTTCAAGAAGAGACTGGACTGCCATTTGTCAGAAATGGTGTAGGGTCTCCTGCTTCGGTAGAAGGGGGTTGGACTAGATGACCTAGAAGGTCCCTTCCAACTCTGCAATCTGTAAAATAGCAGCTAGACAGACTAAAAGCCAGGAGATACCTTCCCAAAGGAACATAGGTCGACCACAGGAGCAGAAGTTCAAAGAGAACCAGGAATGGCTTTTTGAGGAGGTGACTAAGATATAATGTGCAGAACAAGTGGTGAAATTTGGGCCAATCACCAGGAGGCTGTGAGTTCTAGTCTCTCCTTAGCCATGAAAGCCGGCTGGCTGAATTTGGGCCAATCACCTGGAGACTGTGAGTTCTAGTCCCTCCTTAGGCATGAAAGACAGCTGGCGGAATTCGGGCCAATCACCCGGAGGCTATGAGTTCTAGTCCCTCCTTAGGCATGAAAGACAGCTGGCGGAATTCGGGCCAATCACCAGGAGACTGTGAGTTCTAGTTCCGCCATAGGCAAGAAAGCTAGTTGGGTGAATTTGGGCCAATCACCAGGAGACTGTGAGTTCTAGTGCCTCCTTAGCCATGAAAGCCAGCTGGCTGAATTTGGGCCAATGACCAGGAGACTGTGAGTTCTAGTCCCTCCTTAGGCATGAAAGACAGCTGGCTGAATTTGGGCCAATCACCCGGAGGCTGTGAGTTCTAGTCCCTCCTTAGGCATGAAAGACAGCTGGCGGAATTCGGGCCAATCACCAGGAGACTGTGAGTTCTAGTTCCGCCATAGGCAAGAAAGCTAGTTGGGTGAATTTGGGCCAATCACCAGGAGACTGTGAGTTCTAGTGCCTCCTTAGCCATGAAAGCCAGCTGGCTGAATTTGGGCCAATGACCAGGAGACTGTGAGTTCTAGTCCCTCCTTAGGCATGAAAGACAGCTGGCTGAATTTGGGCCAATCACCCGGAGGCTGTGAGTTCTAGTCCCTCCTTAGGCATGAAAGACAGCTGGCGGAATTCGGGCCAATCACCAGGAGACTGTGAGTTCTAGTTCCGCCATAGGCAAGAAAGCTAGTTGGGTGAATTTGGGCCAATCACCAGGAGACTGTGAGTTCTAGTGCCTCCTTAGCCATGAAAGCCAGCTGGCTGAATTTGGGCCAATGACCAGGAGACTGTGAGTTCTAGTCCCTCCTTAGGCATGAAAGACAGCTGGCTGAATTTGGGCCAATCACCCGGAGGCTGTGAGTTCTAGTCCCTCCTTAGGCATGAAAGACAGCTGGCGGAATTCGGGCCAATCACCAGGAGACTGTGAGTTCTAGTTCCGCCATAGGCAAGAAAGCTAGTTGGGTGAATTTGGGCCAATCACCAGGAGACTGTGAGTTCTAGTGCCTCCTTAGCCATGAAAGCCAGCTGGCTGAATTTGGGCCAATCACCTGGAGACTGTGAGTTCTAGTCCCTCCTTAGGCAAGGAAGCTGGCTGGCTGAATTTGGGCCAATGACCAGGAGGCTGTGAGTTCTAGTCTCTCCTTAGGCATGAAAGCTGGCTGGCTGAATTTGGGCCAATGACCAGGAGACTGTGAGTTCTAGTCCCTCCTTAGGCATGAAAGCCGTCTGGCTGAATTTGGGCCAATCACCAGGAGCCTGTGAGTTCTAGTCCTGCTCACAGGGTTTGTTGAGGAGAAAGTAGGAGCAGGAAGGTGTTTTGGAAATATTCACCCGCAGGAGTTATTTGTAAAATAATAATAATGATGATGATGATGATGATGATGATGATGATGATAAAGTTAGGATACAAATGAACAAACTTCACGGTTTTAAAGCCTTTCTTTCACCTTCATGTCTCCCAGAACCCAAACACACCACGCAGTACACACAACAACAACAATACAATAGTGCAGGAATAGCAGAGCGGCTGGAAAGTTGCCAATTTGAAGGAACCGCCAATTAGCAAACATTTATATGCCTGCTAGTCACAAGACTGGTGACAAATCTCAGCATGATGCATATTTAATTAACACAATGCCTTAAAAGCAGAGTGGATTTTTTTTTTTTTTTATGCAGAGTTGACGATAATGTTGGGAAAAAAATCAATGATTGCTGGGTATATTTCTGTGCATATCTGTGCCTCACACATGCACACATCCATTCCGAAACGGCAAAAAAAGTGTTTTCTCCCACCACTTGGCAATATGCATCTTCTAATCAGGCAAATGTATTTTCAGTTTTCCTTATCTAATATCAGACAGGCAGTGGAGTAAGGGCGGAGAGGGGGCGATTTTTACAGATGCTTGCGTCCTCATTAACCTGATCTTCAATTACACTGATTATAAGGCTGTTTTCAAATGTGACAGAGAACAGGGCTGAAGTGCAGAGAGGAGGGAAGGAGGAAGGAAGGAAAAGAAGAAGAGGAAGAGGGAAGAAAGGAGATGGAGGAAGAGGGAAGGAAGGAGATAGGGAAAGTAGGAAGGTAGTAGGGAGAGAGGAAGAAATGAGGAAAGAAGGGAAAAAGGATGGAAGAAAAGAGGAAAGAAGGAAAGTGGGAAGAGAAAGAGGAGGAGGAAGAGGGAAGGAAGGAGGGAGAAGGTAGGAAGGTGGTAGGGAGGGAGGGAGGAAGAAATGAGGAAAGAAGGAAAAAAGGATGGAAGGAAAGAAAGAGGAAAGGAGGAAGGAAAATGGGAAGGAAAAGAGGAGGAGGAACAGGGAAGGAAGATGATGGAGAAGGTAGGAAGGTGGGAGGGAGGAAAGGAGGGAGGGAGGAAGAAAAGAGGAAAGAAGGATGGAAGGAAAGAGGAAGGAAGGAAAGTGGGAAGGAAAAGTGGAGGAGGAAGAGGGAAGCAAGAACATGGAGAAGGTAGGAAGGTGGGAGGGAAGGAGGAAGAAAAGAGGAAGGAATGAAGGAAAAAAGAGGAAGGAAGAAAAGTGGGAAGGAAGAAAAGTGGGAAGGAATAGAGGAGGAGGAAGAGGGAATGAAGGAGATGGAGAAGGGAGGAAGGTGGGGGGAAGAGAGGGAGGAAGAAAAGAGGAAGAGAGAAAGGAAGGAAGAGAGACAGAAAGAGAAAGAAAGAAAGAAAGAAAGAAAAAGAAAGAAAGAAAGAAAGAATTATTTGAATGCTACGGAGCCACAGATTCAACCATCCTGCATCTCACCCACCAATACTCTACCATCTTTGGGGTGGGGACAATCAAAAGAACTGGTTTTCTAACCAAAAGGAAGAAGACTGATGTGGAGGGAATGCAGAATGTTTTGGAATAACCACAGCTTCCAAGAAGACCAGCAAGGGTTGAATGAATTCTAAGGAACGATTATTTATTTATTTTTTGAATGCACAGGAGAACTCATAGCCTCCAGCGCAAACTGGTCCTTCCCTGTACGAAGGTCCACAGGGACTTCTTGATACAGTTTGTTTTGTTATATGATTTTCCCCTCCTCTTAGATTCCCCCCCCCCTCTCTCTCCAACTCAAATTTATATCAAAGCAGAGTTGGCTGCAACAGCTTCAGAAGTTCAGACACCTTATCCAGAGGTCTTCATCAAAGTTCAACCACTTCGTTTTGAAGCTTCTACAAAGAGAGGTTTGAAGTTCTTGACATTTGAGAAAAATGTGTATTTTAGAGAACAAAAAAGAGATAAAACACAGCAAGACTTTGTTCTTTTCCCTTGTTAAATATTGTTAAGAGGCAAAAAGACACAGCCAAAAAGACCCAACTGTCTCTCTTTCCATTTCTTCTTCTCTCTCTCCCCCTTTCTCTCTCTCTCTCTCTCTCTCTCTCTCTCTCTCTCCTGTCTCTTTCTCTCTCTTTCTCTGTCTCTTTCTCTCTCTCCCTCTTTCTCTTTCTCTCTCTCTCCTTCTCTGTCTCTTTCTGTTCTTTCTGTCTCTCTTCTCTCTTTTCTCTCTCTCTCTCTCTCTTTTCTAAATTCAAGCAACTTGTTTAATTAAAAACAAAATGAGAAGCTGTGCCAATGCCAGAGTTTGCCTGCAAAGATCAAGAGGAAAATTAGAGAGATGCCGCTAATGGCTGCCTTCCGTCCTCTGAGCATCACAGTGAAGCTAGCCAGAGGGAAAGCAGATAAAACAATCTTCAGATGAAACAATTAAAGTTCAATCGCATGCCAATCAGGGAACGTGGCATTTGGGAGCTGAATGTAGTCACAGCTTATTTAGCACGCCTCCAACCAAGGGATGGGTAGGAAACCAACGAGATGGGCTTTAAACTCTAACTTTGGTTGGGTTTTGAGACCTAGAAATTCCTGCACCAATGCATATACATCTACTCTTGGGGAAATACATGCAGGGTAATCCTGGACTTACGACCCACAATTAAACCCCAAATTTTCCATTGCTAAGCGAAACATTGGTTAAGCGAGCTTTGTCCCATTTTAGGACCTTCTTTGCCACAGTTGTTAAGTGAATCACAGCAGTTGATTCAGCGAGTGAGATTCACGGTTGTTCAAAGCTTCGCTGTTGTGTTTGCTCGAAGGTTGCAAAACGGGAAATTGCCTAATGCCACAACTGTCACAAATATGAGTCAGTTGACCTGATTTGGGATCCCATGACCATGGGAATGTAGCAATGGTCATAAGTGTGAATCAGGGGATGAGCATCTGAACTTTGGCTGATAAATAAATAAAGGGAGACTAGTATAGATCTATTTCAACCTATTTAGGTCTCATCAGCTAGCCATACCCTTACTGGGAATCGAACCAGGGCTGTATTGCATATTAGGCCGATGTAATTGCCACTAAGCCACAGGCTCTCTTCCTTATCAGCTAGGCCAGGGAAATAGGTATGTATTTGTGTTACAACCCCTGGTATATATATAGATATATATAGATATATATAGATATATATCCTTCCATTTCTTCGTCTAACAACATCAGGCACCAGTTCTGGCAGTGTTCTACTGTTAATTGAACATTTCACAGTCCCACATGATGCGTTTCAGGCCTCCAGGCAATTATAATCCCTCATTACAGCAAGCTGGGCTTGGTTCAATTTCCTCACTCAGGAAAATTACTTAAAAATAATACGAAATCTTTGTCCCTCCCCAACGTTGTTCCAAAATTGGCTTGAGGAACACAAGACGCTCTCTGCTTTTATGTCCAATTCTAAATCCATTTTAAGCAAGGCTTTGACTAATGATATGCCCCTAGACTGGGTGGCTTTTACACACACACACACAGAGAGAGACACACACTGTAACTTTCTGTGTAGACTATTTTTCAACCCTTGCTTCCTGAAACGTTTGAACACTTGCAAGTTTTGCATCCATCATTTAAAGTGGCTTCCATATGAAAAGAAGGACCAGGGGAGACCTGATAGCAGTCTTCCGATATCTCAGGGGCTGCCACAAAGAAGAGGGAGTCAAGCTATTCTCCAAAGCACCTGAGGGTAGGACAAGAAGCAATGGGTGGAAACTAATGCTTGAACAGGGGTTGGACTAGAAGACCTCCAAGGTCTCTTCCAATACAATGTCATTCTGCATTCTGACATGATAATATATAAGGGGACACCGCAAAGAAGAAAGGGTCAAGCTATTCTCCAAAGCACCTGAAGGGCAGGACAAGAAGCAATGGGTGGAAACTGATCAAGGAGAGAATCAACTTAGAACTAAGGAGGAATTTCCTGACAGTGAGAATAATTAACCAGTGGAACAGAAGTTGCCTCCAGAGGTTGTGAATGCTCCAACACTGGAAGTTTTTAATGTGGGCCTTTTCTATGCTGCACATCAGCCAGGATTCTACATAGATTTAAACATCTCCGAAGGGACCTGCAAACAAGTCACCTCCTTGGTTTCAGAATAATAAAGTTGGAAGGGACCTTGGAGGTCTTTTAGTCCAACACCCTGCTCAAGCAGGAGATCCAATGCCATTTCGGACAGATGGTTGTCCAATCTCTTCTTTAAAACTTCCAGTGTAGTAGCATTCACAACCTCTGGAGGCAGGTTGTTCCACTGGTTAATTGTTTTCAGTGTCAGGAAATTATTTCTAGGTTGCTTCTCTCCTTGGTTAGTTTCCATCCATAGCTTCTTCTCCTTTAAGCGCTTTGGACAACACAGTTCAAGGCTGCAAGAACAGAGGAATAGAATCAAGATCATGTGAAGTGTTAATACCACTTTATAAGGCCTTGGGAAGGCCACACCTGGAATACTGCATTCAGTTTTGGTCACTACACTATAAAAAAGAGAGGCTGAGACTCTAGAAAGAGTGCAGAGAAGAGCAACAAAGAAGGTTAGGGGACTGGAGGCCAAAACATATGAAGAACGGTTGCAGGAACTGGGTATGTCTAGTTTAATAGAAAGAAGGACTAGGGGAGACATGATAGCAGTCTTCCAATATCTCAGGGGTTGCCACAAAGAAGAGGGAGTCAAACTATTCTCCAAAGAACCTGAAGGCAGGACAAGAAGCAATGGGTGGAAACTAATCAAGGAGGGAAGCAACTGAGGAGAAATTTCCTGACAGTTAGAACAATTAATCAGTGGAACAGCTTGCCTCCAGAGGTTGTGAATGCTCCAACAGTGGAAGTTTTTAAGAAGATGTTGGATAGCCATTTGTCTGAAGTGGTATAGGGTTTCCTGCCTGAGCAGAGGGTTGGATTAGAAGACCTCCGAGGTCCCTTCCAACTCTGTTGTTGTTGGCCTACGGAATGACATCCAGTTTTAAATACAAAATACAAGCTGGGAATATGCCCGAATTGGAATGATTACCGGCAACCTATCTCTAGAAAGTGAAACAAGGCGCCTGTGGGAATTCCATCTTGTTGAAGATAAAAGGACTTTTGGTCCTTTTTAAAGCATAAATTCCAAGGGGGGGGCAGAATGAGCCAGCTCCAGACCGCACATCAAACACAATGGTGGCAGTTTTCATTGACTTTGAGATCCAAAACGCACGTCAGTGTTTTTTGCCTTCGAAAAAATCGCTCTCCTTTCTCCCTTTCCATCCCTTCTCAATTCTGGATGCATTTTGCTTCTTCTTCTTCTTCTTTCTTTTTTTAAAAAAAGCCCTTTTGTGCTCCATCTGTCACACAGAAAGCAGGATAAAACAAACGAATGATCAATGTTGTATTTATTTATTTTTTGCCTTCCCAACTTGGATCTGTTTCAGAGGCTGCAAGTCAGCCCGGAGTTCTCAGTCAGTGCCCTGCTGGCTGAGATATATTGGAAATTGGCTCAATGCGCGTTAGGAGACAGAGCAACTGTAATCTTCCTTTGTCAACAGTCAAACAAAATAACATCTGGAGCTGCTCGATGAAAAACGTGGCTTGCCCTAATTCTATATCCATTGGGATAGCCGCCAGCTGCCCCCTGGAAGGTTGGTGCCAGGCCTGCAAGCCATCTTTCTTTTTGGATCTACTACTACTATGCATTTTCTATGGTGGGAAAATGGGAGGGGGGGATTGTACGGAGTTAGATGACATGTAGCCATAACAACATTCTTTCGAGAAAGCCAAGGTCATCCTTTGTTTCTGCACCTCTGCACCTGACCGGAATTGGATGGGTGGAAGCTGCCAGCAGGGCAGTGGGAGATTGGACCATGGGGGGTGCGGGGGCAAGATCTTGAACTTTCAACTGGGTGGGGAAAACCGGGAAGCTTGCAGATTCGGGTTTTCCCAGACTCCCATTTGCACGGCTATGCATTTATCAGCTTCTTTTGACTCGTGTACGTATGTTGACATCACAGGCTGAAGCAACTTAATCGAGCCGTGCATGTATCGGAAGGATGGGGGGAAAATTCTGCTAGGAATGTTATGCAGGGTGCAGAGGATTTCCATCAGAGCTGCCAATGAAACACCAATAAAACAGATTAATATCCCTTGGAAGAGGGGAGGAGGTGGGGCAGTCTCCAATCGAGACATAATGGCTTTTCGGAAGATGAAAAACACAAAGGACCAAGTGAAACGGCACCAAGAATGAGAATGATCTCCGAAATGACACTTTTAAATACGGTTCTAAACTGTGGGGAAGAGAAATAACTTTTGATGGGCGGCTTGCAGGCTGAGCTGCCAAGGAGAATCTGAAATGTTCGCTTATTCCGGCCAGAAGAGCACAGAGGAAATGCCTTGCTCTGCTTCAAGTGAGCTTACCAGATTGACAGAGTTGGAAGGGAACTTGGAGGCCTTCTAGAACAGTGGTCACCAACTGGTGGTCTGTGGACCACTGGTGGCCTGCAAGAAAATTCTGGTGGTCCGCAGAAAAATTATTTGCATTTTTTAATATTGCACTAAATCAGGGATCCTCAAACTACGGCCCCTGGGAGGGATACGTGCAATGAACACTTGTGTTGCTGCAGAGAGTCTCCCTCTTTGGGGTCTTTTTGTGGGGGTCGGAGGGGGACAGAAATTCTGACTTGGGGTCAGAATTCTATTCTATTCCATTGCATTGCATTCCATATTCTATTCTATTTTATTCCATTCCATATTCTATTCTATTTTATTCCATTCCATATTCTATTCTATTTTATTCCATTCCATATTCTATTCTATTTTAATCCATTCTATTCCATTCCATATTCTATTCTATTCCATATTCTATTCTATTCCATATTCTATTCTATTCTATTATTCTATTCTATTCCATATTCTATTCTATTCTATTCTATTCTATTCTATTCTATTCTATTCTATTCCATTCCATATTCTATTCCATTCCATTCCATTCCATATTCTATTCCATTCCATTCCATATTCTATTCTATTCCATTCCACTCTATTCCATATTCTATTCTATTCCATTCCATATTCTATTCTATTCTATTCTGTTTTGTTCTGTTCTGTTCTGTTCTGTTCTATTCTATTCCATTCCATTCCATTCCATTCCACTCCATTCCATATTCTATTCCATTCCATTCCACTCCATTCCATATTCTATTCTATTCTATTCCATTCCATTCCACTCCATTCCATATTCTATTCTATTCTATTCCATTCCATTCCATTCCATTCCATATTCTATTCTATTCTATTCCATTCTATTCCATTCTATTCTATTCTATTTCATTCCTATTTTATTTCTATTCTATTCTATTCCATTCTATTCTATGGGACGAGGTCCGGGAGAAGCCCACTTAAAACATACCACGGTGGGATTAACAATGCAGGTTTTTGCTCGCTGAAAATGACAGGGTGCATTTTTAAGAAAACGTTTATGCGCTTGGAGAAAACTAACGCGCCTCCAATCCTTTCGCTCCAGAAGACCAGGAAAAAAAGCATCGACTTGCCCTCCCATCAGAGGCAGAAAATGTACCAGCAGGAGGAGAAGAAAAAAATATGGGTACCCGATGGAAAATTGAAAGCCTTCTGAAAGCTCGGTTCCTATGTGGAAGAAGAAAATTGAATTTGGCTCGGGTCTCCACGAGGTTGCGCTTGATCGACATTGCAAGGGGGGGCCAGATAAGATCATGGAAACTCAAGAAATATTGGAAGCAGGGAGCAATAAAGAGAAGCAATGGTTTCTGGGAACTGCTCCTTCCATCTTCCATCATCAAAAGCTGGTCTTTCCATTGTCTGGTGAGTGGAAAAGGCACTTGAGATTAGACTGGTTTTTTATGTTCTCCAAATGGAAAATGTGTAAGACAGATTCCCGCTCAGCGAAGGGCCATGGAAGGGTATCATTTGAAAAACCGAAAGGCTTGGCCTGTTGCTACAGAATAGAATAGAATAGTTTTCAGAATAGAATAGAATAGCATAGCATAGCATAGAATATGGAATGGAATGATAGAATAGAATAGAGTTGGAAAGGACCTTGGAGGTCTTCTAGTCCAACCCCCTGCCTAGGCAGGAAACCCTATACCGTTTCAGACAAATGGCTATCCAACATCTTCTTAAATACTTCCAGTGTTGGAGCATTCACAACTTCTGGAGGCAACTTCTGTTCCACTGATTAATTGTTCTAACCGTCAGGAAATTTCTCCTTAGCTCTAAGTTGCTTCTTTCCTTGATTAGTTTCCACTGCTTCTTGTTCTATCCTCAGGTGTTTTGAAGAATAATTTGACTCCCTCTTCTTTGTGGCAACCCCTGAGATATTGGAACACTGCTATCATGTCTCCCCTAGTCCTTCTTTCTATTAAACTAGACATACCCAGTTCCTGCAACCGTTCTTCATATGTTTTAGCCTCGAGTCCCCTAATCCTCTTTGTTGCTCTTCTCTGCACTCTTTCTAGAGTCTCCACATCTTTTTTACATCGTGGTGACCAAAACTGAATGCAGGATTCCAAGTGTGGCCTTCCCAAGGCCTTATAAAGTGGTATTAACACTTCCCGTGATCTTGATTCTGTTCCTCTGTTTATGCAGCCTTGAACTGTGTAGTCCAAGACACTTGAAGTAGAGGAAGCTACTTCAAGGAGAAAAGCTAACCAAGAAGAAAGGAGAAACCAAAAGCTAACCAAGGAGAAAAGCAACCTAGAAATAACTTCCTGACAGTGAAAACAATTAACCAGTGGAACAACGTGCCTCCAGATGTTGTGAATGCTACTACACTGGAAGTTTTAAAGAAGAGATTGGACAACCATCTGTCCGAAATGGCATTGGGTCTCCTGCTTGAGCAGGGTGTTGGACAAGAAGACTCCTAAGGTCCCTTCCAACTCTATTATTCTGAAACCAAGGAGGTGATTTGTTTGCAGGTCCCTTTGGAGATGTTTAAATCTATGTAGAATCCTGGCTGATGTGCAGCATAGAAAAGGCCCCCATTCTCCTTTTAATTGGAATATTTCATGGGTCGGCTGTGCCATTTTTGGCCCCATCGGTATCGATTAGCAATTGCACTCACAGGAGTTATTATTCAGAGAGCTCATAAATAAAAGGGCAGGACAGAAATGGCAAAAATAAACACCCAAGCCTGGAGTTGCGAAGGCATGCAAAATCAAGGGTGTTTTTCTGCTGCAAATTAGCCAAGGGTTCAACGCCCTTTGCAAATGCCAAGGTGGAAAAGGGGGGAAAAAAGTTATTTCCAAATGTCACGATTAAAATATCAATGCACGGTTTAAACCACAGACTCGGTTCTCCTAAATGTGGGGACAATGACCCCATTATATAATTTCTTTTTTTTTAAAGAACAACATCAATTATGGATCAGAGTCTAATCAGTATGTATTGGCCTACAGGATAACATGTCTTTAATATAAAAAAAAAAGTAAACATTTTATGGAGCAACAGTGGAGGAGAACAAACCAACAGAACAGAACACAGAACAGGTTACAGAATAAAATAGATTACAAGAAGAATAGACTAGAACAGAGTAGAATGGAATAGAATAGAATAGGAATAAAGAATAGGAATAGGAATACAGAATTTTCTGACCGTATCCTCTAATTGGCCAAGTTGATGTGATGGAATGTTATTTGGAGTTACAGGAAGGAGGATTTTTTTCTCTCTCCAGAGGACACAGGGACAACGTAACATGGAAGAAACTCCATAGGAATGCAACAGAATACAGTATAGTTGTGGGGATAGTTGCTTTACTCTGGCAAGGGTCCGTCGACAGGCAGAATAAAGAACTACCCAGAAGCAATTCCACATGTTGCACTTGAGAGATACAGCTGATTAGAAAGCAAGGCTAAGTCATGTTCTTTTTGAGAAGCCAGACCCTGACCCCAAAGAGCAGAGAAGCAGAACGTTCTTACCATCGGCAATGAAGTGTTCAGGGACATGAAGGGTCACTTTGACCGTGAGTGGACAGGAGATCTGGGTGCCACAGACCATAGCCAGGATGCAAGAGCTCACGGCAACTAAAGTGAGAGCCGTCTTGTTCACCGGGCTTTTGAGGGAACCTGGAGAAGAGAAACAAACATACAAGGCACGTTACAAAAAGGAGGTTATCGCCTCAAAAACATTCAATTGTGTCCAATTCTCAGAGGCTGCCTTAACCAGTTCCTCCAGTTTTATGGGCATGTTTTTGTCGTTGCCGCCTTCCTGGGGTTGAAAGAAAGGAGTTGTGGCCCGCCAGCGGCCAGAAGAGCTGGCAGCAGATTTGGACAGTGAGGAGGTTGGGGAGGAACCTGGGCCAGTCCTGGAGTCTGGGGAAGCCTCTGTGTTGGAGGCAGAGATGGGGCCAAGGCCGTATGCCAGTTATCAGCTGCCTTCGGAGTCAGACATCAGTGAGGCAGAAGAACAGCTGAAGCCTGTTCCCAGTATGCGCATGCGCAGAGTTGCCGGACGAAGGGAACAGCTAAAGAAATTCCTAAAATGTCCGTAAAGAGGGGGGGGATGCATAAGTGCACCGGCATGACTTCCGTCCCTGTCCTACTGTCCCCATTTATTCGTACCCATTTCCTGTGCTCATGTCCATGTTTACACTTATACCTGTCATCATGTACGTGTTTGACAAACTAAATAAATAATAATAAAAGTTACATTGACCTGCTCTGTGGGAAGGACTCCAAGCCAACCCATGAAAAAAAAACGTGTGTATGTGGGTGGGGGGAAGAAACGTAGTTCTTTCGTACTTTTCCAAGAATTCAGCTCTCATCGGTTAGTCTGCCCCGTCCCAAACATTTACGGTGCATTAACTTATCTCTTTTAATCGGCAAAAAGAAAGCTCAACGTAGCAAATCCCAAAAGTGCCATTTCCTAAATTCCAAGCCAACCGTCTCTCCCTTTTTACCTCCATCCAAGGGCTAGGCTGCGCATTTCTCACACGCAAGAACCACAACAAAAGATGTGATAGGCACCGGGCATTTTAGAACAAGGTTTAGTAGCAGTTGATGCCGTAGGTAGGCAGATCCCCTCCTCCCCCCAAGTCACTTGTTAGTCACAGAAAACCTTTTTCATCTTCCAAAGTCGTACACACAAAAGGATCTGTAGGCAAGGGTGGGCTGGTGTATTTTTTTAGACAACATGAAGACGATGATGGGAAGAGGAAAGTCTCATCCATGAGCAGCCCAAGAACTGGAGACTGTTCTTGCTGTTTTGGTGGACTATGGAGCATTAAGGATGGCCAGCAACAGCTACAAAACAATTTGGGACTGACCCTAGAACGTCATATAGACTCTGAGTCTATATGAAACTGAACAAACAAGGATATAACAAAAAAGAAAGAAAGTCAAGTTCCAAGGGCTTTCTCCAGATGGATAGATAGGCAGATGATACACAGATGATAGATAAATGATAGATGATGATAGATAGATAGATAGATAGATAGATAGATAGATAGATAGATAGATATGGTAGACAGATGATAGAAAAAAGATAAATAGATAGACACAGACAGACACATGATAGATGATAGACAGATGATAGAGATAGATAGATAGATAGATAGATAGATAGATAGATAGATGGATGGATGGATGGATGGATGGATGGATGGATGGATGGATGGATGGATGGATGGATGGATAGAGAGAGAGAGAGAGACTGACTGACCGATAGAGAGACATATGATAGACGGATGATAGATAAATAGACAGACAGACATATGATAACACAGGTAGAAGAGATACATAGATACAAACATATGATAGATGATAGACTGAAGACAGCTAGATGATAGATAGATAGATAGATAGATAGATAGATAGATAGATAGATAGATAGACAGACAGACAGACAGACAGACAGACAGACATACGACAGAAGATAGATAAATAGACAAACATATGATAGATGATAGCAGGAAGATAGCTAGATGATAGATAGATAGATAGATAGATAGATAGATAGATAGATAGATAGATAGATAGATGATAGATGATAGATAGATAGATGATAGATAGATGATAGATAGATAGATGATAGATAGATAGACAGAGAGAGAGAGAGAGAGAGAGAGAGAGAGAGAGAGACATAGGGCAGACATATGACAGAAGATAAATTGATAGACATGTGATAGATGATAGACAGAAGATAGCTAGATGGTAAGGCAGATATACAGAGAGAGTGGGGACAGGCAGACAGACAGCCAGACTGACTGACTCTTGCCTGGGACTATCAACATAGCATCTGGAGAGGGATATGCAAAGCTAGCGCCTACTTAAATGCCAAGGTACGTTTTATAGCTGTAGGATATGTTTATACGAGGAAGCAACAGCTTTAAGTTCAGAAGGTTTTTGAGCAGTCGAAAAGAAGGCCAAGAGGGAGAAGTGTGTGTGTGTGTGTGTGTGTGTGTGTGTGTGTGTGTGTGTGTGTGTGTGTGTAAGAACTGGAGGATCCAAATAAAGAAGCCTTCAGGCAAGAAATCTGATTTGAAAGTAGAGAAGACTGATAGGAAGGCTGAACACCACCACCACCCCCAAATCCTAAAAACCCGCA
Source organism: Natrix helvetica (assembly GCF_964273705.1). NCBI lineage: Eukaryota > Metazoa > Chordata > Lepidosauria > Squamata > Natricidae > Natrix > Natrix helvetica. Next base: position 4,809,020 of record NC_138565.1, read on the forward strand.
AAGCATGCCTTCTCCTTCTTTTTTTAGATTGCATCCAAGCAGCCTCCTATAACCAAGTCAATTAATTGCTGCTTAATTGGGCCTTGAAGGTTTGAGAGAGAATCAACCTCTAGAGGTAGCTTCCCGAAGAATGCTTTCTCCAAATTAATAGACCCCCTGATTTCTAGCCTCTGCCCTACATTTATGTTGGCCTTAATTCAAGATATTTTCGTTTGAGAAGTGGAGGAGAATAAGGAGGAGAGCAATTTCCTGACAGTTGGGACGAATTAATCAGTGGAATAGCTTTTCCACCCAGAAGTTGTGAGTGCTCCCTCACTGGAGGCCTTCAAGAAGAGCTTGTTGTCTGAAATGGTGTAGGCTCTCCTGCTTGAGCCGTGGGTTGGACTAGATGACCTCCAAGGTCCCTTCCAACTCTATTATTCACTCATACAATCTTGCCCCAAAGGATTCTTTTTTTCCATCAAGAGACAAAAAAAAAAGTGGAGGGGGTAGGGGGAAATTAAGCATAAAAAATGTGGCTGTGGTAAAGCATCGGAAGGAAAAGAAAGGGCACGCAAAATCAAAACTGGGTGTCATATTGTAAATCTTTCTCGCTTTTCTTTCTCGTTGGGAGACAAAACGCTACAACCTGCTTGGTGCCTTAAATCTGTTTGTCCGTGGGAAATAAAATGATGCATTTTGCTCCTTTTAGGGAGATCTCTGTCAGATCAGAAAGATTGGTGGTTCGAATCCCGAGTGCTGTGTAACAGAGTGAGCTCTTGTCCCAGCTTCTGCCAACCTAGCAGTTCGAAAGCAGGTAAAAAATGCAAGTGGAAAAATAGGAACCATCTTTGGTGGGAAGGGAACAGCGTTCCTTGTGCTTTCGAGCGTTGAGTCATGCCGGCCACATGACTATGGAGACGTCTTCGGACACCGCTGGCTCTTCGGCTTTGAAATGGAGATGAGCATTGCCCCCTAGAGTCAGGAACGAGTAGCACAGATGTGCGATGGGAAACTTTACCTTTACCTATCTCTCACCCTGCTCATTTTGTTAAAAAAAATCCTCACAGGGCTGAAGGAACATCATATTTTCTCCTTTTTTTTCTGAGGAAGTAACCCAATTATGTCTTCTTCTTGCTATTATAAAGCCTATTATAAAGAGTTTACGACAGGGAACTTGCCCTGATTGCCGTGATTTAGCCCTCTGCTTTTTGCTTGATGTAAATGGCATAGGGTGAGGGGGAGCCAGACCTATAAATATTTTAAATAAACAAGATAAATGACGATAGCTTTTGTATTCATGGCTGGCCTTTGACAGTCATCAATGCCTATCGTAATATTCTCCTCCGTCCCCCCCCCCCGCCCCCTGAAGCCGAGCGCAGGCTTAGGTAACTGCCGGGCATTTGAAATTCTGGAGGGCCCTGAGGCGATTTTGAAAAGATTCAATCAGGAGCCACCAATGTGGTTTTTGTTCCTTCAAGATACGGGTTTCGTAAGGGAAATATATCACTCCTTCATTTCGGTGGGCAAACATATTTTCTAACAAATAATCTGGAATATGGCATATTTCTCTCTCTCTCTCTCTCTCTCTCTCTCTCTCTCTCTCTCTCTCTCCCCTCCCTCCCTCTCTCCTCTCCCTCTCTTTTCCTCTCTCCCCTCCCTCTTTCCCTCACTCCCCCCTTTCCTCTCTCCCTCCCCCCTCCCCTCCCCCCTCTCCCTCTCTGCTCTCCTTCCCCCTCCCTCCCCCCTCTCCCCTTTTTCTCTCTCCCTTCTTCCCTCTCTCTCTCCCCCTTTCCTCCTTCCCTCTCTCTCTCCCTCTCTCTCCTCTCTCTCACCTCCCTCCCTCTCTCCTCTCTCTTCCCCTCCCTCTCTCCTCTTTCTCTCACCTCCCTCTCTCTCCCCCCTTTTCCTCTCTCCCTCCATCCCTCTCTCCCCTCTCTCCCCTCCATCTCTCTCTCCCTCTCTGCTCTCTCCCCCTGCCTCCCCCTCTCTCTCCCATTTTCCTCTCTCCCTCCTTCCCTCTCTCTCTTCCCCTTTTCCTCCCTCCCTCTCTCCCTCTCCTCTCTCTCACCTCCCTCCCTCTCTCCTCTCTCTTCCCCTCCCCCTCTCCTCTCTCTCTCACCTCTCTCCCTCTCTCCTTTCTCTCCCCCTCCCTCTCTCCTCTCTCTCCCTTCCTCTCTCCCTCTCCTCTCTCTCTTACCTCCCTCTCTCCCCCTCTCCCCTTTTCCTCTCTTCCTCCCTCCCTCGCTCTCTCCTCTCTCCAGCTTGGAGGCTCCTGAGGTGAAGAATGGGATAAAATTTACACGGTGTCATAATTTAAAAGATGGGACACGGTGGCTCAGTGGCTAAGACACTCAGCTTGTCGATCAGAAAGATCGGCAGTTCGAATCCCTAGCACCGCGTAACGGAGTGAGCTCCCGTGACTTGTCCCAGCTTCTGCCAGCCTAGCAGTTCGAAAGCAGGTCAAAAATGCAAGTAGAAAAATAGGCACCACCAGCGTTCCGTGCGCCTTCAGCATTGAGTCATGCCGGCCACATGACCACTGGTCTCCTTGTGATTGGCCCAACGTCGCCCAGCTGACTTTCATAGCTAAAGCAGAACTCGAGCTCACGGCCATTTTCTAACTTTGGGGCCCTTAACCCAAACTGGCTTCACCAATTTATTAGCAAAAATATACAAATATATTTCAAGTCAATGTTGAAAATGTGAAAATGTTGAATCACCCAATGACACATTTTAACACTTGCAAACACTTGTGGACTTGTAAAAAAAAAACCAATAAATTTTGGGCAGAAATACACAGAACGAGACAAAGGATTTTAAAGATTAATATTTAGAAAAAAAACACTCTAAAACTGAATTAGAAAAGACTCACAGGAGATTCATTTTGTATTACAATAGCATCAGTAAGACTGTTTCTATGCGCCGAGATGCAAGAATATTGACAATCCCACAATAGGATAAAAACAAGAAGAAGAAAAAAAAGAGGATAAAAATGTCAGAATTAGCAAAATTGCCAAATCGACCTGTTTAATCAGGGAGAAAACAAGCGGCGTTTTGGGAGAAAGGGAGTAAAATTGTTATTGTGACACATACGAACGGTGCATTGTTTTCAAAATAATTATGGGTAAGACAAGGAATGAAATGAAGAAGGACAGGCTGAGATGGGAGAAATTAAAACTGTCATGGCAAGGGAGAATTTCTGTGGTTAAAAAAAAAATGAGTGTTTTGCCTCGGATGGTGTTTTTGTTTCAAACAATACTTGTTTTGACACCTGAGGTATCATTCAAGCGAGGGGGGAAAAGATATATCTAATTTGTATGGTGAGGAACAAAAAAAAAAACCCACCAGTTAAATATAAAGTGTTACAAGATGCAAAGAAAAGAGGAAGATTTTTTTTCTTTCCTGTAATCTTCCTTCTTCTATATTAAAAGGTAAAGGTTTCCCTTGCACATAGGTGCTAGTCGTTCTCGACTCTAGGGGGCGGTGCTCATCTCCATTCCAAAGCCGAAGAGCCAGCGCTGTCCGAAGACGTCTCCGTGGTCATGTGGCCGGTATGACTTAATGCCAAAGGCGCACGGAATGCTGTTCCCTTCCCACCAAAGGTGGTTCCTATTTTTCCACCTTCATTTTTTAAACGTGCTTTCGAACTGCTAGGCTGGCAGAAGCTGGGACAAGTCACGGGAGCTCACTCCATTATGTGGCGCTGGGGATTTGAACCGCCGAACTGCCAACCTTTCTGATTGACAAGCTCAGCGTCTTAGCCACTGAGCTACCGTGTCCCTTCTCCTATATTAGTTTGAATTAATTCTTATTGCAGCTAGTCCTCAACTTTTCATTTAGCGACTGTTCTCAATTGCAGCGGGCCGGAAAAAAGTGAGTTTTTCACACTTATGACCGTCACAGCCTTCCCGTGGTCACGTGATCCAAATTCAGGCAGCTGGCAACTGCCTCGTGTTTATGACGGTCACGCGATCCCCTTTTGTGATGCGTTGACCACTGAGGAAGCCAGATTCACTTAATGACAGTCTGACTAACTTTAACAATGGCAGTGATTCCTTTAAACAACGGTGGCAAGAAAGGCCATTCAATGAGGCAGAACTCTCTTAACAAATGTCTTGCTTAGTGACCAAAATATGGGGGCTTCATTGTGGTCGTAAGTCGAGGATTACCTGTAGGACTACAAAAACTACCCAAATTTTTTTGTTGGCGTTAGTTGCAAAGTCGTGTCCGACCCATCGCGACCCCATGGACAACGTTCATCCAGGCCTTCCTGTCCTCTAGCATCCTCTGGAGTCCATTTAATCTCACGCCGACTGCTTCGGTGACTCCGTCCAGCCACCTCCTTCTCTGCCGTCCCCTTCTTCTTCTTTTGCCCTCCATCGTTCCCAGCATGAGGCTCTTCTCCAGGGAGTCCTTCCCTCTCATCAGTTGGCCAAAGCATTTGAGTTTCCCCTTCAGGATCTGGCCTTCTAAAGAGCAGCCAGGGTTGATCTCCTCTAGGACCGACCGATTGGATGGCCTTGCAGTCCAAGGGACTCGCAGGAGTCTTCTCCAGCACCAGAGTTCAAAGGCCTCCATTCTTTGGCGCTCAGCCTTCCTTATGGTCCAACCTTCACAGCCATCCATTGCAACTGGGAAAACCAAAGCCTTGACTATGCACACTTTGGATCGGCAGGGTGTAAAATTATTTAATGTTTTATTTTATATGCTGATGTACTGGACCTCAGCTGGAATATTTGTCACGGTGGACCTTCAGCTGATGGGTAATTATGGGACATGAAGGCCAGAGCTGCAGAATTAACCAGGTTGGCGGGGAGTTTGAGACGGGCTCCCTGTGACCAACAGGAAAGTATTTGGCATGGGGTTTGAGTTATGGTCAAAATCTTCCGCTTCTGAAATATATTCTTGTATTTCGTTTGCAAATTTCCTTTCACCATTCACGTTACAGTGCCCAGCCTGTTGACTTGCCTTGTCCTAACTTAAAATGCCGCTTTTCCTTCTCCTCTTGAGCTGTGACGCTCTCCTTTTCGTGGTACTGAGACAAGGACAAACTGGGGGGGGAACCCGCCGCCTCCTCTTCGGCTGAATCAATCATCCTGCAACAGCGAAATCTTCGCTCCGACTTAACGCTGGAGGCAAAGGGGCTTTGAAAGTCACTTAAAAATGATATTGCTTGCCTTTATCTTCCCTCTTTTGCTTTTCTTCATTTATTTATTTTTATTTTTAAAAAAGCCAAACTTATGCATTAACCCCTAACGTGCCAAGGATGTAAGCTAGGAAGAGTTTGTTTCAGAGTTGCAAAGATTATATATGGGACTGGGAGGCGTTAGAAAGGCGCGTCAAGATGTTTGATATTTAATTGCAGAATTTTCTAATGGGCCAATTATGCACTGTCTTTCAATTGGCTTATTGCAACCATTGATAATTGAGGAGGGGGAGGAAGGAGGAGGCGAGGGAGAGGGAAGGGGAAGAAGGAGGAGGAAGAGGAGGAGAAAGCAGGAAGGACGAGGAGGAGAGGGAAGGGGAAGAAGGAGGAGGAAGAGGAGGAGAAAGCAGGAAGGACGAGGAGGAGAGGGAAGGGGAAGAAGGAGGAGGAAGAGGAGGGGGAGAAAGCAGGAAGGATGAGGAGGAGAGGGAAGGGGAAGAAGGAGGAGGAAGAGGAGGAGAAAGCAGGAGGAGAAAGGAGGAAGGAAGAGGAGGAGAGGGAAGGGGAAGAAGTGGGAGGAGGAAGATGAGGAGGGGGAAGGGGAAGAAGGAGGAGGAAGAGGAAGGAGGACGGGGAAGAGGAAGAAGGGGAGGACGAAGAGGAGGAGAAAACAGGAGAAAGGAGGGGGAGGAGGACAGGGAAGGGGAAGAAAGAGGAGGAAGGAGAAGGAGGAGAACTGTGGGGCCACCTTAGAAAAGTCAAGGTTCCTATCATTAAGCAGTTGGAGGTTGGGATGAGGATTTGATAGGAGGTGGAGAAGGACAAGGGGAAGGAGAGGAGGAGGAGGAGGAGGAGGAGGAGGAGGAGGAGGAGGAGGAGGAGGAGGAGGAGGAGGAGGAAGACCATCAGCAAGCATTTTAGTTAGATGTACTGTAGGCCACACACATCCTGGCCCATGGCCGGGTTCACCCCCTCCAGACTTAAGTGCTAAGCTGTAGTTTATATTGGGCAAGATATGCTGAGCTCAAGCAAAGCCAAGCCCAAGCAATCCCATTACGACTGAGCTGCAATAGCCACATTCAGTCAATCTTCGTCTTAGACCACAATTCTTTCTCAACTGGTGATTCTAATGGGGTGCATAAATATTTCTTCCTGCCGATAAATTGTTCGAGGCAGACAGGAAGGTGCGCAGGCAAGTTACACGCCGCCTTCTCCAAACCCCAATCATCCAGCTCCGATCGTAATTCATAGCAGGGCAAATAGGAGCAGAATTTCGTTGACTTAAGCAGCAGGAAGTCTCTGCTAGTGACAACGGTGCAATCACCATGTTCCACTCAACCCGAAATATCCCTCCGAAACCTGCCACTAATCTCTCCCTAATACCCAGACTCTCTGCTGGCTGTAGGTTTTCAGAAGCTTTAATGCCTGATGCATTAAAATAAATATACTTTTCCCGGCGTAAAAATCTCTAATGGTTGAAATATTGATCTCGCCTGCACGGTACGCTGGCAAATCTTGCGAGGAAATTGTGCCTTAATATTTGGAGAGAGAGAGAAAGAGAGCTTTCTGCGTATGAATCTCCAAGGAAGGAAGATGACTCCGGGAAAATTGAAAAAAAATATTGACACATTTATTTGTCTGAAATGTTACAGGGACTCCTGCCTGATAGATGGGAGAGAAGCAACCTAGAACGAAGGAGAAATTTCCTAACAGTGAGGAAAAATTAACCAGTGGAACGGATGTTGCCTCCAGAAGTTGCAGATGCTCCATCACTAAAGGATTTTCAAGAAGAGATTGGACAACCCTTTGTCCAGAATTGTTTAGGATCTCCTGCTTGAGGAGAAGGTTGGATTAAAACAGGGGTCCCCAACTGGGGGTCCGTGAGAACATTTTTGGTGGTCCGCAGAAAAATTATTTGCATTTTTTATATTGCACTAAATCCGGGGTCCTCAAACGACGGCCCCTGGGACGGATACGTGCAATGGACGCTTGTGTTACTGCAGAGAGTCTCCCCCTTCGGGAGGGGGACAGAAATTCCAACTTGGGGTCTCCTTCAGCCTGGTGGGGGGCTTTGGGTGAAGGCTGGAGGGAAGAGCCGCTGGTGGCGAAGAGCAGAGGGCCTCGTTCCAGTGGGACGGCATCATGGCTTGGAACTGGCTGACCATCTCAGCCCGCTGAGCCTCCAGGCGCCGGTCCCTGGCCTTGCATTTCCACAAGTCTCCCCTCTGCTTGGAAAGCCCATGCTCCTAGTCCTCAATGAGGTGCTTCTGCTGAGCCTCCTTCTCGGTCAGATCCGATTTGAACTGAGCTGTTTTGCCAACTCTTTCTCATGCGGCTGCTTAGCTCCAACAACTGCTTCCTGTTGGGGGGCCTAAGGAGCCTGGGCGGGCAGGTGAGAAGGGGCTGGGAGGGGAGGGGCGAGTAGAGGCCGGCGAGACACCCCTCGATGTGAGTGACAACAAGCACGCCCACCAGGTCACATGACCGCCTAGCCACGCCCATACAGCCAGTCATTAGGCTGACCCCGTTTTAAAAAGTATATATTTAAAAATAGTTTAAAACTCTACGATGTTTTAATGTAAGATGGATTCACTGATTTGCAATTGGATGGGAATTCTAATAATGATGCCTAACAAATCTGTTCTAAAACTTATTTATTTTAATTAGTGGCCTGCGGGATTTAAAATTCCGAATTTAGTGGTCCTTGAGGTCCAAAAAGTTGGTGATGCCTGGACTAGAAGATCTCCAAAGTCCATTCTGACTCTGTTATTCGGTTAAACTTCCTGGCAGTTAGAATAATTAATCAATGGAACAGAAGTTGCCTTCAGAAGATGTGGAAGCTCCATCGGTGGAGGCTTTTAAGGAGAGAAGAGACAGCCACTTGTCTGGAATGGTATAGGGTCTCCTTCTTCAGCAGGGGGTTGGACTAGAAGACCTCCAAGGGCCCTCCTAAATTCTCTTACTCTGTTATTCTGCCATGCTGACATACGTATGACGCAATACAACGTCCTACGGTCTTGGGAAGAGCTCAACACTATGAGGTTCAAAACTAGCTCGTTGTGAACAGATAATAATAACAATGATGATGCCGAAGCCATCCTCCACCAGCTAGCACACATGCTTGTATTTTATTGCCTCATGGAACAAGGCTTGTTCCCATGGAATGGGTGCAAGTGGAACAATTACTTCAATTTGTTACCTGGCACGCTTGGAATAAAATTAAATTAGAAGTGTGGCTTTGCTGTCAAGATAAGAGCCAAGCTGGTGTGATAATTCTTCAACTCTGCAGCACAGCACTCAATTACTCTGCTTAAGTCTGTACTGTAACAGGATGGAGGGATTGGGGGAGGGAGGGGGGAGGGAGGGATGAAGGAAGGGAAGGAGGAAGGGAAGAAAGGAGGAAGGAAAAGAGGAAGAAAGGGAGAGAGAAAGGGAGGGAGGAAAGGAGGGAGGGAGGGAGGGAAGGAGCAAGCAAGCAAGAAAGAAAGAAAGCAAGAAAGAAAGAAAGAAAGAAAGAAAGGGAGGGAGGGAGAAGAGAGGGAAGGGATAGAGGAAGAGAGGAAAGGAAAGAATAAGGGAGGAAGAGAGGAAGGGAGGAAGGGAGGAAAGGAGGAAGGAAGAGAGAGAGGAAAGGAGAGAAGGAAGAAAGGAAGAGGAAGGGAGAGAGGAAGGGATAGAGGAAGAGAGAAAAAGAAAAGAAAGGAAGAGAGGGAGAAAGGGAGGAAGGTACAGAGGAATGGAGGAAGAGAGGAAAGGAGGAAAGAAGAGAAGGGAGAAAGGAGGGAGGGAGGGAGGAAAGAGAAAGACGAAAGAGAAAAGGGAGGGAAGAGTAGGAGGGAAGGAAGGAGATGAGAATTGGCTATTCCCCCCTCCCCATTTTTAATCTCATTTGCTGAAACACTGAAATATCATTAAATGCCTCTCAACTCCAGAGGGAGGAGAGGATGAAAGAAAGAAAACTTACGCTGGTGTAACAGATCGGGAATACCTAATTCTCCTTGAAAGGGTCTTGTTCTAAAGACCAGATACAAGCACAGATCAAAGCCAGAATTTTCCTAACCTCTTAAAAAAAACACAACAACGGTGGGTGGCTTTACAATCAGAGAGAAAGCGTGAGGTCTACACCAGCATGGAAGAACTGAGCTCCCCTAATTTGTCATATATATTTAAAGGTAAACGTTCCCCTTGCACATATGTGCTAGTCGTTCCTGACTCTAGGGGGCAGTGCACATCTCCGTTTCAAAGCCGCTGAGCCAGCGCTGTCCGAAAACGTCTCAGTGGTCATGTGGCCGGCATAACTAAACACTAAAGGCGCACAGAACGCTGTTCCCTTCCCACCAAAGGTGGTCCCTATTTTCCTACTTGCATTTTTGACCTGCTTTCGAACTGCTAGGTTGGCAGAAGCTGGGACAAGTCACAGGAGCTCGCTCTGTTACGCGGCGCTAGGGATTCGAACTGACGAACTGCCATCCTTCCTGATCGACAAGCTCAGCGTCTTCACTGCTGAGCCACTGCGTCACTAGGTTGCATCAACAGAAGGATGGAATCAAGATCACCTGAAGGGTTAATACCACTTTATAAGGCCTTGGGAAGGCCACACTTGGAATACGGCAGCCAGTTTTGGTTGCCACGATGTAAAAAAGATGTGGAGACTTTAGAAAGAGTGCAGAGAAGAGCAACAAAGAGGATGAGGGGACTGGAGGCTAAAACCTATGAAGAACGGTTGCAGGAACTGGGTATGTCTAGTCTGATGAAAAGAAGGACCAGGGGAGACATGATAGCAGTGTTCCAATATCTCAGGGGTTGCCCCAAAGAAGAGGGAGTCAAGCTATTCTCCAAAGCACCTGAGGGTAGGACAAGAAGCAATGGATGGAAACTAATCAAGGAGAGAAGCAACTTAGAACTGAGGAGAAATTTCCTGACAGTTAGAACAATTAATTGGTGGCATGGCTTCCCTCCAGAAGTTGCATTGGAGGTTTTTAAAGAAGAGACTAGACAGCAATTTGTCCAGAATGGAAAATAGGGTCTTCTCCTTGAGCAGAGGGCTGGACTAGAAGACCTCCAAGGCCCCTTCCCAACGTTGTTATCCTCTAACTATTCCATAAGTTAGATGAATTTACAGGATGTTGTTCTTAAATATTTTGACCTTGGGCTACTAGACCTCTTAACTTTCACGGAGGTCTTTGCTTCTCCTTTCCTGAAAATTCAGACTGGCTTTTTTATTGGGATAACTGACTCAAGCGAGGCTTCGCTTGGGCCTCTCGGGAGCGGCATTATTGCCTCATAAACCAACATCGCCATCCCATTATAGCCTAATTAATACCGCGGGGATTTGGGCTCACTCCTGTCCAGTGATACATTCCTTGCGCTGTATGGCTGAGATAAGCAGGTTTGGCTTTGATTTGAGGCTTCCAGCACTTTTCTCCCTGTTTTATTTTAGTTTATTTGCAAGGGTAGCAAAACAGGAGACAGATTTAAGCGTTCCCGTTCGTCTTCTTTTCGTTCGTTCACTTCTCCAATTTGCAGGAATATATTTTAGATAGATAGATAGATAGATAGATAGATAGATGGATGGATGGATGGATGGATGGATGGATGGATGGATGGACGGACGCAGTGGCTAAGACCATGAGTGTGTCGATCAGTAAGGTTGGCAGTTCGCCGGTTCGAATCCCTAGTGGTGTGTAACGGAGGGAGCTCCTGTTACTTGTCCCAGCTTCTGCCAATCTAGCAGTTTGAAACCATGTAAAATGTAAGTAGAAAAATAGGAGCCACCTTTGGTGGGAAGGGAACAGCGTTCCGTGCGCCTTCAGCGTTGAGTCATGCCAGCCACATGACCACAGAGATGTCCTCGGACAGCGCTGGCTCTTCGGCTTTGAAACAGAGATGAGCACCGCCCCCTAGAGTCGGGAACGACTAGCACATATGCGTGAAGGGGACTTTTACCTTTACATTATCTCACAGACTTTCTCCCAGTAAGCCTGACAACCTCACGCCTAACCTCCTCTGGTTAAATGTTTATGCAAGGCAGATCTCTCTCTCACACACTCTCTCTTTCTCTCCCCCCCTCTCTCTCTGTGCCGATCTTTCAATTTATTACTATTTATCATTATTCATCTCCTCTTTCAATGGAAAACACTGGGTATTCTCAGCGCATGGGGGGCATTAAGTGGAACAGTTCCAGTTCTCGACCGTAACCGATGACGTTGGCGCGACTCCCGCTTCCTTCCACGCGTGAAAATAATACTTTCCTGGGTTTCTCTGGAATGGATTCAGCCCCTCCCTGCTCCCTGCCTTTCCTATAATTAAGGGAAACCAGCAAAGATGGAGGAGGCGGTATCGTCGGAAGTCTTGGTTACAGTTGAACTGTTCCTCAAATGTCATTATTTGTTCACGCCTAATTTCTTCGGTTTTCAAAATCAATGCCTGCCTTCCCGTAAAATAGAATGAAGTGCCAGTTTCTTTTCAAGTGGAAAACGGAGCCTTCGGAAACAAAACAAGTGGAGGTAAGACTTTTTTTTTAATTAAAAAAAAGTAATTAAAAATTACTTTGTAAGAGAATAGGTTGATCTATTCTAAGGGGCTGCCACAAAGAATAACAGAACAACAGAGTTGGAAGGGACCTTGGAGGTCTTCTAGTCCAACCTCCTTTTAAGCAGGAGACCTTATATCATGTTGGACAAATGTCTGTCCAATCTCCTCTTGAAAGCCTCCAGCAATGGAGTACCCACAACTTCTAGAGGCAGGTTGTTCCACTGGTTGATTGTTCCCACTGTCAGGAAATTTCTCCTTAATTTGTTCTCTCCTTGATTAGTTTCCATCCATTGCTTCTTGTCCTACCCTCAGAGCAGGAGTGAAATTCAGCAGGTTCTGGAGAACCTGTAGCTGAAATTTTGAGTAGTTCGGAGAACCGGCAAATACCACCTCTGGATGGCTCCAGAGTGGAGAGGGAATGGGGATTTTGCAGTATCCTTCCCCCAGGAGTGGAGAGGGAATGGAGATTTTGCAGTCTCCTTCCCCCAGGAGTGGAGAGGGAATGGGGATTTTGCAATATCTTTCCCCTGGAGTGGGTGGGAATGGGGATTTTGCAGTATCCTTCCCCTGGAGGGGGGAGGGAATGGGGATTTTGCAGTATCCTTCCCCCAGGAGTGGGGAAGGAATGGAGATTTTGCAGTCTCCTTCCCCCAGGAGTGGGGAAGGAATGGAGATTTTGCAGTCTCCTTCCCCTGCCACGCCCACCAAGCCACGCCCACAGAACTGGTAGTAAAACAATTTACCACTGCCTCAGAAGGGAGGTCAACCTATTCTCTGAAGCACCAGAAGGCAGGAAAGAAGCACTGGATGGAAACTAACCAAGGAAAGAAGCAACCTAGAACTATGGAGAAATTTCCAAACTGTGAGGACAATTAAACAGTGGAACAACTTGCCACCAGAAGTTGTGGTTGCTCCAATACTAAGAAGAGATTGAACAACCATTTGCCTGAGATGGTATAGGGTTTTCCTGCTTGAGCAGGTGGCTGGACTAAAAGACCTCCAAGGTCCCTTCCAACTCTGGTATTCTGTTATATTTGAACTTCCTGAAGCATCCGTAAAACCTCCTCACAAATTCCTTCCAACTGACTATGGTAGAGTATCGGAGGAGAAAAGGTTGCAGGAAGGTTAACCGCTTGTCATTCTACATTAGCCGTTATACCATTTGCCTAGATTGGAAAACAGCAATAAAGGACTCCTTACCTGCAGGCTAAGCAGGTACTTCACATCACATCAGAAATCCACCGTTCTGCCACAAACGCACTCAGGAATATCCCAACGAGATTTTATTTAAAATTATTTTTTAATGGCTGGTCATCTTACCTGTTGCAAAACTGGGGGGCTCGCAAAACAACAGTAACCGAATTGTTTAAGGTGGTTAGCTATAATCAAATCCTCCTCCTCCTTCTTCTTCTTCTTCTTCTTCTTCTTCTTCTTCTTCTTCTTCTTCTTCTTCTTCTTCTTCTTCTTCTTCTTCTTCTTCTTCTTCTTCTTCTTCTTCTTCTTCTCCTTCTTCTCCTCCTGCTCCTCCTGCTCCTCCTCCTGCTCCTCCTCCTCCCTTCTTTTTATTTTTCTTCTTCTTTTTTCTTCTCTTCCTCCTCCTCCTTCCTCTTTTTCCTTCTTCTCCTTCTCCTATCAGAACCTCATCCCAACCTCCAACTGCTAACTGGTAGGAACCTTGACTTTTCTATGGTGGCCCTAGAGTTGTCTTCTCCTCCTCCTCCTCCTCCTCCTCCTCCTCCTCCTCCTCCTCCTCCTCCTCCTCCTCCTCCTCCTCCTCCCCCTCCTCCCCCTCCTCCTGCTGCTGCTGAACTCCACTCTCTTCCACCACCGGTGATGTTACTTAGTTTGGTAATAAAACATCATCAAGGAAACAACCAAATTCTGAGAGCATCAAAGGCTCAAAAGTCGTCGTCCTCCTCCTCCTCCTCCTCCTCCTCCTCCTCCTCCTCCTCCTCCTCCTCCTCCTCCTCCTCCTCCTCCTCCTCCTCCTCCTCCTCCTCCTGAACTCCACTCTCTTCCGCCACCAGATTCTGAGAGCACCGAGGACTCAAAAGTCCTCCTCCTCCTTCTCAACATCTAAAAAATAAATTCAACACTGTAAACAAACCTGAATTGCATTGACTGAATCTGTGATGAGGATAACTGTGGAGACTAGAAACAGAAATGCTGCCAAGTTGAAGAGAAGTTGCAGTTGTCCCCCGTCCCCCCCTTCTCTAAAATGCACCAACTTTCAGAAGCAACATGGATACGGTGGGTTTTCAAGCATGTCAGGCTGAAATTCTCCTAGTGGTATAAGTGAAGGTATCTTCCACGGGTTCCCAGGTTACGTGGTCTTTTATTTTCAACTTACCTTTGCTGCGTCGGCGACTGTGATACTGGTCGGTGTAGCATGTCAACTGGGTCTCATCATCTGCTTCTGAACCGGAGTTGCCCTTGGTGTGACCGAATCCAACACCACCTTGGGAGAAAGGAAAGGAATCAGTTCTTCCATGCCCACCAGAGAATCTTTCGGGGCGACGTCTTTGCCAACACAACAGCCGTTTTGCTACAAGAGGTGTGTAAAAACAAAGCAGCCTCCTGCTCTTCTTTCTCCTGCGCAAAATTAGAGGGTACAAGCTGGTTTTTCAGCACTAGAGAAGGGACAGGGTTTTCTGGGACCCTCAAGACAACACAATCTTTACGGGATGTAATTTTCCCCTCCAATGCTTGCCTGCTGCCTCTTATACCACTTTATAAGGCCTTGGTAAGGCCACACTTGGAAATACGGCATTCAGTTTTGGACACCACAGTGTAAAAAAGAGGTTGAGACTCTAAAAAGAGTCACAGAAGAGCAACAAAGAGGATTTAGGGGACTGGAGGCTAAAACATACGAAGAACGTTTGCAGGAACTGGGTATGTCTAGTTTAATGAAAAAAAGGACTATGGGGCTGACCGGTTGGATGGCCTTGCAGTCCAAGGGACTCAATGCAGGAGTCTTCTCCAGCACCAGAGTTCAAAGGCCTCCATTCTTTGGCGCTCAGCCTTCCTTATGGTCCAACCTTCACAGCCATTCATTGCAACTGGGAAAACCACAGCCTTGACTAGACACACTTTCGATTGGCAGCTGCTTTTTAGTCTGCTGTCTAGATTTGCCATAGCTTTCCTCCCCAGGAGCAAGCGTCTTTTGATTTCTTGGCTGCAGTTCCCATCTGCGGTGATCTTGATACTTTTAGAGTTATTATTTATTCATTTACTTTTTTAAACAAAGAAAAAAGGAGGTTGGAGAAATTGCTTATGGTTAAAAAAAAATCTCTCCAAAAACATTGTATTGAAAGAGAAACGGCTCATTGGCTAGGTTGACTGCTATCATTTATGCTTGGCCATGAACCAGCTGCCTTCCTGCTGGTGATTAGTTGGCAGGCCCTCAAGTCCTTGGTAACTCCTAATCTCGGGAGCCATTAAGAGCAAAGTTTGCACCAAGACCACGGACGGCAGGTTCATGGCAAGACAGTAATTGAATTAAGTTTTTTTTTTTTTGAAGAATTACGACTCCAAAGTCAACCTGGTTCAACGCAAAGGCTTCATGCAGCTGAGAGCCAATGTGCATTAAGCCAAAGTTTATTTCTATTTCTCCTGCAATCAGCCACCAATCTAAGGAACTATATTGTTCTGGGCATTTGAAGCTTCAGTTTACGCACATGGAGATGTACAGCCTAATAAAAAACTGATATTAATAAATCTATAAAACAGTGGCTAGGTGCCTTTTGTACTCTGGAGCAGTGTCTCTCAATCGTAGCAACTTGAAGACTTGCACTTTAAACTCCTGGATTCCACACAGGTAGGAGGAAATTTTAAAGCAAGCTGGCCATGGGTTTCTGAGAACTGAAGTCCACCCATCTTAAAGCTGCCGTGGCTGAGAAGGAAATATTAATCTGGGGTGCTAGAGAAGCAACACACAGATCTTTGGGTCAGTCACTCTCTTGCCCTATCATCAGTGCTAGAAGGGAGCGGGCTTTGTGGAGGAGGAGGAGGAGGAGGAGGAGGAGGAGGAGGAGGAGGAGGAGGAGGAGGAGGAGGAGGAGGAGGAGGAGGATTGTGGGGTCCTTGGTGCTGTCTGAGCTTGGTATTTTTTGTAAGTTGTTTCATTACCCAACTAGGTAACATAATCAGTGATAGAGGGGAATGGCTTGTGTGGAGTGGAACAGGGGAAGGAGAATTGTGGGCTCCTTAGTGCTCTCTAAGCTCAGTTGTTTTCTTGCAGGCATTTCATTACCCAACTAGGTAACATCATCAGTGCTAGAAGGGAATGGGTTGTGTGGAGTGGAACAGGAGGAGGAGGAAGAGGAGGAGGAGGAGGAGGAGGAGGAGGAGGAGGAGGAGGAGGAGGAGGAGGAGGAGGAGGAGGAGGAGGAGGAGGAGGAGAATTGTTGGCTCCTTAGTGCTCTCTTGCAGACATTTCATTACCCAACTAGGTAATATCATCAGTGCTAAAAGGGAGTGGGATTTGGGGAGCGGAGGAAGAGAACTGTGGCGTCTCCAGTGCTTTCTGAGCTTGGTGGTTTTCTTACAGATGTCTGAAGACCCAACTAGGTAACATCAACAACAGTATAAGGGAATGGGGTATGCGGAAGAAGGAGGAGGAAGAGGAGGCGGAGGGGGGAGGGGGAAGAAGAAGAAAACTGTGGAACATTCAGTGCTCTCTGGGGTTGTTTGTTTTCTTGCAGACATTTCATGACCCAACTAGGTAATATCATCAGTGCTAGTAAGGAGTCGGTTTGCAGAAAGGAGGAGGAGGAGGAAAATGAAGAAAGAGAGGAGGAGGAAGAGGAGGAAGAAGAGGAGGAGGAAGAGGAGGAGGAAGAGGAGGAGAAGAGAACTCTAGAGTACTTGATGCTTTCTAGGGTTGGTTGTTGTTTTTTCGTTGCATATGTTTTATGGTCCAACCTAAGCAATATGATCCGTGTTTCTCTTCAGACAACAAGGGAGACAGCTTTCTCTGTTTGAGAGAGGGGGGGAAAACCACCCACCCAACCCCGCTTTGTCTCTCGGGCTGAGATTAGCGCAGCTTCCCTTCTGTTCCACCTCGAAGGCTAAAAATACAGAGAAAGCAGCGTTCCATGCACTAACCGCAGCCTACACAATTTGTGGGTGGGGGGATTGTGTCGAACGGCGCCAGCTTCCTTTGAAGAAATGAATCTGCTGCTGTTTTTGAGGCCTCTGCCATGAAGGCAGCCCCACAGTTCCATTTATTTCCCCTGGATCTCTGTGGCTACATCCGACGACAGGCCCCCAAACATCACCACATCGGAGAGCAGCTGCTACAATAAACCAGTTAGTTGTTGTTGTTGTTGTTGTTGTTGTTGCTGCTGCTCTTCTTCTTCTTCTTCTTCTTCTTCTTCTTCTTCTTCTTCTTCTTCTTCTTCTTCTTCTTCTTCTCCTCCTCCTCCTCCTCCTCCTCCTCCTCCTCCTCCTCCTCCTCCTCCATCATATTATTATTATTATTATTATATACTTTTTTCATTAAACATGAAACTCAGTCAACTGCACATTCAAAAATGCGTCACAAATACCAATGACTGGTGCTAATGGTTGATATGGGTTGCTGCCAGTGTCCTAAGTATCAACCAAGGACCTTCTTAAGATGTATCTTCTTCTTCTTCTCCTCCTCCTCCTCCTCCATATTATTATTATTATTATACTTTATTCATTAAACATGAAACTCAGTCAACTGCACATTCAAAAACACGTCACAAATACCATTGACTGGTGCTAATGGTTGATATGGGTTGCTGCCAGGGTCCTAAGTATCAACCAAGGACCTTCTTAAGATGTATCTTCTTCTTCTCCTCCTCCTCATTATTATTATTATTATTATTATTATTATTATTATTATTATTATTATTATTATTATTATTATTATTATACTTTATTCATTAAACATGAAACTCAGTCAACTGCACATTTAAAAATGTGTCACAAATATCATTGACTGGTGCTAATGGTTGATACAGGTTGCTCCCAAGGTCCTAGGGATCAACCAAGGACCTTCTTAAAATATAAGATGTTCCGAGTAGCGCAGTTTTTTGCAGTTCCGCTGGTGTTATTGCAGGAAGCTGCAATTTGTGGATGTATCTTGTAAAATTCTTGGACATGGTGCCAAGTGCCCCGATGACAATGGGTACCACTGTTACATGCTTCATCCATAGCCGTGTAGTTTCGATGGCCAGGTCGCAATATTTTGTGAATTTTTCCAGTTCTTTTTCTTCGACTCTGGCATCTCCAGGAACAGCGATATCAATAAGCTGTACACTTCGGCCCTCCACAACTGTGATATCTGGCGTATTTTGACGATCTGTTTGTATTCGAAAGTCCCACGAGATCTTCACCTTCTCATTTTCGATCACTTTTTCCACTTTATGTTCCCATGACTTTCTGGATACAGGTAAATCATATTTTTTACATAATAACCAGTGGATTAATTTAGCAACTAAATTTAGAATTTTCAAATAGCGAGGTAGCTCTTGAGGTATTGCTCCAAGGGCTCCAATTACAATTGGGACAACACATAATTTCTTTCTTATTTTTATTTTTATTTTTATTATACAATTGTATCACAGCGGCCAGTTGCTTCGCTGGATTTGGCATTTTTTTTTTATTATTATTATTATTATTATTATTATTATTATTTGCACAACAACATGAAGCCAAAACTGCCCATTCTTTAGTTGGAGCTGGCCTTCATTTGCATCTTCCATAATATTTATTAATATTAATTATTATTATTATTATTCGACATTAATTAAGGAGAGCCATCTTTCATGGCAACTCAGCATTAATTAAATTCGCTGCAAAAATAATTACACGCAAATCCATCAGGGATCAGAGGTTGCCTATCGCTTTCACTGAAGCAATGCTAAATTCACACTCGGCTGATGTCACCGTCGCATGTCTGTTAGGAGAAAATAAATGCATCCCAGATGGACAATTTCATTTAGAGAGTTTTAAAAAAAACAAGGAGGAGGAGTGGGGGGAAAACGAGAGAGGCAATGGGATTCTGAAGGATTAATGAGGCAAAGGGGTTTAGGTTTGCAATTGGATGCAAACTGCAAACATTGTAAGTTGCTAAATAATCACTTAACCTTAATCTTTCATGGAGTTCCAATCACTCACAGGCCGGAGGGCCAATTAACCGTGAGCAGCGAAAGGAAGAAAATTTCAAACAGAAGTGATGTGCAGGAGAAGAACAGAACAACGGAGTTGGAAGGGACTTTGGAGATCTTCTAGTCCAACCTCCTTTTAAGCAGGAGACCTTATACCATGTTGGACAAATGCACCCACAACTTCTGGAGGCAGGTTGTTCCATTGGTTGATTGTTCTCGCTGTCAGGAAATTTATCCTTAATGCGATCTCTCCTTGATTCGTTTCCATCCATTGCTTCTCGTCCTGCCCTCAGGTGTTTTGGTTGTGGCCCGCCAGCGGCCAGCAGAGCTGGCAGCAGTGTTGGAGAGTGAGGAGGGTTGGGGAGGAACATGGGCCAGTCCTGGGAGTTGAGGAAAGCTCAGACGAGGGCTCTGCGTCGGAGGCAGAGAAGGGGCCAGAACCGTATGCCAGTTATCAGCTGCCTTCGGAGTTAGACATCAGTGAGGCAGAAGAACAGCTGGAGCCTGTTTCCAGTGTGCGCATGCGCAGAGCTGCCAGAAGACAAGAACAACTAAGAAAGCAGGGTCGACTTGGGAGTAAAGCCACACCTTGAAGGTGATTGGCCCCTCCCATAGGAAACAAAAGAGGAGCGAATGGGGAGGGGGCTTTTGCAGGAAACAATTCGTTCCTTCGGTCGTTTCAAGAGTAGAAAGTTTTATTTGTGATTCTAAGAGACTCTGTGCCAAGTTTTGCCTTGCCCTGAGTTTGGAAACTAGTTATCTGGCAGCTCGTCAAGCGAGATAAGGTTCGTGTTGATAAATATTCCTCTGAAAGTCTGTTTGTCAAGCCTTGTTCACTTGTGAATGAAAGGAATTCACAGTCATGTAAATAAAAGAGGTTTTGTTGAGACCCAGACTCTGCTTGAAGCCTGGGTCAGAACAGCTTTGGATAATAGGTTGATATTGGAACAAGTCTCCCCTAGTCCTTCTTTCCACCATAGACATACCCAAGTCCTGCAACCGTTCATCGAATGTTTTATCCTCCAGTCCCCTAATCATCTTTGATGCTCTTCCCCGCACTCGTTCTAAAGTCTCCACATCAATTCCTTGTTGTGAAGGATTTCTGTTCAACTGAATGACAAAGCAATTGATTTTCCAATCGTTTTTTGGGGGGGGAAGGGGTGGGGGCTTCGAATGTGTACACTCACCTCGATGTCGGCTCCTGCGTTTCCGCCTCCCAACAGACGCGCTACGCACAGCGGGCTGCAACTGGCCAATCTCGATGGGTGTGTTGGTCCGAAAGCTCTCCTTGAACTTCTGCATCAGGGTCTCCACTGTTTCCGGAGACACCTCTGCAGCTGCAGGATGGGGAGACAATGGGAGGGGAAGGTTAAAGGGGCCATGAAATGATGCCTCTGTAAAGTTCTGTTTGGTTCCCTTCCCTTCCCTTCCACTCCACTCCAGTCTATGTTCTGTTCTGTTTTACTCTACTCTATTTCACTCCACTCCAGTCTATGTTCTGTTCTATTCCACTCCACTCCACTCTATGTTCTGTTCTGTTCTATTCCACTCCACGTCAAATCTAACTTTTTCTTCTTCTTTCACTAAAGTTCCCCATAAAACCTCCCGTCTTGCAAATGATTCTTTCTTCTTTTATTTTTTTTCCCCTCTGACCAGACCGGTCAATGTTGGCATTTTCTGCTTAATTTTAATAATCCAATCTTCCCCTAGAAGTATTTTGATGGCTCTTCTAACTTTTTTTTTTAATGTCAAGTTTTTGTTTTATTTTAGATCGCTTATACATATCAATGCAGCGAACAGTTTTGACACCTGGGTACCATACATTTAGCTCAGATAAACATAACGTTGTTACTCATGGTTATTACATTTAATTTTCATTGTTTCATGTTCTTTAAACATATCTAGTACCACTACCGTTCAATTTCTAAACCTCCTTCTCATTATTACATATATCTTGTTATATTAACATTTGAATATTGTTGTTCCCCTGTTATTTCTATTTCTATTCTTTCTTATTTTTCCCATAACATTTCATTTCACCATTGTTTATTATCCCCTGTCTTATATTTAATATTTTTTTAAAATTACTCATTCTTCCACCGTGCTTTCGATATCCCAAATATCCAGGGGCTGCCACAAAGAAGGGGGAGTCAAACTATTCTCCAAAGCACCTGAGGGTAGGACAAGAAGTGATGGGTGGAAACTAAACAAGGAGAAAAGCAACTTAGAAATAAGGAGAAATTTCCTAATACTGAGAACAATTAATCGGTGGAACAACTTGCCTCCAGAAACTGTGAATGCTCCAACACTGGAAGTTTTTAAGAAGATGTTGGATAACCATTTGTCTGAAGTGGTGTAGGGTTTCCTGCCTAAGTAGGGGGTTGGACTAGAAGACCTCCAAGGTCCCTTCCAACTCCGTTAATCTATTCTATTCTATTCTATCTCCAAGACTACTAATCAATTCAAATATTACCTTTTCTAACTTTTTATGTGCCATAACCTGGCCACATTCATCCCTACTTCTGCCTCTCAAGTTATCCTCAGTAGTGTTGTGGCCCACCAGCAGCCAGCAGAGGTGGCAGCAGAGTCAGACAGTGAGGAGGGTTGGGGAGGAAGATGGGCCAGTCCTGGAGCCTGGGGAAGGCTCTGATGAGGGCTCTGTGTCGGAGTCAGAGAGGGGGCCAGGACCGTCTGACAGTTATCAGCTGCCTTCGGAGTTAGAGATCAGTGAGGCAGAAGAACAGCTGGAGCCTGTTCCCAGTGTGCGCATGCGCAGAGTTGCCAGAGGAAGGGAACAGCTAAAGAACAGGGATTGACTTGGGAGTAAGGCCACAGGTGGACGATGAATGGCCCCTCCCAGAGGGAATAAAAGAGGAGCGAAAGGGGAGTGGAGTTTGCAGGAGACCATTAGTTTGCTTCATTGGTTCGTGACTCTCTGAGACTCCATGCCAAGTTCTGCAGATATCAGCCTGGCAGCTCTCCAAGCCAGATAAGGTTGGTGACTGTAAATCCTCCCTTGAAAGACTTTGCTGGAGGTGAATGAGCAGAATTCACAGTCAATTAATAAAAGGGTTTTTTGTCGGGACAAAGAGTTTGCTTCATGCTCTTGGGAAGCCTCAGTCAGAACAAGCTGTTCATCATGGAGTGAATTCATATCAATCTTGCCCTCCAAACATACCACTGTCAACTTCACATTTGCAACAAGAACTGTCAAGTGCTTGGTTTGAAGTATCCATTGTGACATGTGGAACCGATGCTGAATTTAACCTAAGGTTGCATGGGCACATGGTTGAGTTGTTGTAGCCTTGAAGCAAATGTGCATTAGACATGGTTGGTTTTTTTCCTCCCAAGGCAACACTAGGAAGCAATTAGGCTTCCTGAAGCCAACAATTCTACAGCCAGAAAGGACCTCATTGTAAAAGACTCCCTGGGAATTCCCCCTTCAGAGGAGAGTTGAGAAGGAGAGAGGGTAGGAAGAGGAAGAGTAGGAGAAGGAGAAGGAGAAAGGGAAGGGAAGAAGGAAAGGGAAGGAGAGGAGAGGAGGAAGGAAGGAAGTAGAGAAGGGAGGGAGGGAGAAAAGAAAGGGAAAATAAGGTGCTGTTACAACAGGAGGAAGGAATGGTAAATAAAGCAACCCAAACTATATGTTATAACCTATTATAACAAAAAGCTTAGCCCTCCCTGGTATGGTGTCATATGAATGCCGTATCAGGGCTTTTCAATTCAATTGTATAGAATGCGAAGGAGTTGTGTTTGTGTTTTCATTTTTTTATCGTTTTCTTATGTGTGATGTACACTGAAGGTGGCATTTAATTTCTTTGTACGAGGGGCAGTGACAATACAGGAAACTTAACTTAAACTGGAGGGATGGAGAAAACTGGGAGGGGGAAGTGAGTGAGTGAGTGAGTGAGTGAGTGAGTGAGTGAGTGAGTGAGTGAGAGACAGAGAGACAGAGAGAGAGACAGAGTGAGAGTGTGTGTGAGAGAAAGAGAGAGACAGAGAAAGAGAGAGACAGAGTGAGAATGTGAGAGACAGAAAAAAAGAGAGTGTGTGTGTGAGAGACAGAGAGAGAAAGAGAAAGAGTGTGAGAGACAGAGAGAAAGAGAGAGAGAGAGTGAGTGAGTGTGTGAGAGAGAGAAAGAGAAAGAGAGAGACAGAGTGTGTGAGAGAGAAAGAGAGAGACAGAGAAAGAGAGAGACAGAGTGAGAATGTGAGAGACAGAAAAAGAGAGAGTGTGTGTGTGAGAGGCAGAGAGAGAAAGAGAAAGAGAGTGTGAGAGACAGAGAGAAAGAGAGAGACAGAGTGAGTGTGTGTGTGAGAGAGAGAGAAAGAGAAAGAGAGAGACAGAGTGAGAGTGTGAGAGAGAAAGAGAGAGACAGAGAAAGAGAGAGACAGAGTGAGAATGTGAGAGACAGAAAAGAGTGTGTGTGTGTGAGAGACAGAGAGAGAAAGATAAAGAGAGTGTGAGACAGAGAGAAAGAGAGACAGTGTGTGTGTGTGTGTGTGTGTGTGTGAGAGAGAGAGAGAGGGAGGGAGGGAGGGATGGGAGGGAGGGAGGGAGGAGAGAGAGAGAGAGAGAGAGAGAGAGAGAGAGAGAGAGAGAGAGAGAGAGAGAGAGAGAGAGAGAGAGAGAGAGAAATTTTTGAACTGCCAGGCCTTTGATGCCACAATCTGGGCATGTAATTTCACAGGCTCTTGCAGCTATAAAGTTTCTCTGATAGCATCGGTTTACTAGATATGGTAGCAATTTGCCAGGCCTTTGAAGGCTTCTGCTGGTGGCCAAGATAATGCCAGTAAAATTTCCCTCCAAAGGAGTTTCTTTTTAAAAAGAATCCATGATTTGTCCAGAGTTTATCAGAATGGCAAACCTGATTCTTGGAAAAAGAAAGTCGCGCAGCTAATAAGAATCCAGGGGTCGGAGAAGGGAGATAAATTATCAGCCACAATAACCTCCCCTTCCTCAGTTTATTGACAGGCAAAGGTTCCCTTCATTTTGACTGTGGGGTTTTTTCTCTCTCTCTCCCTCTTCCTTGTCCATTTGATTTGCAAGCTCCTAGCTTCCTTACAGCCCCTTCGCAAAGTAGTTTAGCCAGAGAGAGAGAGAGAGAGAGAGAGGGGGGGGGGGAGGGAGGGAGGGGGGGAGGCCAAAGGAGTT
The DNA here is from genome assembly GCF_964273705.1 of Natrix helvetica. Taxonomy (NCBI): domain Eukaryota; kingdom Metazoa; phylum Chordata; class Lepidosauria; order Squamata; family Natricidae; genus Natrix; species Natrix helvetica. The sequence continues at coordinate 4,832,976 of NC_138565.1, forward strand.
CCTCAGGGGGGCAGGAATTTCCCCTGAATTGGATCAAAAATCAGCATCTTTCCAGGCGATTGTGAGAGCCTAATTGTAATTAGATAGCATAGATGGTTTTAGTCCATAAGCTCTTATATCACAGCGTCTTCGAGATGCTATAAGACCCTTGACTATTTTTCCTAGGTTGTTTGGGCAACTCCTTCCTTCCTTCCTTCCCTCCCTCCCATCCATTTCTCCTTCCTTCCTTCCCTCCCTCCCTCCCGCCCATCTCACCTTCCTTCCTTCTCTCCCTCCCTCTCATCCATCTCTTCTTCCTTCCTTCTTTCCCTCCCTCCCATCCATTTCTCCTTCCTTCCTTCCCTCCCTCCCGCCCATCTCTCCTGCCTTCCTTCCTTCCTTCCCTCCCGCCCATCTCTCCTTCCTTCCTTCTTTCCCTCCCTCCCATCCCTCTCTCCTTCCTTCCTTCTTTCCCTCCCTCCCACCCACCTCTCCTTCCTTCCTTCTTTCCCTCCCTCCCATCCATCTCTCCTTCCTTCCTGCCTTCCCCCCTCTCCTCCCCCTCCCTTTCCTTCTCAACCTCTCATCTTCCTTTCTCCCTTCCATCCCTTTCCTCCCTTCCCTCTCATCTTCTTCTTTCCCTCCCCCCTTTCCTCCATTCCCTCCCATCTCTCCTTCCTTCCTTCCCTTCCCTTCCCTTCCTCCCTTCCATCCTTTTCCTCCCTCCCTTCCCTCCAATCTCCCCTTCCTTCCCTTCTTTCCTCCCTTCCTTCCATCCCTTTCCTTCCTACCCTCTCTCGCTCCCTTCCATCCCTTTCCTTCCTACCTACCTTCCCTCCCATCTCCCCTTCCTTCCCTTCCCTTCTCCCCTTCCTTCCTCCCTCCCTCCCTTCTTTTCTCCCTCCCTTTCCTTCCTCCAGCATCCCACTTAATTGGGAGGCCAAGCAAGCAAGCAAGCCCTTTCCCTTTTTATTCTTTCAACCACAAGGTAGATATCGCCAGGCTCGTCCCAAGTTGCCTTCTCCTCAAGCAACCATCTCCCCCTCCCCTTTTGACCATTCCCTACCTACCACCCCTGGCAAGTGGCAACGGAGAAGTTGAAGGCCCTGCCTTCTGGCCCTGGGAAGAGACGGAGAATATTTATGCCTTGTTCCCTGTCAAAGAAAGACAAGGGAGGCTTCCAAAGGCCTGGTGTAATGTTGTTAGAGATACAGGAGCCAGCAAAGCAATAATCAGAAATAACCAAACTTGATTATGTATCGTAGCAACCTGCAAGATAGTGATAGCTCCGGGGAAGTGATTTTGCTCTCCCGTCAGTTCTTAGATAGACCAATTGGATTGGATTATAAACAAGGCAGGATAATGTGTTCTCGGGGGAATCCTCTCTTTTTTCTCCTTTCCCAAACAGGCTGATTTAAACAAAAACACTCATCTGCCTGGCCAAGGGGAAGGGAGATAGAAGGACGGGGGAGGGAGAGAGATAAAAAAAGCAGGCACATAGGATGCAACATTAAAAAAACAACAACCCACAGCTCTTTCTTCAAGCTCATGCTTAGATTATAGATGGCTGTCCCCCCCCTATTTTATTTGCTTGGTGTTGAATGTTCTATGTCTATACTTCGTAGGTGCTTTTGACATGAATAAAGAAGATGGTCAGATTAGAGACTAGACATGCCTTTGTCTGAAACAGGGTATCCTGCTTCAGCAGGGGGTTGATCTAGAAGACCTCAAAGGTCCCTCCCAACTCTGTTATTCTGTTAGACCAAATACCTACATTTTTAAAGGAAGTATATACTGCTATCTGTCTTTTGGTCTAACTATCTAACTATCTATCCATCCATCCATCCACTCATCCATCCATCCACTCATTCATCCACATCCATCCATCCACTCATCTATCTATCCATCCATCCATCCGCCCCATCCACACACATCCATACATCCATACAGCCACTCTTCATCCATTCATCCACCTCATCCTTCCATCCACTCATCCATCCATCCACTCATCCACTCATCCATTCACATCCATCCATCCACTCATCCATCCACTCATCTATCTATCTATCCATCCATCCACATCTATCCATCCATCCACTCATCTATCCATCCATCCACCCCACACACATCCACACATCCATCCATCCACTCTCCATCCATTCATCCACCTCATCCATCCATCCACTCATCCATCCATCCACTCATCCATCCATCCATCTATCCATCCATCCACCCATCCAGTCACTCATTCATTCATCCACCCCCATCCATCCACCTATCCCCTCCCACATGTACATCCATCCATCCATCCACCCACCCACCCATCCATCCACTCATCCATCCATCCATCTACCCCCCCCCCCACACGTACATCCATCCGTCCACTCATCATACAGAAGATATTAAAAGAATTCACAGGACATATAGAAGGAGAAGGAGAGGAGGAGGAGGAGACATAGTAGTAGTAGTAGTAGTAGTAGTAGTAGTAGTAGTAGTAGAACACCCTAGTACCAACTGCCTGGACACTATAAAGGATGTTTCTATTTCTGGTGTTGTCTTTGAAGACCTTTCGCTTCTCACCCAAGAAGCTTCTTCAGCTCTGGCCCAGCTAAATGTCTATGGAGATTCTCAGTCATCCAGGCCACGGTTGTCCCAAAGGTGCTTTTTCAAGAGGCAACTGGACTGAACTGAAGAAGCTTCTTGGATGAGAAGCGAAATGCCTTCAGGGAAAAACAGAGACAGCCCGGTTGCCTCTTGGAAAAAAGCGCATTTTGCGACTCTGCTGTACCACCTCGAGAGGCTCCAAGTCTCCCTCCTCTCCTGCTCCTGAAACCGGCTACTTCTACCCTGCTTTCCCGAAAATAAGACCTCCCCAGATAATAAGCCCAATGGGGCTTTTGAGCACATGCACTAAAACAAGCCCTCCCCAAAAATATTGCAACACAGCAGCAGCCATGAAGTCACCACGCTCGCCGCCTCCTGCACCTCAAAAAGAATAAGACCTCCCCAAAAATAAGGCCAAGCGCTTATTTCGGGGTGCGTGTGTCAAAAGAAAACAAGACCCTGTCTTATTTTCAGGGAAACATGGTACCAAGAGGGAGGGTCTGCCATCAACAACCCCTCTCTCTTTTTCCTTTCTTTCTATCCACACTCATCCTTTTTCCCAGTCACGGTGCTCAATCACTTCTAAGCTAATTGTCTCCACTCATGTGTGCAAACTTGCCGTTTGCTGGCAGAAGCCGCAGAATGTTAATTTCTATTTGCAACTGAGGGGGACGGCAAAATCGCCGCCTTTCCTTTTTTGGGGGGGGGGAGGGACAGTGAAGGAAATCAGATCTGTATTAATTGCAGGGCTTGTCATGAGGACCGCAAGCCCCAACCTCACCTGTAAACGTACACAGACCTTTCCATTTAAGCACATTTCCGATAGAAAATAAATTGCCTTTTTAGGGAAGAAATCCTAGGAGAAGGGAAGAGCTTATGGGCTGAGCTTCTTGCGTAGATCCACTGGTTGTGAAATGGTAGGAATGGAATAGAATAGAATAGAACAGAATAGAATAGAATAGAATAGAATAGAATAGAATAGAATAGAACAGAACAGGAATAGAATAGAATGATGGGATAGGGATGGGATAGAATAGGGATAGAGAAGAGGAGAAACTAGAATAGAGAAGAGAAGAAGGGAAGGGAAAGAGGAGAGAAGAGAAAAGAAGAGACGAGAATATGGAATGGAATGGAATATAGAAGGGAAGAGAAAGGAAGGGAAGAGAAGAGAAAGAAGAGAAAATAAGAGAAGAAGGGAAGGGAAAGAGAAAAGAAGAGAATATGGAATGGAATATAGATGGGAAGGGAAGGGAACAGAAGAGAGGAAAAGAGAAGAGAAAAGAGAATAGAGAAAAGAAGGAGGGAAGGGAACAGAAGAGAAGAGAAGAAGGTTATTGGCCAAGTGTGATTGGACACACAAGGAAAGTGTGAAGATTTGGAGGTGACTGTCCTCTCCTTCACCTTACAATGCTCCCTCCATCAGGCTGGACATAGGAGAGCCACTGGTCTGAAATGGTTGAGGGACTCCTGCTTGAGCGGAGGGTTGGACTAGAAGGCCTCCAAGGCCCCTTCCCACTCTGTTCTTCTGTCTATTAATTCTCTTCTGCCACCTTTTTTTTCCTTTCCTCTTCCCTTCCATCAAGGTAATACAGGACAATTTCAGCCAGGAGCAGGATAAATCCCCAAAGGAGGGAAGGATTTTTTTTCCAGATGCTTTTCAGCTAAAAAAAAAAAAAGATGCTGAGACTATTATCTTGCTTCCTTCCAAAAACCTCCGGCTTTTATGCTGGAAGCAAAGAGTTTGGTTGCCTCTGGATCTTTTTGAGGCCTCCCTCTCATCCTCCCTAGCCCTCCTGCTGGCTGGGGGGATGTGGAAATTAAATTCCAGAAATCCTAGAGGATCAAGATATAAAAGGGATCATAACGCCATTCCCGTTCAAACAAGAGACAGAGAACTGAAAAGAGAATGGAAGGGACCGGTTGGTTAATTGGGTTGTGATTTAATAACGTGGAATTACATGGGAGGGTGGGAGGAATGGAAAGAAGATAAGGAAGGAGTGAGAGGGAGGGAGGGAGGCAAAAAGAGAGAAGGAAGGAAGAAGGGAGGGATGGAGAAAGGAAGGGAAGGAAGGAAGGAAAAAGGGAGGGAGGAAAGAAGAGAAAGAAGGAAAGAGAGGGAGGGAGAAAGGAAAGAAGGAGAGAAGGGGGAGGGAGGCAAAGAGAGAGAAGGAAGGAAAGAAGGAAGGAAGGAGAGGGAGGGAGGATAGAGGGAGAGAAGGAGGAAAGCAAAGAGAGAGAAGGGTGGGAGGGAGGAAAGAACAGAAGGAAAGAAGGAAGGAGAAGAAGGGAGGGAGAAAGGAAAGGGAGGGAGTAAGGAAGGGAGGAAGGAAGGCAAAGAGAGAGAGAAGGAAGGAAGGAGGGAGGGAGGCAAAGAGAGAGAAGGAAGGAGGGAGGGAGGCAAAGAGAGAGAGAGAGAAGGAAGGAAGGAGAGGGGGGGAAGAGAGAGAGGGAGGGAGGGAGAGGGGGAGGAAGGAAGGAAGGAAGGGCAAACTCCCTGAGTTTCACTCATTTAATTCTCACAAACTATCAAGAGCTATCAAGATGGTATAAGGGTTAACTCTGTGGAATATTGCACCACGAAAAGGAGTGAAGGGAATTGAAGCTGTACGCAGTTTTACCAGCCTGGATATTAATTACTGTTGACCAATATTAATCAATGTCATAATAGGGCTGAGGGAACTATGGAATTCTGGATTTTGCTGAACTCTTATTTCCAGACCTATCAGCTAGCACAGCCCATCTTGAAGAGCTTTCCCTTCCCTTCCCTCCCTTCCCTTTCTCTTTCCCTCCCTCCCTTCCTCAATTTATTAAATTATATCCCAGTTAAAGGGTGGCTCAGTGCCTAAGAACGCTGAGCTTGTCGATCAGAAAGGTCGGCAGTTTGGCGGTTCGAACCCCTAGCACTGCATAATGGAGTGAGCTCCCGTGACTTGTCCCAGCTTCTGCCAACCTAGCAGTTCGAAAGCACCTAAAAATGCAAGTAGGAAAATAGGAACCACCTTTGGTGGGAAGGGAACAGCGTTCCGTGTGCCTTCGCCGTTGAGTCATGTCGGCCACATGACCACGGAGACGTCTTCGGACAGCGCTGGCTCTTCAGCTTTGAAAGGGAGAGGAGCAGCGCCCCCTAGAGTCGGGAACGACTAGCAAATCTGTGCGTGGGAAACCTTAGACCTTTACCTTTATCCCAGTTAATCAATTGGTCCTTTCCATTTCCTTTTCTGATTTTGTGCTTGCATTGTAATGGCTTCAATCTCGTGCCTTAATAGGTTTTATTTATTTATTATTATTCTTGTTTCCGAACGCCTGGTTATTCCTATTAGAGTTTCAATAAATAACAACCACTAAATACGCATAAAAGGGCTCGTAGCTTGATTTTTCTCATCAACTCTGACTAGAGCATTTTCTGCAGTCCAAGAAGAGAGATCAACACTACACGGTTCAGAAAATGGAAAGAACAGAAACGAAGTGAAAGAAGAAGAAGAAGAAACAAAAAAACACAGGTTGTTTTCCCCAAAAAGCTTAGTTGTGAGGTTGTTAGAAGGCCAGTCACAACTCAGACCCAAGTACAGAAGCCGAGGCAGTAAGAATGACAATGAGCTACCTTGGGTGAGATTAGGTGTTGCTATAGCTTTACTCTGGTCTCAGCTGCGGAGTTTTAAGCCGCAGCTTCTAGAGTATCTGGCCAATGTCACGTCTTGCCCATCGCAAGATGCAATAGCTTTCTAGAATATGGAAACTATCAAGCTGCAGGCTGGCATCACAAATATTCTCCGATCTACCTTAAAGCAACAACCGGGCACTATAAATTCACCCTAACCTTCATTCATTTTCTCTGTTCACACAACCTCTTTATCATGGGCCGGTGAACAAACCCATTTTTCATGGATTTCCGCAATACCCACAACTGTAAATTTATCAAATGGGCAGGGTGTTACATACATCACAAAGAAAGCTAAAGGTTCCCCTTGCACATACGTGCTAGACGTTCCCGACTCTAGGGGGCGGTGCTCCTCTCCGTTTCAAAGCCGAAGAGCCAGCGCTCTCCAAAGACGTCTCCGTGGTCATGTGGCCGGCATGACTCAACGTCAGGCGCATGGAACGCTGTTGCCTTCCCGCCAAAGGTGGTTCCGATTTTTCTACTTGCATTTATTTACCTGCTTTCAAACTGCTAGGTTGGCAGAAGCTCTGGGACAAGTCACAGGAACTCTCTCCGTTATGCGGTGCTAGGGATTCGAACCGTCGAGCTGCTGACCTTTCTGATCGGCAAGCTCAGCGCCTTAGCCCCTGAGCCAACCCTTTCACAAAGAAAGAGACCGCAGTTAACACGAATCAAGTTTTGAACATTGTTTGTCATGAAGAAGAGGGGGGTCAATGTATTCTCCAAAGCACCAGAAGGCAGGACAAGAAGGAATGGATGGAAACGAATCAAGGAAAGAAGCAACCTAGAACCAAGGAGAAATTTCCTGACAATGAGGACAATTAACCAGTGGAAGAACTTGCCTTCAGACGATGTAGGTGCTCCACAACTGGAGGCTTTCAAGAAGAGACTGGACAGTCACTTGTCTGAAATGGTATAGGATCTCCTGCTTCAGTAGGGCGTTGGGCTAGAAGAAGACCTCCAAGGTCCCTTATTATTCTGCATTGTGACATGATAGCTGTCTTCCAATATCTAAGGAGCCACCACAAAGAACAAAAGAGCCAACTTATTCTCCAAAGCACCAGAAGGCAAGTCAAGAAGCAATGGGTGGAAACGAATCAAGGAGAGAAGCAACCTAGAACCAAGGAGAAATTTGCTGACAGTTAGAACAATTAACCAGTGGAACAGCTTGCCACCAGAAGTTGTGAATGCCCCAACACTGGAGGTTTTTAAGAAGAGATTGGACAGCCATTTGTCTGGAACAGTATAGGGTCTCCTGCCTGAGCAGGGGGTTGGACTAGAAGACCTCCAAGGTCCCTTATTATCCTGTTGTTCTGCAAATGTAAGATTGTGAATGCGGGTGGCTCACCATGCTTTGAGAAGATAACCTGTCAGTTAAAGAACATGTTTTCTCAAATACTCTGCAAGGGATCCGCTTGAAGAGATCTATATAGAGACAAAAAAAAACTTGTGATAAACAAGGAGAAGTGACAGAACCTTGAAAGGTGGAGGAAGGGGGGAGAGGAATTCCTCCGAATCCTCCAACAATACTTATTGTTTCGGCAAGCGAAGAACACCTCCAGGCTATTCCTGTTCCACACTAGCCTGCAGCCTCCCATAAATAATTTAGAAAGCCTCATCAAACATTCATAGTTATGGACCAAATTCCGAGCGATGTTCCTGGATGCAGGCAATGCAAAACATCGAGGCAGGCAGAAAACATAGATAAGCTCAGGGAGGGGAGCAGACTCGTGGCAAAAGGCAACCTTGCTCAAGTAAACATGTTGTGGCTTGCCAGCAGCCAGTGGAGCTGGCAGCAGATTCGGACAGTGAGGAGGTTGAGGAGGAAGATGGGCCAGTCCTGGAGTCTGGGGAAGGCTCGGATGAGGGATCTGTGTCGGAGGCAGAGAGGGGGCCAAGGCCGTCTGACAGTTATCAGCTGCCTTCAGAGTCAGACATCAGTGAGGCAGAAGAACAGCTGGAGCCTGTTCCCAGTGTGAGTTGCCAGATGAAGGGAACAGCTGAAGAACAGGGGTCAACTTGGGAGTAAGGCCACAGGTGGACGATGAATGGCCCCTCCCAGAGGGAATAAAAGAGGAGCGAAAGGGGAGTGGAGTTTGCAGGAGACCATTAGTTCGTTTCATTGGTTCGTGACTCTCCAAGACTCCCTGCCAACTTTTGCAGAGATCGGCGTGTCAGCTCTCCAAGCTAGATAAGGTCTGTGACTGTAAATCCTTCCTTGAAAGACTTTGCTGGATGTGAAGGAGCAGAATTCACAGGCTATTAATAAAAGGGGGTTTTGTCGGGAAAAAGGAGTTTGCTTCATGCTCTTGGGAAGCCTCAGTCAGAACATAACATTTGGTTGAACAATCTCTGCCCAAAAAACAGGCATGTGCACATCGGCCATCTGGGCTTTGGGTTTCCGTCCTCTGGCACATGGACATGCACACACATGTGTTTCAGTTTGGGCACTCGGTGCCAAAAAGCTTCACCATCACTGCCCTATATCATTCCAGACAAACGGCTATCCAGTCCCTTCTTTAAAACTTCCAGTGTTGGAGCATTCACAAATTCTGGAGGCCAGTTGTTCCCCTGACTCATAGCTCTCACTGTCAGGAAATGTCTCTTTTAGTTCTAGGTTTCAAAATTGGGTTCACCTAACCTCAAAAGAAAGCAAGATAAGCGGAAATCGAGGCTGCCCTCAACGTTTAAGGTCTCCTGGCAATTCAGGCCCAATTTGCAAAATACATCTATTTCGTCCCTTCCAGGACAACCAGGTCTGGGCATATGCGCTTGGAAAATTAAAGGATTTGCGGGAAGGCACCGGTTGCTGCCTTGCGAAGAGATTGACAAAATTATACACGCTCCAGGCTGGTTAATGCAAAAGCTAAGCTTTTACTCCCTGGGTTAGGGAAGGCAATTAATTCGGGTCCTGCGGTCCTGCTTTTGCAGGCCGGCACACCGATCAAGACAAGGAGAGGGGTTCCTGCCATCAAAGGGGAAAGGAGGAGGGAGGCGTTTGGGGCAATCCGCATCTGTGTATCTAAAGGTGGGAAATGGGAGAGTTGTGGCCCGCCAGCGGCCAACAGAGCTGGCAGCAGATTCGGAGAGTGAGGAGGTTGGGGAGGAAGATGGGCCAGCCCTGGAGTCTGGGGAAGGCTCGGATGAGGGCTCTGTGTTGGAAGCAGAGATGAGGCCAGGGCCGTCTGACAGTTATCAGCTGCCTTCGGAGTCAGACATCAGTGGGGCAGAAGAACAGCTGGAGCCTGTTCCCAGTGTGCGCATGCTCAGAGTTGCCAGACAAAGGGAAGAGCTAAAGAACAGGGGTCGACTTGGGAGTAAGGCCACAGGTGGACGATGAATGGCCTACCACAACCGCATGTGTTGGGTTTATCAATAATTACTTGCTTTGCTGAATTGATGGACAGTATCTGGATGGTGTATCATCTACGCAGGATTGTACGTTATGATTGCTATTCTAATATCTCAGGAATAGAACATTCATTGTTCTGGTGTAGGCCAGAGGTCTCCAAATCTGGCAACGTAAAGACTTATGCAGACCCTGAAGGGTTGGTTGAGATGTCAATTCTTCCAAACCAGAACTTGTGGAGAGACAGGAGAAATGGAGCTACTACTATGGACAGTTGTCTGACTTTCCTGAACTCCAAGGATCAGATCATCTCAAAACATGAGATTTTTTTTAAAAAGTGCTTTTCACTCATGTTGTTTTGTTTATGCATCTAAGAAAGACATCCCTCATTTTAACAAGAGCTCAATTAGCAACCAGGGTATCCTACAGATCAGGGATGTCCAGTCTTGTCAACGTTTAAACCTGTGGGACTTCAGCTCCCAGAATTCCTCAGCCAGCTGGGGAACTCTGGGAGTTGAAGTCCACAAGTCTTAAAAATGGCCAGGTTTGGACGTCTCTGGTGTAGACATATGGAGTTCACTGGAACTATTTGTGAACCAGGAAGCCAGCCGTATCCTATTTATCCTGGACAAGGGCTGTAATTTAATTTCCTTTTTTTTCTTTGAAAGGGAAAAGACAATATATGCTTTCGAAATAACACCTCCACCATCAGGTCAGGTGGAGAAGGGATGGGTGGGAAATATCTGCCTGGAAGAACAGATGCGCCTTGATTGAAACAATGCTTGCCACGTCCCCGGGGACTTCCACGTGGTACTTCCATGCGATGCTCTGCGTTGTAATCAGATTCTTTGAAAAGCTTGCGTGTTTACAGGCAAACAGATAAGCAGCATATGATTAATGGCGCTGCACTCAATCTTACAAACTATGGCAAAAATCAAAGCCATCTGCTTTCCAGGCAAACACAGGGGCAGAGGGGAAGAGAGGGTATTTGAAAGGAAGTCACAGCCCCTCTTTGACTGAAAGCAAACCATGATTTGGGGGTTCAAGAGCAGAAATCCAGCATCTTCCATCAGCAGAAGATGTCTTGAAAATGACACTTCTTTTGTGTGGTCTTGCTGTGGCCCACAAGGGAGCTGGCAGCAGATTCGGACAGTGAGGAGGTTGGGGAGGAAGATGGGCCAGTCCTGGAGTCTGGGGAAGGCTCGGATGAGGGCTCTGTGTCAGAGGCAGAGAAGGGGCCAGGGACGTCTGACAGTTATCAGCTGCCTTCAGAGTCAGACATCAGTGAGGCAGAAGAACAGCTGGATCCTGTTCCCAGTGTGCGCATGCGCAGAGCTGCCGGACGAAGGGAACAGCTAAAGAACAGAGGTCGACAGGAGTAAGGACACAGGTGGACGGTGAACGGCCCCTCCCAGAGGAAATAAAAGAGGAGCCAAAGGGGAGGGGAGCTTGCAGGAGACCATTAGTTTGCTTCATTGGTTTGTGACTCTCCGAGACTCCTTGCCAATTTCTGCAGATCTCGGCCTGGCAGCTCTCCAAGCCAGATAAGGTCTGTGACTATAAATCCTCCCTTGAAAGACTTTGCTGGCTGTGAATGAGCAGAAATCACAGGAAATTAATAAAAGGGGTTTTTTTTCCCGAGACCAGAAGGTTTGCTTCATGCTATTGGGAAGCCTCGGTCAGAAGAAGTCTCGGTGGGCTCCCTCAAGACATGAAAACAAATCTTTTGGCATCTGGAAAGGATAAGGAAGGTGGCAGAGAAAGCCTTACTACGTACCGCACTCCTGAATGTCTAAATTGATAAAATGCAAACATCCTCGATCGGATAAAACGGAAATATAGTTCAGAAGAGAAGAGATTTCAGCTCAATCCATAGAAGTGATGATTTGGAACGAAGTCAGCCTGGAGGTGACCAAGGTTTATAGTAATAGGTACCACCTCTACTGTACCTGTGCATTTGGTTTTTCTTGCCTAAATGGAGCGCCTTCCTTTTTTCACCCTTGAATTTCATACTAGGAGGTAAACCCAGGTTCGCGACAAATGGAATCGATGGAAGGGCCTCCGAATGGAAGGAAAACTTTCCTACTTCTTGTCAAGAGAAAGAGGAAAACGCCAAGCAACAATGCTATTCAAGCACATGAGTGTCAATCCTGCAGCCATCTTTTCTTTCGGATCTTTGGCCTGCCACACTTTCTATTATTCTACTAGGCATTTTCCATTGTGGGAAAATGGGAGGGGGGATTGTACGGAGTTAGATGATACGTATCCATAACAACATTCTTTCTAGAAAGCCAAGGTCATCCTTTGTCTCTGCACCTCTGCACCTGACCGGAACGGGATGGGTGGAAGCTGCCAACATGGCAGTGGGAGATTGGGCCATGGGATGGACTTGTGGGTGTGAGGGGCAGGATCTTGAACTTTCAACTGGGTGGGGAAAACCAGGAAGCTTTCAGATCTGGGTTTTCCCAGATGTGCCAACGTGGCTCTCTTCATAAATTGGAACTTTGAGGAACCCTTTGCCTCGGACTCTGGTTTACTTTTGGATGCTATTTGGATCCCTGACAGAGACTTCTTGCCATTTCTGGCCTTCGCTCTCAATCCACCTCTCTGCCTTGAGTTATCCCCGCCCTGAGTTCAAGGAAGGAACGTGGGCAGAAGGCGACACTAAAAGAGGGGACGGATGGAAGCTGGCAGTTTGACAATTTCCACTGGCAAGGGACACCTGGAAGGAGCCTCCGTTGACAGCTGCGCGAGCAAAGCTGCTTGTGACACTTCGCTCCACCCCTTTGCAAAATAAAAAATAATCGTTCCTGGGTTGCGATACCGAACGGAGAGATTTCCCTGGAGGACCCAGGATAGCTGTCAAGAGAGAAAGGATGTCAACTCACCCAGCCTTCAGCGGTATAACAAGTTATCTCCAAGCACGGCAAGAAAGAATCTTTCTTATCTCTAAGCGCTCTCTGGCTCCTGGTGCCATTGATAGCCAGCGGATGCCCAACAGGTGCAGGCCTGCAATCATCCTTCCCGTTCGGGGGTTTAAAAAAGTCCCCGATAAATTTCAGATCCCTTTTGCCGTCTCTGTAGAGGAGGAGAGGTATTCTGCACTGGTTTGAGCGTGGGAGAGTATGTAAGTGCAGAATCTCTGTAAGGCATGCCGCGAGGCCCTTAAAAATCAATACACTGCTGAACAAAACTCCTTCATTGTGTTATTACACCTTTTCCCTTCTGTTCAATCATGTCAGTCTTGAGTATTACCTCCTCTTTCCCCCCTCCTTCTCTCTGCCCCTTCGCTTCCTCCTTCTTGTCCTCCTCTTCTTCCTTCTCTCTGTCTCTCCTTCTCCCTTCTCTTCCTCCCCTGCTCAATCCTCCCCTCTTCTTTTTCATCTTTTCTTCTCTTTCCTTCTCCCCATCCCTCCTCCTTCCTCCTCCTCTTCCTTCTGTCTGTCCCTCCTTCTCCTTTCTCCTCCCCTTCCCTCTCCTCTCCCCTCCTCCTCCTCTCCATCCTTTCTTCTTCCTCCTCTTCCTTCTTTCTGTCCCTCCATCTCCCTCCTCCTCTTCTTCTTCCTTCCCTCCTTCTCCTCCTTCTCCCTTCTCCTCCTCTGCCCTCTTCACCCCTCCTCCACCTTTACACCTGTACTTCTTGCTCCTCTTCTTCCTTCTCTCTGTCCCTCCTTCTTCCTTCTCTTCCTCTTCCTTCTCTCTCGTTACACCTCCTCCTCCTCTCCATCCTTTCTTCTTCCTCCTTTTCCTGCATTCTGTCCCTCCATCTCCCTCCTCCTCTTCTTCCTTTCCTCTGTCCCTCCTTCTCCCTTCTCTTCCTCTTCTCCCTCCTCTCTGTCCCTCCTCCTTCTCCCCTTCCCTCTCATCACCCCTCCGCCTTGTCTCCATCCCTCCTACCTCCTCTTCTTTCTCCCCTCCCCCTTGCCCCTCCTTTCCATTCCTTCTTCTCCCTCCTCCTCCTCCTCCTCCTCCTCCTCCTCCTCTCTGTCCCTCCCCCTCCTCTTCCTCTCCCTCCTACATAATATCATAATCCCAAGTATGTGTTTCTTAATGGCATAGAACCTTTTACGTCCCTCCCAACCTTAATGTAGATCAATGCCATGTCTCAATTAAGACATAGCACCGAAAGGAAGAGAGAGGGGAAATAGCCAGCCAGGGACGTGGCCTTTGTAGGTTAGAAATCAACTTCTTTTTAAAAAGAATTGGCGCTTGGCTCAATTACAGCCGAGACTTGGTTGGGTTTCCTTCCCTTTCTTGCATAATTGCCTCCCCATTTAAAAAATTAATGTGCTCTTTGCTTTTACGTATTTGGAGGCAGTTTATTGCTGTGCTGGAGGTTAACCATATTAAACATTTCCTAATGACATTTCAGTAAAGCAGAAATGGGGTGTAGTTGCTTATTGCTATGGATTTGTCTTTTTCTTTCTTAGAGACTCGGCTAACAAACAAAGGCAATCAAATATGCATTAGCCCAAAACTCTGGAGAAAGCATCTAATATTAAAAAAAGGAAAACACACAGCCCCAAAACTGTGCGGCGAGATGCTTTGTTTTAGCAAAACACACCACTTCACAACTTCTGGAGGAAAGTTGTTCCACTGCTTAATTGTTCTAATGGTCAGGAAATTTCTCCTCAGTTCTAAGTTGCTTCTCTCCTTGATTAGTTTCCACCAACTGCTTCTTGTTCTGTCCTCAGGTGCTTTGGAGAATAGTTTGACTCCCTCTTCTTTGTGGCAACCCTTGAGATATTGGAACACTTCTATCCTATCTCCCCTAGTCCTTCTTTCTCTTAAGCTAGACATCCCCAGTTCCTGCAACCGTTCTTCATACGTTTTAGTCTCCAGTCCCCTAATCCTCTTTGTTGCTCTTCTCTGCACTCTTTCGAGACTCTCCACATCTTGTCTACATCGTGGCGACCAAAACTGGATGCAGTATTCCAAGTGTGGCCTTACCAAGGCATTATAAAGTGGTATCAACCCTTCACATGATCTTGATTCCATCCTTCTCTTGATGCAGCCTAGAACTGTGTTGGCTTTTTTGGCAGCTGCTGCACACGGCTGGCTCCTATTTAAATGGTTGTCCACTAAGGACTCCAAGATCCCTCTCACAGTCACTACTATTGAGCCAGGTACCACCTATACTGTACCTGGGCATTCTGTTTTCCTTGCCTAAATGTAGAACCTTACTTTTTTCACCATTGAATTTCATTTTGTTAGATAGTTTAAGAGCTACCGTTCTCCAAAATAACTTCAGCCTTTAAAAGAACACTGCTGCATCTAAAATACATTTACAGACAGGTTGAAATCTGGAAGATGTCCCTCTGGCAGACTTCAAGCTGCTTAAGACTGTCTCTGCAGAGGTGCCCTTCTCTGAAACACCTCCAGCCTTTAAAAGACAAGTTACTTTTAAAATATATTTACAGACAAACGGGAGTTTGGAAGGTAGCCACCCAGATGTTCTTTAGCGGACTTTGGGAATCTAGGCAAGTTCTGCAGACGGATAATTTAGCGTGCGCCAACTCCGTTGCTGTCAACATTATCAGCTTGAGTATCCAAATAAAAAAGTCCAGAATCGTTTCGGTTCTGAAAAGCTTACTGTTTGTTGAATACATGTTGAGGTAAAAACTAACTCTGGATTTCAAAGGCACCAATTCACGATATTAAACAATGAGTTTCCCAGCCCAACCCCCAGGCTTCCCCCTAGACCACATAAACAAGTTATCTTTGTTATGGGAACCATCTGCCTTCTTCTTCACACCTGTTGATATGTCCTTGAAAGGTTTCCACGGTCTCCCAAGTTCCCGTGAAATGGCAGGTGTTTTGTTTCTCCAAATTAACCCATTCATAGTCAACATCTCTCCCCCCCACCACACTTATTCTAATGATGTCAAAACGAAGAGGCACGTAGCTGCCCATCTTTCATTCTTGACAATTGCATCCATAATTGACAACTGCATCTGCAGGGCAGAATTGCAACTAGGGTATACAAAACCTTTGCCAGGCCAATTCTCGAATACAGCTCATTTGCCCGGAATCCACACTGTATATCAGACATTAATACAATTGAAGGAGTCCAGAGTATTTCACGAGAAGAGTCCTTCCCTCTTCTGCTCGCAACAAAGTCCCTTATGCCACCAGGCTTGAAATTTTGGGGTTGGACAATCTAGAAATATGCAGCCTATGGTTTGACCTAAGCATAGTACACAAAATTGTCTGCAACAACGTCCTAACTGTCAATGACTACATCAGCTTCAACCGCAATAACACACGGGCAAACAATCGATACAAACTCAAAGTAAACCGCTCCAAACTCGATTGCAGAAAATACGACTTCAGCCACAGAGTGGTCAATGCCTGGAATGCTCTACCTGACTCCGTTGTTACATCCTCAAGCCCCCACAGCTTCAACCTAAAACTCTCTACTGTGGACCTCACCCCATTCCTAAGAGGTCCGTAAAGGAGGGGGTGCATAAGGGCACCAGCGTGCCTAACATCCCTGTCCTACCGTCCCCATTTATTCGTACCCATGTCCTGTGTTCATGTCCAAGTTTATACTTACACCTGTTATCTCATACATGTTTGACAAACTAAATAAATAAATACTTAATAAAAAGTATTAATTAATTAATTAAATAAATAAATAAATAAATATAAATAAGTAAACAATAAGTAAATAATAAGTAAATAATAAGCAAGTAATAAATAAATAAAAAATAAATAAATAATAAGCAAGTAATAAATAAACAAATAAATAATAAATAATAATAAATAAACAATAATAAATAAACAAGTAAATAATAAGTAAATAATGTATAATGTAAATAATGTAAATCAATTAACAAATTAACAGATTTACAAATTAACAAATTATTAAATTAACAAATTATTAACAAATTAACAAATTAACAAACTAACAAATTGTTAAATTGTTAAATTGTTAAATTGTTAAATTGTTAAATTCTTAAATTCTTAAATTAACTTTTATTACGTTATTACGTTATTACGTTATTACGTTATTACGTTATTACGTTATTACGTTATTACGTTATTACGTTATTACGTTATTACGTTATTACGTTATATTATTAAATTATTATTACATTTAACGGGAAAGCTGCCCCTCCAGACTGCTATGTTTCTGCCCCTCTTCTACAAAACCCGCATCCTGGTTCTGCTTTCAACCGAAGCTAACCACGGGAAACCCAAGTCCACTTACCTTTCTTTTCGTAGACCAGCTTCTCTCCGCTCCTGCCTGTGGTGTCCACAGCCACTCCGCTTTGACTCCCAAACTCCCCATCTCGGTAGCCGAGCTCCGGATGAAGGGGATTCTCCTCCTCCTCGTAGTCGTAGTCATCCAATATGGGGGTCTCACGGATGGGCATGCCGATGACCGAGGTGTGACCTTGAAGGCGTGAGCTGCGGAAGCTCTCCCTGCCCTGGGAGCCAATGAGCACCGAGGGGATGTAGTGGATCTCTTGGGTGGCCTCGGAACTGGCGCTCTTGTGGGGGACCCGGCGTTGTTTGTACCAACGCCGTTGGGCGTACAAGGCGATGGTGAACACCAGCAGCAGCAAAAGGAGAGCAATCAGTCCGCCCTAAAGAGAAAAACAAAGGAAAGAGGACTTCAGTAGCGTTCCTCCTATTGGTTCTCCACCCCAAAACAGGAGTGGTTGGAAATCATTTCTCTTCCTGTGGAAGCAATGCGCCATTGTTTCCATATCAGAAACAGGTCCTTCTCTTCTAAAGGCTAAAACATATGAAGAAAGGTTGCGGGAACTGGGTATGTCTAGTTTAATGAAAAGAAGGACTAGGGGAGACATGATAGCAGTCTTCCAATATCTCAGGGGTTGCCACAAAGAAGAGGGAGTCAAACTATTCTCCAAGGCACCTGAGAGCAGGACAAGAAACAACGGGTGGAAACTAATCAAGGAGAGAAGCAACCTAGAACTGAGGAGAAACTTCCTGACAGTTAGAACAATTAATCAGTGGAACAACTTGCCTCCAGAAGTTGTGAATGCTCCATCACTGGAGGTTTTTAAGAAGAGATTGGAGAACCATTTGTCTGAAATGGGATAGGTTTTCTTGCTTGAGCAGGGGGTTGCACTAGAAGACCTCCAAGGTCCCTTCCAGCTCGATTCTGATTGAATTTGCATCAGTGCAAATATCCTCCTTTATTAGGAGACAAAGTGTAGACATTTGACAAAGAAGTCAAATCCAAGAATGTATGTAGAAAATTTGAATTGTCCTGCTTAAACGTCAGTGGAACACGCTTACTGGATCCAAATCAAACCACAATCAGTGCAGTCACTGTGTTTTTTTTTGTGTGTGTGTGTGTGTGTGTGTGTGTGTGTGAGAGAGAGAGAGAGAGAGAGAGAGAGAGAGAGAGAGACAGAGAGACAGAGAGAGAGAGACAGAGAGAAAGAAAGAAAGAAAGAAAGAAAGAAAATCTAAACTGCACTGTGTTTCTTAGCCTTTCGTTTGAGATTCTTTGCTTTTTGTCCGCATCTCTATTCTCCAAAACACTGTTCATTAATTTCGCTACAGCAGCAGGCAGACTAATAAAACGAATACCCAAATAAGAATAACGGCGCAATAATAATAATAAAAAAATAAACCCAAGGGGCATATTATTTGGATTGGTCTCAGAGGCCAACACAGATATCCTTGTTTCTGCTTTTTGTTTTTAATAACAGCGAGAACTTTAAAAACCTCTGACTATCCGATAGGGTTTATAAGGAAAACATTCCTGTTTAGTATTTCGTTACTGTGCTGTTAAAACGAATGCTTTTAATCTCCAAATATCGATGGCCAGCATGATACAGATTCAGAGAAGAACATAATAATAGCAAAATTAACAAGAGTTACACAACATCAGCGTGGGAAGGGACCTTGGAGGTCTTCTAGTCCAACCCTCTGCTCAAAACAGGAGCTCTTATCCCATCCCAGACAAATGGCTATCCAATCTCTTCTTAAAAGCCTCCGGTGTTGGAGCACCTACAACTATTGGTAGCAACTTCCGTTCCACTGGTTAATTGTTAATAAATTAAATAATTCAAAGCAATTGATTGCCTACTGGTATTTATGGACTTAGCAGATGGATATACTCTAGATAAAGTGGAATTCTGTACCTCTGATTAAGAATCGATGGCTAACAATTCTGTATGCCCATTTAAAGAAATCTACTTCCTTCCAAATTCTGGGAGAGAAATCGATTTTACAAATCCCTGAGAATTCAAATCAACAGCATAAGCAACCAGCAATGGCACCGAACCTCGGTCAAGCCATCCAACCCAACCACTCCAATCAGCTCTTCACTTCTCAATGACCCTCACCTGACATGATCTCCCCATTAGAAGACACATCACTTGACGTGAGCCACACCTGACCCATCACAAGACCCCACTTGATGTGAGCCACACCTGACCCATCACAAGTCCCTCACCTGATGAGGCTGACACCTGATCCAAGATCCATACCTGATGTAACCCATACCTGACCCATCATAAGACCCAAGACTCTCAATTGATTTGAGCCACACCTGACCCATCACAACCCATCACAAGTCCCTCACCTGATGAGAGCCACACCTGATCCAAGATCCATACCTGATGTAACCCATACCTGACCCATCATAAGACCCAAGACTCTCAATTGATTTGAGCCACACCTGACCCATCACAACCCATCACAAGTCCCTCACCTGGTGAGAGCCACACCTGACCCATTGTTAGGGATGTAACCCTAGGCTTGGCTTGGCAATGTATATAAGCTATGATTGTAACAAATGTATCTGTTACTTTAAATGCTAGAGAGATGTAATTGGTTTGTTACCTCAAGCAGCCATAAGAGGGAGCCAGAATGGCTGTTAGCTCTCTGTTTGTTAGATGCTGATCGTTGATACTGTTTGATACTACTCGGGAGTTACTGAGTCTTGCTACTGTTAGCTGTTTTGTTTGCTAGACTGACTATTTGATAACTGAATGACTGAACCGTGTATGGCTTGGACTGTTAACTGGGCTCTGAATACCTCTATATTTTCCACATAGTAAACTACTATATTTTTATACTATTCAGTGTCCCTGTATGCTGGTTTGTGCGTGTTCCTGCATACCACTCTCACTACGCTTCTCTGCACACTCGCTCTCCTAACAGGGAGCTTACTTATTTAACACAACCCATCACAAGACCCTCACCTGATGTGAGCCACACCTGACCATCACAAGACCCTCACCTGACATAATCCTGCCCCCCCATCACAATACTTACTGACCACACGAAGCCCTCATAAGCAGATTGACCCCACACTGGCATCTCCAAAACTCCGCTGAAGACGTTACCCAGCCTGGTAACGAAACATTCAGACACCACCCCGCAACCTCGGAGAATCAACCTCCACCCTCATCTTCCACCCGAGGTCCAGATATTCACCACCATCGCAAAGCTATTTTAAGCCCGGTGCCTAAGAAAACATCTTGTTTTGCAAAAAAGAAGAAGAAAAATCTATATTTTTTTAATGTCTCTGTTAGGTACTATGCCAACCGTATACACAAAAGGCATCAGTTTAATTCGAGATAAAGCTCTCCTAAGATACAAAATATGCACAAGAGGGCAGAATTACGGCTGTCATGGGAAGTCTTGAAAGTTCTTCCACTTGCTGTGAATAAAAAATAATCAGAGAAGGAAGGGAAAGAGAGAGGGGGGATGGAGTGAGGGAGAGAGACAGACAGACAGACAAAGAGAGAGAGAGAGAGACAGAGAGAGAGACAGAGAAATATTCAGAGAAAATAGCATGGCTTAATAGACCTGGGCCAATCTTCTCTAGTTCTTCCACTTGCGGTGAATAAAAAATAATCAGAGAAGGGAGGGAGGGAGAGAGAGAGAGAGAGAGAGAGAGAGAAGGAGAGAGACAGACAGTTAAAGAGAGAGAGACAGAGACACAGAGAGAAAGACAGAGAGACAGAGAGAGGGGGAAGGAGGGAGAGAGAGACAGAGAGTGAGACAGAAAGAGATAGAAAGAGAGACAGAGAGAGAGAGAGAAGGGGGGAGGGAGAGAGAGACAGAGACAGAGACAGAGAGACATTCAGAGAAAATAGCATGGCTTAATAGACTTGGGCCAATCCTCTCTAGTTCTTCCACTTGCTGTGAATAAAAAATAATCAGAGAAGGAAGGGAAAGAGAGATAAAGAGAGACATAGATACAGAGGGGGAGAGAGAGAGAGAGAGACAGAGAAAGAGAGAGAGGGAGAGAGAGAGAGAAGGTCGATTTCCATATAGCTTAACCGTAAAAACTGAATTTCATTTCAAAGAAGGAGACGGGACCGAAATCCTAACAGGATGATAACCTGCCTGACTAAAATATGCAGGTCCGTGTTTTACAAAGTGCTCATTTGAAAGATTTAAAGGCCGGGGTGGCAAAACAGGCTCACCGGTGATGAAAGTTACAAAGAAGCGGGGAAATAGGAAGGAGAGAAAAAATAGGAGAAAATAGCCTCCTGTTTTTGGGAGGGAAATTAGAGACTCATTCAAGGCTCTGGAATTGAGGTGTCTCCAAAGCCATCATTTGTGGCTTAGGAAGAAGTTGCTGACAGGAAGAAAATATATTCATCCTTTATGGAAACCTCTGGGTAAAAATACCTATTCATCTACAGATATATGAGATGACTTGATTCCTTTCTTTTACTTTTTCTTTCTTTTTCTTTCTCGTTTTTGGTGTCTGTCTCTCTCTCTCTCTCTCTCTCTCTCTCTCTCTCTCTCTCTCTCTCTCTCTCTCTCTTTCCCCTATCTCTTTCCCCCCCTCTCTCTTTCTCTCTCTTTCTCTCTCTCTCTCTTCCCCTTTGTTCCTCCCTCTCCTCTTTCCCTCTCTCTTACCCCTCTTCTCTTTCCCTCTCTTTCCCCCTCTTCTCTTTCCCTCTCTCTCTCTTTCTCTCTCTGTTCCCTTCTCTCTCTCTCTCTCTCTTTCCCTCTGTTCCTCCTCTTCTCTTTCCCTCTCTCTCTGTGTTCCCCCCTCTGTTCCCACTTCTTCTTTTTCTCTCTTTCTCTTTCTCTCTTTTCCTCTCTCTGTTCCCCCTCTTCTCTTTCTCTCTCTCTCTTTCTCTCTCTCTCTGTTCCCCTCGCTCTCTGTTCCCACCTGTTTCTCTCTCTTTCTCTCTCTCTGTGCCCCCTTCTCTTTCTCTCTATGTTCCCCTCTCTCTTCCCCCTCTCTCTTCCCCCTCTCTCTTCCCCCTCTCTCTTCCCCTTCACGCTCTCTTTCCCCCTCTCTTTTCCTCTCTCTTTCCCTCTCTCTGTTCCCACCTCTTTTTCTCTCTCTCTGTGCCCCCTTTTCTTCCCCCATCTCTCTTTCTCTCTCTCTCTCTCTTCCCCTCTCTGTTCCCCCTCTCACTTTCCCCCCTCTCTCTTTCCCTCTCTCTGTTCTCTGCACAATGAGAACATATCTGTTGAACAAAACTCCGCTCTGGCGACAGGAAGGGCATCCTGCCATTAAAACGCTCAAGCTCCAGTCGCTCAGACTCCACCCGGCAAGGGATTATTATGAAAGAAAACGATTGTGCAGTGAAACCGGGCTGAAGGAAAGCCAAAGTTCTCAAAAGCAGCAGAACTTCGACAAAAGGTGTCTTCTCCTACCTCAAGGAATACCCCATGAAGCTTCATTAAAACCCCGAGCTATGCAGAAGATGAAAATAAGCTAAAAGAAGAAGAAGAAAATTGAACCGTGATCCTCCCTCAACTGTAAGGAATCTGATTAACCTCAAGACGCAAGAAAAGTCACAAGAAATTGCATATCCCAGGCACCTCTTCTCCTGAAGGGGCAGAAGGCAGCTCGCGGCAATGAATACTGCTTAACCTAAATTTCCAAAAGGTTACACCAAATTGTAGTGCCAGCAGACTCTGTACTCTCTGCCAAGGCCGTCACACACGATCCCCAAATCCTGGACGCCTGGGTAGAAAAGGTTCTTGCACCCCAAGCTCAAATCCAAAGTTCAAGGATGTGTAAAAGACGTCTCTCTCCCTACCTCCCTTATTCTTCCTTCCTTCCTATCTTTCCATCTTTCTTCCTTTTCTCCCTTCCTCTCTCTCATTTCCCTCTCCTCCCTTCCTTCCTTCATCCCTCATTTCCATCTCCTTCCTTCCTTCCTCCTCTCCCTTCCTCTCATTTCCATCTCCTTTGTTCCTTCTCTCTTTTCCCCTTCCCTAGCTCACATTTCCATCTCCTTCCTTCATTTTTTATTTCCACCGACTTCTTTCTTTCCTTCTTCCCTCCCCTCCCTCCCTCCCTCTCATTTCCATCTCCTTCCCTCTTTTTCTCCCTCCCTCTCATGTTCCTCTTCTTTCTTTTGATGCCTTCCTTCCTTTTTCTTTTCTCCTCCCATTTCCACCTCCTTCCTTCTTTCCCTCTTTCTCTTCCTTCTTTCCTCCCTCCCTCCTCTTCCTCCCTCTCATTTCCATCTCCTTCTTTCCTTTCCTTTCTCTTTCCTCCCTTTCTTTTCATACCTTCCTTCCTTCTTTCCTTTCTCCCATTTCCATCTCCTTCCTTCTTTCCCTCTTTCCTTCCTTCCTCCTCTCCCTCCCTCTCCTTCCCTCCTTCCTACCTTCCCTCCCCCTCTCCAAAACTTTAATATTGAACAAATTACTCTGGGCACCCCTGAATGCCAGGCTAAAAATTGAGGAGCCTGAGGTTGCTACTCAGAAATATTTCCCTTTCCCAGAGAGAAAACAAGAAGCGATTCATCCACCAAGGACAAATGAGCTTTGACACTTCTGCAACCCATAACGATGACTGAAGGAATATTTCTGTGAAAAATTAAGATCCATCGGGTCTCTAACATGCAAATCCTCCAAATCCGACCACTTTGCAATTTGATCCAAAACTGCCGGAGAATCTTTAACGCCCATACAAGCATCCCCATCCATCACTAAATATCTTTAATGCTCTTTTTTTGCTTTGCCTATTCATAAATAAACCCTACAAATATGTCGAGGACATGGTGGCTCAGTGGCTAAGACGCTGAGCTTGTCGATCAGAAAGGTTGGCAGTTGGGCAGTTCGAATCCCTAGCGCCGCATAATGGAGTGAGCTCCCATGACTTGTCCCAGCTTCTGCCAACCTAGCACGAAAAAAAAATGCAAGTAGAAAAATAGGAACACCCCTTTGGTGAGAAGTTAACAGCGTTTCGTGCGCCTTCAGTGTTTAGTCATGCCGGCCACCTGACTTTGGACAGCGCTGGCTCTTCAGCTTTGAAACGGAGATGAGCACTGCCCCCTAGAGTCGGGAACGACTAGCACCTATGTGCGAGGGGAAACTTTACTTCACAAATATGTCAGATCCAGGCATAGAAGTACCCATTTTTTGTCACAAAAGCTTCATTGCTTGTCTTGATTATTATTATTATTTGTGCGTGCCGGAGAGATGGCAAGATTAAGAAGAAAAATAAGAACAGCAAAACAAAATGATAATTATGATGATAGCGTTTATTTACTTCCTCGCTAATTTACCAGGAAAGGGAGGGGGGAAAAAACACACACACCCCAACCAGCTAATCTCAATGGATAGCTTGATCATTAGTGCAAATTAATGCAGCTTGGTTGCACAGAATGCATATATTAAAAGAAATTAATTCTTTCCAAAGAGAAGCAAAAGGAAGTCAGGCGAGAACGCCAGCTACCAGATGTTAAAAGGCTGATAAAATTTGGGATTATGACACTGGGTGGTTGCATTTCTTTTTTTTTTTTCCAGACTCTTTCCTTATTTTGTATATATGTAAATGCCAAATCCAGAATGTTTTCTGCTCTGGGTGATCTTTTCTGCTTATGGGAAGAAATGCCAAAAGGATATATATATATATATCCTGGCTCAACTGATAAGGAACAGAGCCTGTGGCTTAGTGGCTAAAACTCCTGCCTAAGATATATACAGCCCGGGTTCAAATCCCAGTAAGGGTATGGCTAGCTGATGAGAGCTAATTAGCTCGAAATAGATCTATACTAGTTTCCCTTTATTATCAGTACAAATATAACACACACACACACACACACACACACACACACATATATATGTTGTATTTGTACTGATAAATAAATATATGTGTGTGTGTGTGTTTGTGTATACATATTTATATGTATGTATATATATGTATACATATGTATATATGTGTGTATATGTCTGTATATATGTTTGTATATGTGTGTGTATGTGTGTGTATGTGTGTGTATATATGTGTATATATGTGTATATATGTGTATATATGTGTATATATGTGTATATATGTGTATATATGTGTATATATGTGTATATATGTGTATATATGTGTATATATGTGTATATATGTGTATATATGTGTATATATGTGTATATATGTGTATATATGTGTATATATGTGTATATATGTGTATATATGTGTATATATGTGTATATATGTATATATATGAACTAGAAACCAAAGTGATTTCCTTATGCAGGCAATTCTCGACTTATGTTCATTTAGTGACCGTTCGAACTTACGACGGCACTGGGAAAAAAGCCGAGGAATATCCGCTTAGGTCTGAACCAGGAACCCCAAGAGATAGGCTTGTACCAAGTCATCCCTTTGAATCATCTATTCCCCTCTTACAAGCGCTCTGCAGATGTTTCCCTCCCCCTCCCCAATCCTCTCTGGAGAAGAGAGTGGACTTGAACCTCATCAATTTTGTCTTCTGGTGGTTTTTTGTGCTTTGTGCTTCCCCCCCTCCCCCACTGACTGGCGGTTTCCTCCAGGGCAAACATTACAAATGTACCTGCCAAGCACACACACCCCTGAAGGGTTTTTTTCCTTCTAATTGAAAAAAAAGATGAAAGGAAAGACAAGGACAGTCCTTTCTTTGGCTTCCATCTTCTTTTCTTTTCTGTCTTCCCTTCCTTTCCATCTTCCCTTCCCTTCTTTCTGTCTTCCCTTCCTTTCCGTCTTCCCTTCCTTTTCATCTTCCCTTCCATCTTCTTTTCTTTTCTGTCTTCCCTTCCCTCTTCTTTTCCTTTCTTTTCTGTCTTCCCTTCCTTTCCATCTTCCCTTCCCTTCCTTTCTGTCTTCCCTTCCTTTCCATCTTCTTTTCCTTTCTTTTCTGTCTTCCCTTCCTTTCCATCTTCCCTTCCATCTTCTTTTCCTTTCTTTTCTATCTTCCCTTCCCTCTTCTTTTCCTTTTTCTTTCCCTTCCTTTCCATCTTCCCTTCATTTCCCATCTTCCCTTCCTTTCCATCTTCTTTTCCTTTCTTTTCTGTCTTCCCTTCCTTTCCATCTTCCCTTCCATCTTCTTTTCCTTTCTTTTCTATCTTCCCTTCCCTCTTCTTTTCCTTTTTCTTTCCCTTCCTTTCCATCTTCCCTTCATTTCCCATCTTCCCTTCCCTCTTCTTTTCCTTTCTTTTCTATCTTCCCTTCCTTTCCATCTTCCCTTCATTTCCATCTTCCCTTCCCTTCCATCTTCTTTTCCTTTCTTTTCTATCTTCCCTTCCTTTCCATCTTCCCTTCATTTCCCATCTTCCCTTCCCTCTTCTTTTCCTTTCTTTTCTATCTTCCCTTCCTTTCCATCTTCCCTTCATTTCCATCTTCCCTTCCCTTCCATCTTCTTTTCCTTTCTTTTCTGTCTTCCCTTCCCTCCTGTCTTCTCTTCCCTTCCTTTCTCTCTTCCCTTCTCTTCCCTGTGCTGGAGATCAATTCAAAATGCACTAATGGACATTTCAGATTTATTCATGGAACTAATAATTAAAGAAAGGAGGGGGCCTATGACTAAGAAAGGAGGGAGGCCATTCCCTTCTCTTCCCTCCCTCTCTTCTTCTCTCCTTTCTTTCTCCCTCATTTTCCTTCCTCCCTTCCCTTCCCTCCCTCCCTTTCTTCCCACTTCCAAAGCTTTATTATTGAACTAATTATTCTGGAAACCTTCCCAACCCTTGTATAAATATGTTTAGGCAGTTTTACTGTGCAAATATTTCAGCGCAACAGATGCCCCTTGTGAAAAGCAACTGTTGTGGCATATGCCAAGGTTTCAGTTTTGCCACATGACTGGAGTTTTCAGGAGAAGGGCAGAAGACTTCCCAAGAGCAGCAATGGTTTGGAAAAAGAAGAGATTGAGAGAATAATTATTTAGATGCACCATTAAGCTATACACGGATAGGGGGAAATACACCTCACAAATCAGAGGAGGTCTAGAGCAAGATTACGCCACAATATGCGATCCTATTCAGATAATAATTATAATCCCTCATATTTTCATTAGGGAGGGACGGACGGGGGAAGGAAGGGAGGAGACTGACGGAGGGAGGAAAGAAGGAAGGAAGGAGAGGGGGAAGGAAGGAGACCGAGGTAGGGAGGAAAGAAGGAAGGAAAGAAGGAAGGAAAGAAGGAAGGAGAGGAAGAAAAGGAGAGAAGAGAAGAAAGGAAGGAGAGAAAGGGAGGGAGAGAGGGAAGAAAGAGAGGGAGGAGGGAGGGAAGGAGGAAGGAAGGAAGTGAGGGAGAGGGGGAAGAAGGAAGGAGAGAGGGAAGGGAGGGAGGGAGGATGGAAGGAGGGAGGGAGGATGGAAGGAGGGAGGGAGGAAAGGAGGAAAAGGAAGGAAGAGAGGGAGGAGGGAAGAAGGAAGGGAGGAAAGAAGGGAGAAAGTGAGGGAGAGAGGGAAGGAAGGAAGGCGGGAGAAAGGGAAGGAAGGGAGGGAGGATGGGAGAGAGGAAAGGAGGAAAAGGAAGGAAGGAGAAAGGGAGGGAAGGAAGGAAGAGACGAAGGGACAAAAGAAGGAAGGAAGAAGGGAGGGAAGGAGGGAGGGAAGGAAGGAAGGAAGGAAGGAAGGAAGGAAGGAAGGAATCCATGAGCTGCATGCCAACCCTGTCACAAAATAATTTTTTTTACTAGCTTACAACCTGCCATGGGAATAGTAAGATCCTTTGCAAAGATGACTCACAGACAAAATAATCAATGCAATCTGTAATGAGCTGGAGGAAGAAGAGATCATGTGTTGCATTTTAAGAGAAATTATTAAAATTCCTCGTACTTGTGAAGATGGGGGAAGTCACATCCTGACATACATCTTTCCTTTCGCTTTACTATATTCTTGGTGGGTTTTCTTTCTTTCTTTTCTACTTGTTTCCTTCCAGCCCATTCTGGCTTTTATCCTTTTATTCTGACTCAGTTTCCATCTGCGTCATTGCAGTGTTTAATACCGTTACTCTCTCTACAAAAAAGAACGGTCCTTTCTTTTCGTGTTATTCCAGGAGAAGAGAATGGGAATTCAACCCGTTGCTTTTAGGTTGATCTCGCATCCCTGTTGTGCGATCCCTGAAGGCGCCAGGAACCCACCGGGCCACTGAGTTGACAGAGCTACCCTGAATCAAAGCGACATCTTCCGCCTTTACGCAAAATGGAAACGCATCTCCGCGAAGAGACCTTCTCCCAGCCTTTTATGACAAAACTAACTTTGTGGATCCATCAAGAGCTGAAAGGATTATAAAAGAGCCGCCGTGAAAGAGAAGGCGAGCTCCGTTTCATGCCAAGTGCAATGTCAGGGGATCGGATGCCGAGTCAGCCCCCAGCATAAGGTGGCCTTTAAAATATCCCTGCCTCTTTCTTAGAGGCTTCTGCAACTTGATCTAGTGGCTAAAAGAGGAAAGCT
>NC_138565.1:4861383-4958454 GCF_964273705.1 Natrix helvetica
GAGAAAAAGGAGGAGGAGGAGGAGGAGGAGGAGGAGGAGGAGGAGGAGGAGGAGGAGAACAGCAGATTATGTTGAAGGAAGGAAGGAAGGAGAAGGAGAGGAGAAGAAACAGAGAAGACAGCATGCACTTCTTCACATTTGCAGTTCTCCATCTTCCAGTGAGCTCCCAGAATCCCCCTAGCAGGCATGGCCGATTACTTTACTTTTATTGAGGATTCTGGGATTTCGTTGCTTCTTGGTCTACGCTCAGGTGCTTTGGAGAATAGCTTGACTCCCTCTTCTTTGGGGCAGCCCCTGAGATATCGGAAGACTGCTATCCTGTCTCCCTTGGTCCTTCTTTCCATCAAACTAGACCTACCCAGTTCCTGCAGCCGTTCTTCATAGGTTTTAGCCCCTCAGATATCGGAACGCTTAGATATGAGAACTTTCTGACATGCTCAAAAATGCCCTGGGGTGCGAAGCAAAAGAGGAAACCTGCTCCAAAAATAAAGGACAGGAACGGTCAGACAAGATAGCTGGCTGGACCATGCCACGATGAAGCAGGAAAGGATCTGCAGGCACCAAGCCGGAGAAAAATGTCTGCAAGAGACAGCTGGTTAGAAAAGCTGCCTCCAAGCTGTCTCCTCACTCTTCGCTTTTGAGGCTTCGTCTGGCGCCTGGAGAAACTGGCAGCTCTAGGAATATGGGATGAGGAGGCAAAGAAGGGAGAGGAAGAAACAGAGGGAATGGGGGGGGGAGGAAGACACTTGCAATTTACTAAGGGGCCACTTTGGCCCCCAAAAAAGAGAGAGGAATTTAATCCCTCTACTTGGGAAAAAAATAATCTTCTTTGCTTAATGCATCAGTATGCGCCAGCTTTTGCAGCTCCCTTCCCAGGAGCTAAACCTTACTCAGCTAGGTAGCACGTTCTCTGCAGTGGTCCTCAGTTAGCGGCCATATTAGGACCAGCGATCTGGTTGCTAAGACGAGTGGTTAACAAGTTAAAGCCCAACTGGGCTTGTGATCTTGCTTCTGTCTTACTTTGGTTGACAGGCCCACGAAGGTTTTGCAATACAAGCACTGTTTGCAAAGTTACTTCTTCTTCACTGTCACAACTATGCACAGTCATTAAACAAAGCAGTTGCAAACTCCGTGTCCCGACACAAAAACCCTCTTTTATTAATTGGCTGTGAATTCTGCTTATTCGCATCCAGCAAAGTCTTTCAAGGGAGGATTTACAGTCACAGACCTTATCTGGCTTGGAAAGCTGCCAGGCCGATCTCTGCAGAACTTGGCAAGGAGTCTCGGAGAGTCGCGAACCAATTAAGTGAACTGATTGCCTCCTGCAAACTCCACTCCCCTTTCGCTCCTCTTTTATTTCCTTTGGGAGGGGCCATTCATCGTCCACCTGGGACCTTACTCCCAAGTCGACCCCTGTTCTTTAGCTCTTCCCTTCGTCTGGCCACTCTGCGCATTAGCACACTGGGAACAGGCTCCAGCTGTTCTTCTGCCTCACTGATCTCTGACTCCAAAGGCAGCTGATAACTGTCAGACGGCTCTGAACCCCTCTCTGCCTCCGACACAGAGCCCTCATCCGAGCCTTCCCCAGACTCCAGGACTGGCCCAGGTTCCCCCCCAACCTCCTCACTGTCCGAATCTGCTGCCAGCTCCAATGCCCGCTGGCAGATCACAAGAGGTTGAGAGAAAATGTGAAGCTTTCAAATCATGCAGAGAGTAAGAAGGAGAGATGGCGTCAGGGCCCCCCTCTGTGCTATAATAGAGAGTCCTGTCCCTAAAACCCAGAAAGAACATGGATTTCAACCCAGCATGCCAATCTGCCTTTATACAGTGTTAAAAAGTCATTAACACCTCCTTGTAGGATGGAGTTAGCAGCAAGCTGGGGCGGGCAGACCTTCCCGGGGGAGAAAAGAGGAGAAGCTAAGAAAAGGAAAACTACCAACAGTAGAAATTCTCAGCTCTGTCCCTCAACCATCATCGGAAACTACATTTCTGCCAGCATCAGGAGCAGGAAGCAGGAAAGTTGGGGAAAAATATATGTGCTAGGATTATCAACAAGATTCCAAGGTGTCATTTCCCCAAAAATAAAAGGTAAAAGATAAAGGTTCCCCTCGCACATCTGTGCTAGTCGTTCCCGGCTCTAGGGGGGCGGTGCTCATCTCTGTTTCAAAGCCAAAGAGCCAGCGCTGTCCGAAGACGTCTCCGTGGTCATGTGGCCAGCATGACTCAACGCCGAAAGCGCACGGAACGCTGTTCCCTTCCCACCAAAGGTGGTTCCTATTTTTCCACTTGCATTTTTGATGTGCTTTCGAACTGCTAGGTTGGCAGAAGCTGGGACAAGTCACGGGAGCTCACTCCGTTACGCGGCGCTAGGGATTCGAACTGCCAAACTGCCAACCTTTCAATCGACAATCTCAGTGTCTTAGCCACTGAGCCACCACGTTCCTCTCTCTCAAACCATACATGGGGATATTCAGTTCAGATATTAGTATAAACCACGAATCTTCATTGAGAATCAGGGCTGACATGACATGTTTCTAAGTTGCATCAAAACTCTGTGCATGCGCACACTGGGAACAGGCTCCAGCTGTTCTTCTGCCTCACTGATGTCTGCCTCTGAAGGCAGCTGATAATTGGCATATGGCCCTGCCCCCCTCTCTGCCTCCGACACAGAGCCTTCATCCGAGCCTTCCCCAGATTCCAGGACTGGCCCATCTTCCTCCCCAACCTCCTCACTGTCCGAATCTGCTGCCAGCTCTGCTGGTGGGCCACAACCGAGGCACGCTTTGGAGAAGAGGAAGGAGGCACTATCTCTTCTCGAAGCCTGAACTTTAGCAACCAAAGCACGGATAATTCGAGATGGGAAAGTTAACTTGTCTGCAAGAAGCTTCTAAAAATTTCCCCTTCTTTCCTCTGAGTTTCAACTCGCCGAGGTGCAGAGCAGAAAGTTTAATTCACTGCCTTGGGCTTCTTTTTCAGAACTTCTTTTTTCCAGAATGCGTACACAGGTGTCTCTCTCCATACCGCGATCGAAAGGCCTGGAGGGGTGCGTGCGAGGAGAAGGCTCCCCTCTCCGGCGGCTGAGTCTCGCTTCTGTGAAACGCACCGCCTCTTTTAAAACCCTGCCATTTCCAAAAAAAAAAAAAAAAAAGGATCTCTCTGGCTTTCTTCTCCAAAACCTCATCCGTTCCCAGGGAGAATTGAGTATGCTTTCAGTCTTAACAACAAGCTGGCGACTTCAACAAAATCACTGGATGTTTTTAAGGGGATTCTAGATAGTCACTTATCTGAAATAGTATAGAAGCCTCTCTATACTCACGCCAACTGCTCCTCTGGTTTCCGACATGCAGGCCAACTGGTTCGCCATCCCTGGTCTAGGTTCTCCTGCTTGAGCAGGGGGCTGGATTAGAAGACCTCCAAGGTCCCTTCCAGCTCATTCATTCATTGGCTTTCCTCTCCAAATCCCATCCTTCCCTAAAGGAGGACCGAGCACGCTTTCAGTCAACAAGAAGCTATTTTAGGAAGCGTTTGCAGTGACCATCATAATGTTTCCAATGTCCATTTGTAGCTAAAAAGGGTAGAAACACTGAGGGCAGGGTAAGAAACAAGGGGTAGAAGGATTTTTCAGACAGTAAGAAGAAGTGGAACAGGTTGCCTCCATCTCACTTATGTGCTAGTCGTTCTTGACTCTAGGGGGCAGTGCTCATCTCCGTTTCAAAGCCGAAGAGCCAGCATTGTCCGAAGACGTCTCCGTGGTCATGTGGCCAGCATGACTCAATGTCAAAGGCGGACAAAACGCTGTTCCTTTCCCCCCAAAGATGGTTCCTATTTTTCTACTTGCATTTTTTAACGTGCTTTCGAACTGCTAGGTTGGCAGAAGCTGGGACGAGTCAAGGGAGCTCCCTCCTTTACACGGAGCTAGGGATTCGAACCCCCGAACTGCCTGCTGTTCTGATCGACAAGCTCAGTGTCTTAGCCCCTGAGCCACCGCATCTCTCTGCAAAGCGGTATATAAATCTGCTACTGCTATTGATGGGGATGGAAAGCTTCTCAGTTCCACCACTGTGGTCTGATGGTTGAAGATGCCATGTCTTGCCCCAGTTTCCTGGCAGGAAGCAACAACAACAACAACAACAACAACAACAACAACAACAGAATTTCATTTGTGGTTCTTCCTTTGCTGTGCCTACTGCAACTGTCACTTCTCCTCGGGGCCGAGGCTGGGACTTGTCATTCCCGAACAGTTTACTGCCGACTTCGGAGTCTCCTCCTGCCATGGGGACGAGGTCGCCAAGTTCAAATAATTAATTTTGATGACCGGGAGATGCGCTGACAAGCTCACGGCAGGCATGAATGATGATGGAGCTTGAGGGCACGACAGGCCACGCTCACTGCTTAACCAGACAGAATGGGTCTTCGGGGGCTACTTATCTAGGACAAGGACTTCCCAAACCATGTCTAAAGACTGCACATTCCTTGAACGCACCATGGATGTTATCAGGGGTGGGCTGCTGGGTAGTGGTGGGATTCAAATTATTTAACGACCGGTTCTGTGGGCATGGCATGGCGGGCGTGGCAGGGGAAGGATACTGCAAAATCTCCATTCCCTCCCCACTCCAGGGGAACGATACTGCAAAATCTCCATTCCCTCCCCACTCCAAGGGAAGGATATTGCAAAATCTCCTTTCCCTCCCCACTCCAGGGGAAGGATACTGTAAAATCCCCATTCCCTCCCCACTCCAGGGGAACGATACTGCAAAATCTCCTTTCCCTCCCCACTCCAGGGGAAGGATACTGTAAAATCTTCATTTCCTCTCCACTCCAGGGGAAGGATACTGCAAAATCCCCATTCCCTCCCCACTCCAGGGGAAGGATACTGTAAAATCTCCATTCCCTCCCCACTCTTTCTCTCTCCCCTCTTTCTCTCATTGTCTCTCTCCTCTCTCACTCATTCTCTTTTTCTCTCTCTTTATCTCTTGTTTTTTCCACTCTGCTCTCTCTCTCTCTCTCCTCTCTGTGTCTCTCTCTCTCTCTCTCTCTTGTTCTCTCTCTCTCTCACACACACAGACATACACACAAAACCATTGTTAGTGAAACTTTATGGATGTATTCAGAATCTTTCCTTAAGCAGAGTTGGAGTCATTATAAGATAACAGTGTCTCTAGAAGATCACAGGTTTTTTTTTAAAAAAAGAAATACATATATTCCTGCCCCGTTGTGGTGTCGTGCAAAGAAGGAAGTAATTCCCTATTCTTTCCATTCCTTTTCATTAATTTTTAATCCCCAGCTAGTCACCTTCTCCCTAAGCAAAGGCACACTTCTACCCGTGAGAATTTCTTCACCAATCTGTTTCTCTTTTCAAAGAAAATCCATTTATATTAAATCGAACAAGAGCAGATAGGGAAAATAATTCTCTCCCTCTCCCTGTGTGTGTGTGTGTGTGTGTGTGTGTGTAGTGTTGTGTGTATATTTCATTCCCCTTGCTGATTTTGGAGCATTGCAACTTGTTTTGGATTAAGTCAATTAGAACCCGCACCGTATTTGCTTTTTGGAAATGGGATTTTCATTAGGCGGCACAATTCTCTTTGGAGCAAAATTATTTAGAAGGCTTAAATTACCTCTGGTAATACATGAGAAGAAAACAATTACACATTCATTTCAAAACAATTCTCCCCTCAAAATGGTGGCTGGTCAGCAACCTCACCTTGAGGCTTAACAGTGGTTGGTATCCTCCATCCATTTTTTTAAAAAAATAGTGAGAGGGAGGGGGGAGAGAAAAGAGAAGAGAGAGAGAGGAGAGAGAGAAAGACAAAGAGAAAAAGAAAGAGAGAGAAGAGAGAGAAAGACAAAGAGAGAAAGAGAAAGAGAGAAGAGAGAGAAGAGAGAGAAAGACAAAGAGAAAAAGAGAAAGAGAAAAGAGAGAGAGAAGAGAGAGAAGCAGAAGAAAGAAGGGGGGAGAGAGGGGAGAGAAAAAAAGAGAAAAGTGGGAGAGAAGAAAAAGACTAAGAGAGAAAAAGAAAGAGAGAAGAGAGAGAGAGAAGGAGAAAGAAGATGAGAGAGGGGGAAAAGAAAAAGGAAGAGAGAAAGACAAAGGGAAAGAGAGAAACAGAAAGAGAAGAGAGAGAGAGAAAGAGAGAGAGAAAGACAAAGAAAAAGAGAAAAGGGGAGAGAGAGATAGAAGGGGGAGAGAGAAGAGAGAGAGAGGAAGAGCGGGAGAGAGATTAGTCTTCATGTCCTAAGTTAACTTTTAAATGAAAGAACATTGGGTTGAAATAGGAATGCTTCACCCGTGTGAAAATTGTTGAGGGACAGGAAGAAAGCCAAGGTGGGTATAAGGAAAGGAAGACCCTGGGCAGATTGGAGAGGCATCCCAGTGGAGGAAGCCAAGTTGAGATATGGAGGCAGCTTAGAACAGTAAGGAACAGAAAGTGCGAGAAATAACTGGGAAAGGCAGGCTGATGAATGATGCTACACTGAAGCATCAACCAAGGATAGTAAGGGAAGACATGGACAACATGTGGGCAAGCAGGCTGCTAAAGGGAAGTGGTGCCTTGCCCTACTCACAATCCTGCTGGGATTTTGCTGCATTTAAAACCTAAAAGACCCAAGACTTTCCAATGTTCAGTTCTTCCAAGCCCTAACGTTTTGCTTTTTCAAAAGGCAACTGGACTTTGTTTTTCATAATAGAGCAGAACAGAACAGAACAGAATAAGGAATTGGGAATGGAATGGAATAGAATAGAATAGAATTAAATAGAATAGAATAGAATAGAATAACAAAGTTGGAAGGGACCTTGAAGGTCTTCTAGTCCAACCCCCTGCTTAGGCAGGAAACCCTACACCATTCAGACAAATGATTATCCAACATCTCCTTTAAAAACTTCCATTGTTGGAGCATTCACAAGATCTGGAGGCAAGCTGTTCCACTGATTAATTGTTCTAACTGTCAGGAAGTTTCTCCTCAGTTCTAAGTTGCTTCTCTCCTTCATGAGTTTCCACCCATTGCTTCTTGTTCTACCCTCAGGTGCCTTGGAGAATAGCTTGACTCCCTCTTCTTTGTGGCAACCCCTGAGATATTGGAAGACTGCTATCATGTCTCCCTTAGTCCTTCTTTTCTATTAAACTAGACCTACCCAGTTCCTGCAACCATTCTTCCTATGTTTTAGCCTCCAGTCTCCTAATCCTCTTGGTTGCTCTTCTCTGACCTCTTTCTAGAGTCTCATCATCTTTTGTACATCGTGGCGACCCAAATTCCTTTGAAGAGTTCCAAAGAAGCTTCTTGGATGAGAAGTGAAGCATCTTCAAAGAAAAAAACAAGGAAGTCCAGTTGCCGCTTGAAAAAAAAAGCACCTTTGGGACAACCATGGATGATGGAGAATCTCCGCAGACACTTCCAAATCCTCAAAACAATTCATCAGCTTCTCTGAAGCGTG
Organism: Natrix helvetica; assembly: GCF_964273705.1. NCBI lineage: Eukaryota > Metazoa > Chordata > Lepidosauria > Squamata > Natricidae > Natrix > Natrix helvetica. Next base: position 4,868,813 of record NC_138565.1, read on the forward strand.
ACCATTTCCTTCCCGCTTTGAAAGGAAAGCAGACATCTCCCCTATTTCATGCCACGCGCAACCCTGCTCATTATTTCCGCAATCTAAAACACAAAGGAATCAATATATTTTTGTCGTTATGCCCGCTCGCCCCTACTCTGCGCTCCCCAAACACCCACCCCACCCCCTACCCATAATCTTGGCTGTCATTTGAGTTTCTAATTGTGTTGTTTCTTCTGGTGTGCCGAAGTAAATCTTATCTGTTTGGGATTAAAATTCAATGAAGGTCAAGGCGGTTGGAGCATTTACCAGCCAGCTGCAATTAATGTTTGCTTTGCCTTTGATAAATTGGAATGCTTCCCTTCTCCGGAAGTAGAGAGGATTTCAGAAGCTGTAATTCTTCCATTTTCCTAGCATGAGAAAGCAACCTGTCACTTCTCAGTTTGTCATCTGTCATTTCAAGGTCCTGGGCATATGTCTGATTTGTTTTATGATGATTATTTGGGCTTCTTGTGTCAAAACATTTAGAGCCACTAATTAGTCTTCCCATATAAAGTGTTGGATTAAACAAAATGTGTCACTCAGTCGCCTTGCTGCTTCCTATCTCCCTGCCCCCACCTGCTTAATTACAATTTCCCTTCATTATAAATACTCACTGAGGGTTTTTGTTTGTTTGCTTATGATATTTTCTTCCATCACTTCTGAGACAAAAGCAGCATCCCTTCAGAATTTTTCGCTGATGCTGCCTGTCAGACAGGTGGGTGAGAGGATGAGCTAATTCTAGGACTGCTATTTGAATTCTATTGCATGTCTCTTCACACCAACGAGAGGGGGGGAGAGGGAGAGAGAAGAAAGGGAGAGAAAAGTGAGAGAGAAAGAGAGAAGAGAGAGGAGAAGGGAGAAGAGAGACAGAGAAGAGAAAGATGAGAGTCAGAGAAAAGAGAAGAGGGAGAGAGAAGAAAGAAGAGAGAGATGAGAGATGAGGGGGAGAGATAGATGAACTCTTCTGCATGATTAATTTAGATCAGTGGTTCTCAACCTGTCGGTCGGGACCCCTTTGGGTATGTATGTATGTATGTATGTATGTATGTATGTATATGTATATGTATATATATGTGTGTGTGTATATGTGTATGTGTGTGTGTGTGTGTATGTATGTATGTATATATATATATATATATATATATATATATATATATATATATATATATATATATATATATATATATATATATATATATATATATATATATATATATATATATATACATACATACACACACACACACACACACACACATACATACATACATATATATACATATACACACACACATACAGCCCAGGTTCGAATCCCAGTAAGGGTATGGCTAGCTGATGAGAGCTAATTAGCTCGAAATAGATCTATACTAGTCTCCCTTTATTTATTTATCAGTACAAATACAACACACACAGACACACACACACACACACACACAGACACACACACACACACACACATATATATATATATGTGTGTGTGTGTGTGTGTACACCAGGGGTTGTAACACAAATACAAACATACATATATACATACATACATACATACATACATACATACATAGATTGTATAGATATACAAAGATTGTGCAGAAATGGACAGATTGACATTAAAGATAAAAGAAAAGGAAGATACAGAGTATTTTCAAACATGGGACTTGTTTTATAAATGGCTGGATAATAGAGGTAGAAATTAGGAGCTGGAAAAGTATTATTATGTAAGCAAATTGACTCAGACAATACACTGTTCACAAAGCACTTATATATGTTAAATGAAAATCTTTATATATAAAAATGGCTGCGTATGTGCGTGTGTTGTAGCATAACTGTGGAATGCTTGGACCACTGAAATGAAAAGGACTCAATAATATCTATAGTGTCAAGTCACATTACTTTCAACAGTAATAATGTGCATTTTGGATTCAAGTTCTGTTAAGATACAGCCTGTTGTGCCTTAAAAAAGCTTCTACTGCACAGCACAGTGCTCCACAAGGGGGCTCCCGCTAATACAGGATTGGGATAAATACATAACGGGACAATGCCGGGTTAACAGCTAGTGTATAAATAAACTGTTAAAAAAAAGAAGAAGAACAAACAACGAAAATGACAAACTGACACTTGTGTTATTGGAGCAATCAAACTTGGATAGTATCAAGAATTTGGCGAGCACTTCTCTCACAGACACAGCCTTGACTGAATGCAGGTTGGTAGCTATCAAGCCTACAGTTCACCTACTATGATTGTCCATTAGACAATCAAAGTTCACCCTTCCTCTCTGTGTCACACATCCTCCCCCCCCCCCAGTCTACACATCTCCAAGCTCCTGTGGGCCAGCCCGAGCTGGTTTTGAGACATGAGGAATTTGATTATACCATTATGTAAAGCTTAAAATTAATCCGAAGTCGAGTTCTTTGGCAGATGAGCTCAATGCAAATCAAAAGGAACATTCTCAAATCCCTCTGGAGCAGTACTTCGGAAAGAGCTTAACCAACACCTTCAAAGAGAAGCAAATTGATGTCCTTGTGAGGCGTGTTCTTCTTTTAATCATGCAAAATTAAGACTTCGTTTTTTCTGTGGCTTTGTTCTCCTCCACAAAAGAGGCCATTGGGTCCTATCTCTTCTCTCTATCTTCCCTGCCTCAAGAGGTCCGTGTCCCGCCCCCCTACCCCCGCCCCCTGGGTTGGGATTGAATGGAAATTATGAAAGGTATTATTTAAAAATAATAATAATAAAAACAAAATAAATGTTTTTTAAGAAAAGTCTAGACAGTCACTTATCTGAAATAGTATAGGTTCTCTTGCTTGAGCTGAGGGCTGGACTAGAAGATGTCCAAGGTCCCTTCTACTCTACTCTACTCTACTATACTCTAATCTATTCTACTCTAATCTAATCTACTCTATTCTACCCCACCCCACCCCATCCCTTCTACTCTAGAAATAGAAGGGAGGGAGGGAAGAGAAAGAGAAAGAGAGGGGGAGGGAGGAAAAAAAGAAAGGATGGGAGGGAGAGAAGAGAAAAGAAAAGAAAGAAAGAGAAAGAGAAGAGAGGGAGAAAGAGAAAGTGAAAGAGAGGGAGAGGAAGGAAGGAAGGAAGGAAGGAAGGAAGGAAGGAAGGAAGGAAGGAAGGAAGGAAGGAAGGAAGGAAGGAAGGAAGGAAGGAGAGTATAATGAGAGTGAGGAGGGCCTGAGGGAAGTCCTGCCATAGCATTTTGGCCACCACACGAGTGGTGTCAAGCTGGCCACATCCACCCTGGCCATGCCTACTGCATCCCCCTCCCTGAGGTCAAACACAACCACGATGCGGCCCTCAATGAAATCGAGATGGACACCCCAGTTGTAGAAGAAGCCACTTACCATGACAGACACATGTAGAATATGCATCTGCTCATCCACAATCTCCGAAGGTTCTTGAAGGCTTGGCGGTGTGGCCCGGGAAAGCTGTTCGGCGCTGCTCATGGACACATGGAAGTAGAGGGTGCCATTTTCCAACCACTGCTGCTTCCAGTGCACCAGAGAAAGATCCGTCACCGTTCCCGACATCTCTGCAAGAATTAAAATAGAACGAAGTATTTTTATACATTGCTAAAAGCGCTCATCTCTGTCATTCATTCTGGTTTGCAACTGTATTTTTAATTTTGCTATTCCTTTCTTATCTCGTCCACGTTACCCCGTCATGTTCCTTTATCCTTGGAGAAAGGACCTGGTGTATTTCGACCAGGTCATGGTTATCCCAAACGAGCTTTTTGAAAAAATAATCGGTTAGCATTTTTCTAGCATATCAGCACATAAGTCCCAAAGGTGCTCTTTTTTTTTCCCAAAAGAAATCTGGACTTTCTTTGTTTTTCCTTGAAGACGTTTTGCTTCTCATCCAAGAAGCTTCTGGAGTTCTGAAGAACAGTTCTGAAGGCTTCTCATCCAAGAAGCTTCTTGAGTTCTGAAGAACAGTTCTGAAGACTTCTCATCCAAGAAGCTTCTGGAGTTCTGAAGGACAGTTCTGAAGGCTTCTCATCCAAGAAGCTTCTGGAGTTCTGAAGAACAGTCTGAAGACTTCTCATCCAAGAAGCTTCTGGAGTTCTGAAGAACAGTTCTGAAGGCTTCTCATCCAAGAAGCTTCTTGAGTTCTGAAGAACAGTTCTGAAGACTTCTCATCCAAGAAGCTTCTGGAGTTCTGAAGGACAGTTCTGAAGGCTTCTCATCCAAGAAGCTTCTGGAGTTCTGAAGAACAGTCTGAAGACTTCTCATCCAAGAAGCTTCTGGAGTTCTGAAGAACAGTTCTGAAGGCTTCTCATCCAAGAAGCTTCTTCAGTTCTGAAGAACAGTCTGAAGACTTCTCATCCAAGAAGCTTCTTCAGTTCTGAAGGACAGTTTCAAAGACTTCTCATAACGGTTCTGAAGACTTCTCATAACTGTCGAGGCTTCTTGGATAAGAAGTCTTCAGAACTGTTCTTCACAACTGAAGGTGCTTCTTGGACTGAGAAGCGAAACGTCTTCAAGGAAAAAACAAAGGAAAACCCAATTATCTTTTGAAAAAGCACCTTTGGGTACTATGCGCTGAGGTGCTAGAAAAATGCTAACCAATTATAATCAATTCAATAATTTGGCCTTACTCACATTGTCATGTCTCCAAGAGAGCAGCAAAGACTTAGAAAGACAAAAATGCTTAAAGTGAAATGGGAAGTTATCTTATTTGTTAATTGTGGATCTCATCAATCAATGCTGTGGCCCGCCAGCATAGCTGGCAGCAGATTTGGACAGTGAGGAGGTTGGGGAGTCGCCAGTCCTGGAGTCTGGAAAAGGCTCGGATGAGGGCTCTGTGTCGGAGGCAGAGAGGGGGGCAGAGCCGTATGCCAGTTATCAGCTGCCTTCAGAGTCAGACATCAGTGAGGCAGACAAACAGCTGGAGCCTGTTCCCAGTGTGCGCATGCGCAGAATTGCCAGACAAAGGGGGCAGCTAAAGAACAGGGGTCGACTTGGGAGTAAGGCCACAGGTGGACAATGAACGGCCCCTCCCAGAGGAAATAAAAGAGGAGCGAAAGGGGAGTGGAGTTTGCAGGAGACAATTAGTTTGCTTCATTAGTGTGAAGATTTGTCCGTGACTCTCAGAGACTCCTTGCCAAGTGTTTTCTTGTACAGCCGTTGCGTTTGGAAGATATTGGCCTGGCAGCTTTCCAAGCCTGATAAGGTCTGTGGTTGTAAATACACCCTTGAAAGACTGTTTGCCGGGACTTTGCTGGATGCGAACGAGAGGAATTCACACGCGCTTCATAAAAAGGGACAAGGATCTGCTTCGTGATTTGGTGAAGCCTTGCTCAGAACAACAACTGTATGGCCCAGTTTGGGGAGTAATGAAAAACTATTCCCAATTAAATGGCCGCACCGTGCCGAATTTTAGCATTCAACCCCCTTTTGCTTCTACAAGAACAGAAGTTTTGCTTCTCATTAGCCGAAGGATCCTTTGATAACCAGACAAAAGGGACAATTGCTTCTTTAAACTCCACTGAATGAAAAACCCATCAGAGGTCCATGAATTCCTTTTATCACTCAATCGAGCAAAAGGCAGGAACACAAGTTTAAAACAAAGCAAAGCCTTCTTCCTTGCATGTTTCCCTATCAGCATTGATTTCTGATAAGTTGGTGAATCTTAATGAATTGTTCCAATTCTACATTAATTATATTAACGACATCATCCTGTCTGACTTATAGACAAGTGGAGATTAACCAGACCGAAGGAGGAATATCTGGGCAAACCGCAGTTTCTCCTTCCTGGGGGAGCATTACATATATTTTTTTAAACATTCCTCAGATTTTAACGGAGTTGGAAGGGACCTTATAGGTCATCTAGTCCAACCCCCTGCTCAAGCAGGAGACTCTACACCATTTTTGACCAATGGCAGTCCAGTCTCTTCTTGAAAGCCTCCAGGGATGAAGCTCCCATAACTTCCGAAGGCAACTTCTGTTCCATGGGTTGATTGTTCTTTCAGAAAGTTCCTCTTTATTTCTAGGTTGAATCTCTCCTTGGTCAGTTTCAACCCATCATTTGTGGTTCCTATTTTTCTACTTGCATTTTTACGTGATTTCGAACTGCCATCACGTCAACCCTTCATCCTTCTTTTCACTAGACTGGACACACAAAAGTTATTGATTTCCTGTTTCCCCGCTACCTACCAATCGCGATCCACTTCTATGACTTTCTCCTGACTTGTTTAGGTTGTAATTCAGCCTCAAGTACATTACTTTTATTTATAATACCGGTGTTTCAACAGGGTTGCTGGGAGCTCTCAAAAATTATTTACGGGGCTTTTTTGATTTTCAATCTCCAAATCACACAATCCCATTTTTTATTCATCTGCAGAGGTTTCCGTTGACCAGGGACTATTGAATAAAACAGCCTAGCAGAAAATCTGGAGGGAAAAAACCCTCAAACATTAAAAGGCATATAATTTCTTCTGTACTTCTTTTTTCAAAGCTAAACGGAAATACATTTGTTTCTGGGTTTGATCCCCCCCCTCAAAACTTGTTAATCTAATCCTGCATAGTTTCTTCTCTGGTAACACTGTACTACTAACCAGAGGATACAAAACCTTTGCCAGACCGATCTTTGAATACAGCTCATCTGCCTGGAGCACTGTATATCAGACATTGACTGAGCAGATCCAGAGATATTTGACGAGAAGAATCCTCCACTCCTTGGAAGGGACCTTGGAGGCCTTCTAGTCCAACCCCCTGCCTAGGCAGGAAACCCTATACCGTTTCAGACAGATGGCTATCCAACATCTTCTTAAAGACTTCCAGTGTTGGGGCATTCACAAATTCTGGAGGCAATAGAATCCCTTATGGCCACCGGGCTCAAAAGTTTGGCCTTAGACAATTTAGAACTACGCCCACCTTCAATCTGACCTAAGCGTAGTACATAAAGTTATCTACTACAACGTCATACCTGTCAATGACTACTTCAGCTTCAACCACAACAACGCACAATAGATACAAACTTAAAGTAAACCGCTCCAAACTCGATTGCAGAAAATACAACTTCTGCAGCAGAGTGGCCAATGCCTGGAATGCTCTACCTGACTCTGTGGTTTCTTCCCCAAACCCCCAAAACTTTAACCTTAGTCTGTCTACTGTTGACCTCACCCCATTCCTAAGAGGTCTGTAAGGGGCTGTGCATAAGCACACCAGCGTGTCTACCGTCTCTGATCTACTGTTCCCTTTCATTTGTATCCATTTACTTTGTTCACAATCATGTTTATACTTAGTATATCTGTTACCTAATACATGCTTGACAAATAAAATAAAATAAGATAAAATAAAGAATCAAAAACATGTGAAGTGTTAATACCACTTTATAACAACTTGGTAAGGCCACACTTGGAATACTGCATCCAGTCTTGATCGCCTCGGTGTAAAAAAGATGTGGAGACTCTAGAAAGAGTGCAGAGAAGAGCAACAAAGATGATTAGGGGACTGGAGGATAAAACGTATGAAGAACGTCTGCAGGAACTGGGTATGTCTAGTTTGATGAAAAGAAGGACTAGGGGAGACATGATAGCAGTCTTCCAATATCTAAGCGGTTGCCACAAAATAGAGAGAGCCAAGACTGTACAAAGAGGGCAGAGAAGAGCAACAAAGATAATTAGAGGCCTGGAGGATAAAACATATGAAGAATGGGTTGAAATAACAAAAGAAAGAAAGAAGATGGAAGGAGAGAGAGAGGAAAGAAGGAAGGAAGGAAGGGAGATAGAAAGGAAGGAGGGAAAGAAAGAAGGAAGATGGAAGGAAGGAATGTGGAAGGAGAGAGGAAGGAAGGAAGAGGGAAAGAAAGAGAGAAAGAAAGAAGATGGAAGGAAGGAGAGAGAGGGAGGAAGAAAGGAAGGAAGGAAGGAAGGAAGATGGAAGGAAGATAAAAAGGAAGGAAGGAAAGAAGGAAGGAAGGAAAATGGAAGGAAGGAATGGAGGGAAGAAGAGAGAGAGGAAAGAAGGAAGGAAGGAGGGAAAGAAAGAAAGAAGATGAAAGAAAGGAGAGAGAGAGGGAGGAAGAAGGGAAAGAAAGAGAGAAAGAAAGAAAGAAAGAAGGAAGGAAGAATGGATAGAAGATGGAAGGCAAGAAGAAAGAAAGAAAAGAAAAAAAAGGAAGCAGAATACCTAGGGGAAGGCGCAAAGACCTTGTTTTGCACTGCATTAGTCAAAACCAGAATCCCAGTCTCAGAGCTGTCAGGCAGGGCTTGTATGTGTTTCGGCATGAAAGATCCTTCAAACCCGAAAGATGTTGTTTCTCGAGCAGAAGGGGAGGGGGAGAAGTATCCCTGGGGGGGAAACCATCTGACAAGGATGGAAGAAGGGAAATGGACTGCAGTGGCAACCTCTACAGATATTCGCTTTTAAGGCCGGCCTCACTTCCTGGCCCTTGAGAGCCAACAAACGCATCCGTTAAGGAAGCACAGAATTAGGAACCTGAAAGGATGGTCTTCGTTCCAGGATAAAACATATGAAGAATGGGAAGGAAGGAAGGAAGGAAGGAAGGAAGGAAGAAAAAAGAAAGAAGATGGAAGGAAGGAGAGGAAGGAAGGAAGAAAGATGGAAGGGAGATAGAAAGGAAGGAGGGAAGGAAAGAAAGAAGGAAGGGGTGGGATTGAAAAAATGTGAACAACCGGTTCTCTGCCCGGTTGCTGGGTGGGCGTGGCCTACTCGGCCTCCTGCACCATGGGACAGGGGCTTGCCCTCCCAAGGCTCCGGTGGCTTTCCTCGTGCCTCCGGGAGGGTAAAAACAGCCTCCCCTGGGCTCTAGAGGCCCTCCGGACTTCCCGGAAATCTTGCAAGCCCATTTTTCATCCTCCCGGAGCCTCCGTGCGGGTGCTGCACTAACCTGGCATCCAAGACAGGCTGTGTGGAGACTCCTGGGAGGGGAGGGGTGGGCGTGGCCCGCCAGTCTTTGCAACTACCGGTTTGGCGAACCGGATGTAAAATTAACAACTGGCTCACCCGAACTGACCCGAACTGGCTGAATCTTCCCCTTGCTTCGTTCTAATTCCACTTTCCTTCCCTAAGAACCCACTCCTTTGAGACAGGGGTACCTAAAAACCTGATGGGATATTCCTATTATGTATGTCTCCATTACATTACGATATATATATATATTTAAATGAAAAGAGCTAGAAATCTGAGTTTGTATCTCAGCATTTACAGCCCTCAAGGAATCTTAGAGTTGAGTCACATAAAACCAGAACGGCTCTTAAAGATTCTGCTGTAAATTTAATTGAATATGAAACCATCTGCTGCACACCCAAGACATTCCATAACAACAACAACAACAATAACAACAATAATAAAAGGAAAAGCTAGAGAGAGGGAGGGACAGGGAGAGAGCAAAGTCAGGTAAAGCTGGGTATTTACAAAGCTTACCCATCATTTCAAGTAAACCTTGCTCTGAAAACGGAGCGCTAATGCAGAGAGAAGGGAAAATATATATCCCCTCCTTTTTCGATTCATGCCTGATTTGTATTTTTTATCCCAGCTCTTTGATGCATTAATCCCATTGTGAGTCTTAGGAGTGATGAAAAGCCTAATGCAATTTGATGTACTTGAAGGTAATGAATATTTAGTAACCAGATGTTGCATCCCACATATATATATAAAAGCCAAATACCACTCACGCATCATCACAAAATCTCCAGAACCGTAAAGCCTACAAACTTGAAATTTGACACATATGTTCCTCTTGGCTTCTAGGTGCTCACTAAGAAAGGGTTTTTCCAAATGGCCATCAGATCATTAGTATTTCTGATATTGTTATTAACACGCTCTGATGCTAACGAGTTAGACATTCTACTCCCCCTCCCCATCTGAAAAGAACTCTGTTTCAACTGCCACTTGGACATGGACATGGCCAGCGCATGACTCATCCAGCCTGCGGGCTGGGAGTTTAGACATTCTACTCCCCTTCCCCACAAGAAAGGGAGAGAAGGGGATGAGATAGGAGAGGTTTCTGTGGGGCAAGCCTGAAAGAGAGAAGGGGACAGGAGAGGATCATTGGGGCCAGCCTGAGGGAGAGAAGGGGATAAGATAGGAGAGGTTTCTGTGGGGCAAGCCTGAGGGAGAGAAGGGTATAAGGTAGGAGGGGCTTCTGTGGGGAAAGCTTGAGGGAGAGAAGGGGATAAGGTAGGAGGGGTTTCTGTGGGGCAAGCCTGAGGGAGAGAAGGGGATAGGAGATGATCATTGGGGCCAGCCTGAGGGAGAGAAGGGGATGACTCACTGCAATCGTTCAGTTGGGAAGTGAATTGGCCTTCTTGTTTAGAACACCATTTCCCAGCATGCTCAGCTTCCAGGCACGTGGACTTCATCTCCCAGATGTCCCCAACCATCATGGCTGCCAATGGAACATTCCAGAAGTCCATACGTGTGGAAACCTGAGCCTCCCAGGCCGAGGCTGAGAGGAAGGGATTAATCTTCAAAGATTAGCATGGATCTGAATCTGCCTAAGCTTAATAAGCCTGTCACACTTGGCTCCTCCGTGGGCAATCCTCTATCAAGGAAAAAAATAAAGGAGGGGGGATATAAAAATCGGATTAACAATTAATAAATAGCTATCAGGCATGCATATGTACTGGCTGCTATGGTTACATGGCTTCCCGGGCCTTATTTCGCCCAGCCTTCTAAGTCCAGGAAGCATTTTTTAATTTAAAATGTTTAACATTTCTCATTAAAAATCTCAAGAGTGTTTCACAGTTTAAAAATAAAATGCTTTCCTTTCCTTCTTTTCTTTTCCATTTTCCTTCCTTTCCATTTTCCTTCCTTTCCTTTCCCTTCTTTCCTTCCCCCTCTCCCTCTCCTTCCTTTTCCTTCCTTCCCTTCCCTTTCCTCTCTTCTCCTCTCCTCTCCCCTCCCTCCCTCCCTTCGTTCCTTCCTTCCAGATTAAAATCCGTTACATCTCTATTGGGGTGTGTGTGTGAATATTTATGGTCCCCCCCCCTCCCAATCTCCAGATACTTTAGAATTTCTCTCGGGATTTCCCTGCTTTATTTTTAAGTGGGGTGGGTGGGTGGAGGGAGACCCAGTCTTCATTCCTTTCCCCATAACCCCGCTCTCTATTGAGCTGACGGTTGTGAAGGAATCTCGTCTCATGGTAGCCAAGCCCACCCCCTTGTCATTATACCCACCCCACCTCACCACGGCTTCATCCTGGGTGCCTAGAGAGCCACACAGCTGGTAGACAAGTAACAACAGGCTTCCCACTCGCTCTGCCACCGCACCCCAGATGTTCAAAGCTCAGGGGAAACTTTCCCACCGAGAGGTTTTTTTTTATAAATAACACATCTGTTCAAACAGCTCACGGCGGCTGGGGAAAACTCCATCCTGAGCCCCTGACAGGGGAAGGGAGGGGTTTATGGACTCTGTTTGCAAAATGTTATGACTTGCCGCTGAGCCTAAAAAATTAACTTCATAAAATATCCCAGCTCTCTAGAGAGCAAGTGGGGATTTGAAACTGGGCTCCCTTGCAACTCTACGTTTGACACAGCAGGAAAGCTTCATGCTTTTTTTCTGGCACGGCTGGGCTGATATTGTTTTTACGTCCTTAATGATTCTACGGGGTCCGCCTGGAGAAGCTTCATTTGGGAAGGCGGGGGGTTTGAAGAGGCAAAAGTGGGGATGGCGACAATGTTGTTTCTTCTAAAGAAGGGGTCACCAACCTTTCGGACCTCAGGGACCGCTAGATTTTAAATCCTGCGGACCACTAACATGATCTGCCTAATGAATGGCTGTGTGGGCGTGGCTAGGTGGTCATGTGATTGGGTGGGCGTGGCAACTCGATGTCACTCACATCAAAGGGTGCTCTCCCAGCCACTCCTCGCCTGCCCGCCCGGGCTCCTTAGGGCCCCAACAGGAAGCAGTTGCTGGAGGTAAGCAGCCACCAGGAGAAAGAGTTGGCAAAACAGCTCAGTTCAAATTGGATCTGGCCGAGAAGGAGGCTCAGCAGAAGCAGCTCACTGAGGACTAGGAGCATAGACTTTCCAAGCAGAGGGAAGACCTGCGGGTGTGCAAGGCCAGCTACCGGTGCCTGGAGGCTCAGCGGGCTGAGATGGTCAGCCAGTTCCAGGCCCTGATGCCGTCCCACTGGAATGAGGCCCTCCGGCTCTTCGCCACCAGCGGCTCTTCCCTCCAGCCTTCGCCCAAAGCCCCCCACCAGGAGGCTGAAGCAGACCCCAAGTCAGAATTTCTTCTCCCCTCCGACCCACACAAAAAGACCCCGAAGAGACTCTCTGCACCAACACAAGCGTCCATTGCACGTATCCGTCCCAGGGGACATAGTTTGAGGACCCTGGATTTAGTGCAATATAAAAAATGCAAATAATTTTTCTGTGGACCACCAAAATTTTCTCACAGACCATCAGTAGCCCACAGACCACCAGTTGGTGACCCCTGTTCTAAAACACAAGGAAAACCTAGCTGGGGAAAGACATCAACAGGAGGTGAGCTAGAAAGCAGAGATGCTTGCCTGGAGAAATGGGTTGAAGAAAGAAAGAAATTTAATAAGGTATATGTGACTTTTGGGATGTTAGAAAGAAGCAGATAACAGCGATCTGGAAAGGACGACCATCGGAAGTCAACAAAGATACAGAATCAATTCCTTCTTCATTAATTTTTGTATCGCTCCAGCAAGAGACATATGGCTGCTTCACAAGTATAATTTTTCTAGGTGCCCAGAGGGCTCAATAAATTAAATGTGTAAATACTGGAAGAGTTTCTAAATAAATATGTTCTAGTAACAATTGTATTGAAATTAGAATAGAATAAAATAGAATAGAATAGAATAAGGGATGGGATGAGATGGGAAGGGATAGAACAGAACACAAAAGAATAAGGGATGGGATAGAATAGAATAGAATAGAATAGAATAAGGGAAGGGAATGGAATAGGGAAGGGAATAGAATAGAATAGGGAAGGGAATAGGGAAGGGAAGGGAATAGAATAGAATAAGGGATGGGATGGAATGGAATGGAATAGAATAGAATAGAATAAGGGATGGGATGGGAAGGGATAGAATAGAATAGAATAGAATAAGGGATGGGATGGAATAGAATAGAATAAAGGATGGGATGGGATGGAATAGAATAGAATAGAACACAACACAACACAACACAACAGAATAAGGGATAGGATGGGATGGGATGGGATGGAATAGAATAGAATAGCTTTATTGGCCAAGCGTGATTGGACACACAAGAAATTTGTCTGTTGATGTTATTCTCTAGAAGGAAGGATGTACCAATGCCCACTCAACTAGTATACAATAAGCACCGCCAGAATAGATTGTCACCTAACGGTGACACCTTCTCAACAAGTTCAGTTCTACCAATGCATCCAGCCCCAAACGGCTGGGATCACCTCTCTAACTAATGGGGCTTTGGTTTCAGCACCCTGGATAGCGATCAGACAGGAAATATAGTTCTCCGGAATTACTGCATAGCATCGGACAAGGAAATGTAGTTCAACCTGGATGATCTTGATAGGGCCACGGGGATCCCACTTCCAGGATAGTAATTGTTTAAGAAACACTTTTTTCCCCTCTCCCATTGTGAGAACTAGGGATGTCATGGTTGGCAACAAAGAGGATTAGGGGACTGGAGGCTAAAACATATGAAGAACGGTTGCAGGAACTGGGTAGGTCTACTTTAATGAAAAGAAGGACTAGGGCAGACAGGATAGCAGTCTTCCAATATCTCAGGGGTTGCCCCAAAGAAGAGGGAGTCAAGCTATTCTCCAAAGCACCTGAGGGTAGAACAAGAAGCAATGGGTGGAAACTAGTCAAGGAGAGAAGCAACTTAGAACTGAGGAGGAATTTCCTAATAGTGAGAACAATTAACCAGTGGAACAGCTTGCCTCCAGAAGTTGTGAATTCCCCAACACTTTTTATGCCCAAGACAATCATGTATCTTATGATAAACAACCTACAGTATAGGTGGTACCGTGCTCAATAGTAGTAACTGTGAGAGGGATCTTGGAGTCCTAGTGGACAACCATTTAAATAGGAGCCAGCCGTGTGCAGCAGCTGCCAAAAAAGCCAACACAGTTCTATTGGAGAATTTCTGCCTGAAATCTCTTTCCCTTTGAGGAGGAGAAAGTAACTGTCCAATTTCATTCGTATCACACAGGGAGATGCAATATCTCGCAAAATAGTGTAGCGTTAGCTGTACTTGCCTATAACGGTGGGGGGAAACATTATGTGTTGAAACAGCTTACAATGTCCTAGCTGGTACATAATACTAAATAATAATAACACACTTATCCCATGCTGAATAAAAGTTACATATCCAAAAACAAAATAAAGATTACTGTGCAGAAATGTTGAAACTCAAATCGTTTCAAGGACAAAAGGAGTCTAGGTAAGTTTGGACAGTGTCAAAACAGCCTGCCTTGGAATAAGAACCAGGAAGGAAGGAAGGAAGGAAGGAAGGAAGGAAGGAAGGAAGGAAGGAAGGAAGGAAGGAAGGAAGGAAGGAAGGAAGGAAGGAAGGAAATATTTCAGTCATCCCAATTCTCCATTATTATTTTTTCTGGTGGCAGCAGATACCCAAGGCAGCATTTCATTTTCAAACTTGACAAGAGAGGGCCGTATTGCTTGCCCTCAAAAAGGACTAGTAGCAGCAGAAAAAGTCTTGCATTAAAAGATTTCTTTTTTAAATTTGAAGGCTTCCTTGCATGGAGGCCTCCCCGGCCCTCCTTTGCTTCTCCCGTTTTTCTTCTGCCCACGATCCTCCCTTCCAATCGGCTGTTTTCTAACCCGACACACAGTCATTTAGTCGAGTTGTGGAATCTAAGAGCCTCTTTCGATGGGTTTGCCACCGTAAGGCTCTGGGATTTACCTGTCAAGCAAACCGCTCTGAAAAAGATTCTATTTATTACTTGCTCTTGGGGACCCTTGCTGTGTTTTGCTGATATTCCTAGGTTTTTACCTGGACCTACACACCTCGGGCAAAGCTGTGAGGTACCACAGGTATAGGATCTGTCGCTTTGTGATGTTTTTGAGCCTCCCTTCAATTAACTCTTCCAGTCTGGCTCTTCTCCAGGAGCAAAATTTGGCTTCCAGGCAAAGACGCAATTTCAAAGCCAGACAATAACAGAAAAAGAAGGGGCACGGGGAGAGAGGAGAAGGAGGTAGGAAGCGAGAAAGAGCGAGATAAATTTGGGAAACCGTTCCAAAAAAAAAAGAACCCAACCAACAGACCCTCGAGGCAAAGAGCAGGGATTTGAAATTTGT
Organism: Natrix helvetica; assembly: GCF_964273705.1. Lineage (NCBI taxonomy): Eukaryota > Metazoa > Chordata > Lepidosauria > Squamata > Natricidae > Natrix > Natrix helvetica. The sequence continues at coordinate 4,884,083 of NC_138565.1, forward strand.
CTTTGTGAGGAAAAGGAAAGTTTGAGAGAGAATTTGGGAGGCCATCTTTTGAAAGCTGGCTGCATTTGCCGAGAAAACCAGGGGACTAAAAAATAAAACTAAGTCACTTTTGACGCTGAGCTTGTCGATCAGAAAAGGTTGGCAGTTTGGGGGTTCGAATCCCTAGCGCCGCATAACGGTGTGAGCTCCTGTGACAGCGGAACGGATCCACAGAACTTCATCATTCCAGTCCGTGTTTTTCGGAGTATGAGACGGACCTTTTTCCCCTCAAAAAAGAGGCTGAAAATCCGGGTGTGTGTTGTACACTGAATGCAGCATTTTTTGCCTTCCCAAACCCTGCCCTCTTCGCCAAAATGGCCATGCATAGCCTTTAGGAGGTTTTCAGAGTGCTCCTGGAGGCTGGGGAGGGTAGAAATGAGCAAAAACTGGCCATTTTTTGCTCAATTTTGCCTCCCCCCCCCCGGCGCACTTTGCAAGACTCCTAAAGGCTATGCATGGCCTCTTTTTTTGAAAAAAAAAAACAGGTCCGTTTTCACGAAAAACGGGCCGTTTTTTGCTAGTTTTTTGGGGGGGCCACCCCTCAGGAGCACTCTACAAGCCTCCTAAAGGTTTTTCATGCCCTTTTTTAAAAAAAACGGGCCTATTTTCGCAAAAACGGGCTGTTTTTGGGAGGTCTGCAGTGCAAAAACTTTTTTTTTTTAATTTGCCTCTTCAAAATCTTGGTGCGTCTTATACTCTGAAAAATACGGTAAATATATTTCAGTTAAACATCTTGGCCTCACCCCAGTTAATTTTGAGATTTGCTGGCGATTTGATAAAAAAACAAAAAAGAAGACGAAGAAGGAGAAGTCATCATCCGAAGGTCACATTTTCCCATTGGAAAACTTGAAGGGGGTTCTGATTGCCAGGCACTTACTTGAAATGAAATAGAAAAAAGAGGCTGGAGAAAAGAAAATGACATTTCACTCATAGCGGGCTAATGAGGGTGAAAAAAATAAATAAAAATAAATAGGCAACAGTCACAGAAAGAGAAATCAATGGGGCCTGTTGGTCTCAAACAGGGAGAAATTGGCAAGGACCAGAAGGGGGGAGGGGAAAAAAACCCTTTGAATGAGCTTGTGGTAATTTCAGGACTCAAGAGGAGTCAAAAACAACATGTTCATAGCACACACAGCTATACTAAGAGATCTAAAAAAAAAACATACTGGGAGAGAGATGGATGTAAAGTCAGACAGACATGTGTTTAACATGCTTAAAGGCAAAGGTAAAGCACATATGTGGTAGTAGTCCTTCTTGACTCTAGGGGGCAGTACTCATCTCCATTTATGAGCAAAAATATCAGATGAAGTGGGTGAAGATCAGAAAAGGTTCTATTTTAGAATAGCACTAGCTATTATAACTAGCATTTCCCGGGTATTTATTTATTTATTTATAAGGGGAAAATGTCCAAACCAAAAGTTGGAATTTCCCCCTTTACCAAAGGGAGCCCCCTTGTGGAGTACTGTGGAGTACTGTGGAGCCGTTACCATGGCAACTCCACTGCGCTGTACAGTAGAAGCCATTTTACTGAGTCCTGCCCGGAAAGGGAGCGGCTAATAAATCCAAATTTATTATTATTATTATTATTTACAGCAGTACAGTAGAAGCCATTTTAAGGCACAACAGACTGCGTCTTAACAGAACACACATCCCGAGGGGAGTTAGGGGTGTCTTATCCCCCACAGTATCTGTTTCCAGAGAGTAAGTCATCTGTGTACCAAGTTTGGTTGAAATTGCTTGAGGCGTTCCAGAGTTATGCTGGAATACCCCCCCACACACACACACACACATTTGGAGGGATGGATGGATGGATGGATGGATGGATGGATGGATAGACGGACAGACAGACAGACAGACAGATAGATAGATGATAGATGGATGATAGCTAGCTAGCTAGCTAGCTAGCTAGATAGATAGATAGATAGATAGATAGATAGATAGATAGATTTGTTAGTCCTACATTTCTGATTTTGACCTACCAGAAACCCAACAAGACTGTCCTCTAGGATGGTTATGGGGTTGGCTTATCTTAGAGTGGGTCCATGATTTCTTGCATGACAACCATAGTCCCTCAGACAACCATGGTTAGGTGAGCAAAACCTCAGTCAGTCTCTTTTCCGCAAATACCTGAACGTTCCAAATAGCATCCAAAAAAGATCCAAATAGCAGAATCCAAGGCAAAGTATGGCTCAAGGTTCCAATTTATGAAGAGACCCATCTTGGCACATCTGGGAAAACCTGAATCTGAAAGTTTCTGGGTTTTCCCCACCCAGTTGAAAGTTCAAGATCTTGCCCCCACGCCCACAAGTCCATCACATGGTCCAATCTCCCACTGCCATGTTGGCAGCTTCCACCCATCCAGTTCTGGTCAGGTGCAGAGGTGCAAAGACCAAGGATGACCTTGGCTTTCTAGAAAGAATGTTGTTATGGCTACATATCATCTCACTCCGTACAATCCCCACCTCCCGTTTTCCCACAATAGAAAAGGCATAGTAGAATAATAGAAAGTGTGGCAGGCCAAAGACTCAAAAGAAAAGATGGCTGCAGGCCTGACACAGTCTCTCTTTCGCACATACCTAAAAGTTCCAACCATGTGCACCAAATCCATCACCACCACACAAGAACTCTCTTTCTAGTAGTTGCGCCCAGTTGTAGAAGCCTCCTCTTTTGCATAGCTTTCCATTCTAGACATTAATGTATTCAGGTATTTATCAAAGTTGGGGAAGCCGCCATGCTCCGTAACTGCTGCATGTTAGTAAACTGTGGCCTTGTTACAGTTTATGCTCGCATGACTTTATCGGTAGAGTGATCTGTTTTAATTTTTAATTGTCAGCTACACGGGAGACTTGGGGCTCTGCAAGCCAAAAACGTGAGACATCCATAAATGAGAATCGTTTTGGCAGAAATGTTTTGGATACAGGCAAAGGAGCCAAATCAACATGGTAAATATCCAGCATTGAGCATGTTGCAGTCATAAAATTTTTTTTTAAAAAAATGAGAGCCAGAATGTGACAGCCAGAGTTTTTAAAAATTGGGAGAGGATTGTGTTTGGAAAGCGAAATGAAATGAATTATCGGAGTTCGACGCAGGAAGAGAAATGTTCTTTTTTTTGTGTGTGTGTTTTCTCCTAACAATTTTGTTGCTGGGAGCACAATCCTGCCTAAAGGAATGTGATTAGAGCATTGACTTCCATTCACAGGGGTCTGAAAGAGGAGGAGGAGGAGAGGGGTGGCAGGGCAGAGGGAAAAGGAGAAAGACAAGGGGAAAGACAAGAAGGAGAAAGGCAAGAAGGAGGAGGAGGAGACACAGATGGACAGGCAGAAGGAGAAGGAAGGGGAAGGAGAAAGACAAGGAGATGCAGAAGGAGAAGGTGAAGACAAGGACACAGAGAAGGGGAAGGACAAGGAGACACAGAAGGAGATGGAAAAGGAGGAGGAGGAGGAGGAGGAGGAGGAGGAGGAGGAGGAGGAGGAGGAGGAGGAGGAGTTGGAAGAGGAAGAGGAGGAGAAAGACAAGGAGAAGAAGACACAGAAGGACAGGGAGAAGGAGAAGGAAGGAGAAAGACAGGGAGACACAGAAGGAGATGGAAAAGAAGGAGGAGGAGGAGGAAACAGAAGGACAGGAAGAAGCAGAAGGAAGGAGAAGGAGAAAGAAAAGGAGATGCAGAAGGAGAAGGTGAAGGACAAGACAAGGACACAGAGAAGGAGAAGGAGGAAGGCAAGGGGAAAGGCAAGAAGGAGAAAGGCAAGAAGGAGGAGGAGGAGACACAGATGGACAGGCAGAAGGAGAAGGAAGGGGAAGGAGAAAGACAAGGAGATGCAGAAGGTGAAGAACAAGGACGAGACAAGGAGAAGGACAAGGACACAGAGAAGGAGAAGGAGGAAGACAAGGAGACACTGAAGGAGATGGAAAAGAAGGAGGAGAAGAAGGAGGAGAAGAAGGAGAAAGACAAGGAGAAGGACAAGGAGACACAGAAGGACAGGGAGAAGGAGAAGGAAAGAGAAAGACAAGAAGATTCAGAAGGTGAAGAACAAGGTGAAGAACAAGGACGAGACAAGGAGAAGGACAAGGACACATAGAAGGAGAAGGAGGAAGACAAGGAGACACAGAAGGAGATGGAAAAGAAAGACAAGGAGGAAGACGAGGAGGACAAAGACAAGGACACATAGAAGGAGAAGGAGGAAGACAAGGAGAAGGAGAAAGAAAACGAGAAAGAGACAAGGAGTGGGACAAGGAGATGCAGAAGGAGGAGAAGGATCTTAGCGCAGCATAGCTTATCCACTTCAATATTGACTGGCAGCTGCTACATCCTGAAATGCAATTTTGATGTTCAGTGACCCCATAACTCAATGCACCAGAAGCAAAAAGACGAGCAATAAAGACCAGCTATTGCTCCCTGTCTGCCAACTCACTGGTGAAACCAATTGCTCTGAAGAGATCGGCTGCTAGCATGACAAAATATGCCACTTACACAATAATGAATATTGAACAGCTTTCCTGTTGCAAACGCCACTCCCTCAAATGCTGAAATGCGAGTTTGGGGTAGGAGCAAAACCTCGGAAGGATCTCATGTGAGCCCCTTCAATCTCCACTCCAAATGTAACCCAGTTAAGCGACCCCTAAAATCAAGAGACAATAGCAAGCCAATTCTTTAATGCGAATGCAAGCTATGTGAAATTCTCTTTCGCAATTGTGCAGCTGCAAAAGCTGTTCCATAATTCTATGAGCAGAATGCTACTTTTCTGGTAAGACCAGAAAAGATTTTAAATCCACAATCCCTGGGGGCGTTTTAAGAAGAGATTGGACAAACATTGGTCCAGAATGGCATAGGGCAGTGATGGAGAACCTTTTCGGAAAGGTTGTGCGGGTCAGGCCTGCAGCCATGTTCCTTTTGAGTCTTTGGCCTGCCACACTTTCTATTATTCTACTATGCCTTTTCTATTGTGGGAAAATGGGAGGTGGGGATTGTACGGAGTGAGATGATATGTAGCCATAACAACGTTCTTTCTAGAAAGCCAAGGTCATCCTTTGTCTCTGAACCTCTGCACCTGATTGGAATTTGATGGGTGAAAGCTGCCAGCATGGCAGCGGGAGATTGGACCATGGGATAGACTTTCAACTGGGTGGGGAAAACGGGGAAGCTTTCAGATTCGGGTTTTCCACAGATGTGCCAACATGGCTCTCTTCATAAATTGGAACTTTGGGCCATACTTTGCCTTGGACTCTGCTATTTGGATCTTTTTTGGATGCACACGGGCAAACAATCGATACAAACTCAAGGTCAACCGCTCCAAACTCGATTGCGGAAAACACAACTTCAGCCACAGAGTGGTCAACGCCTGGAATGCTCTACCTGACTCTGTTGTTACACCCTCAAACCCCCAAAACTTCAACCTTAAACTGTCTAGCAGGGACATCACCCCATTCCTAGGAGGTCCGTAAAGGGGGCCTGCATAAGTGCACTAGTGTGCCTTCCATCCCTGTCTTACTATCCCTATTTATTTGTACTCATTTCCTGTGCTCATTGTCCATGTTTGACTAATAAAATAAATAAAAATGAATAAATAAATGGAAATCAGGATCTCAAGGTGACAAAAAAAGAAGACTAGGGAGACGAAGCGTAGGCATAAACCATGGGGATGATACTGAGAAGAAGAAGAAGAAAATAAACCGACGGAGAGATTTTAGAAAATGCAGCCACCCAGCAAGCGAGGAAGAGGGACTATTCGTAGCGTAGCCAAACCAGTATTATTATTACTAACACAGCTGTTGCGAGGTCTGTCTGTTTCCATAACTCAGGCAAGCAGCCCCGGAAATATTCATAACAAACAACGGAGAAACACAAACACCAGGTTGGGGGAAAACCGTAAGTTATTCTGCCGACAAATAAGAAGGAAAAAATACCACATAGGTTTAAGCAGCTTTTCACCCCCATCATCAGTGCAATGTTTTATTTTCCAAGAGGCAAGCTTTGCACAAATTTGCACCTACGCGCCCTGGCAATAAGTCCACCTTTGCAAAGGTGAACGCTGAAGGATGCCGTTGAATTCATTCCGCAATGAACACAGGGTGGCTTTACAAATGCATTTTTTTTCAAAGATAAGACATCAACATCTAGCCATAAGGTTGGGATGGACGTCCTTCTCGGCTTCCCCCTCTTAATATCCAGCCTTCCCTTGAGGCAAGTTGCTGGGCACATCACATGCCCAGCAGGCCACTGACCAACTTGTCAGAGTTTGTTGCAGCAATCATATCCAGAAAGCACACACAGGTAACTGATTCAGCAGGATTCATTAACTTCTCCTTATATATGATATAACACATGAAATAAATATACAATACCAAAAGGAGGTTTCCCAACGTGGCAGTAAATACACGCAAACCACAAGCAGAGGAGAGAAGAGTTTCCGTTTCAGAGCAGCAGGCCAGTTTAGAGCTCAACACAGACTCAGAGCTACAGAGCTCAGGCACGCCCAGGCTCCTTGCTGTCTGAATCAGCAAGCAGCCCCCATTGGCTGACCTTGTTGCCATGTCTCTTCCAGTCTGAACTCTAATGCATTGGCACAAACTGACCCTTTTGAGATATCTCCTCTTGCTGCCTTCCAAAAGCTTCCTGCCATCCATCCCTCTTACCGAACAACGCAAATAAAAGCCATTTTTAGTTGTGGCACTGTGTCTCGAGGCTGAATTTAAGCCTGGAAAAGATCTTGAGATGCTCACCAGATGCATCAGCCTAGAAGTTGCTCAGTCACGAAGTTGTGTCGGACTCTCCGTGACCAAAAACTGAATGCCATATTCCAAGTGTTACAGGTGTTATTTCTGCCTTGCGTGCAGCTTTACTCCTCTCTAGCATTCATCCCTATTGTTCAGGGATTCATTTACTGCCTCTCTAGGATTTACCTGTATCTGCTCCTGTGAGGCTGTTGGATGTATATAGTTATATTCTCCATGGCTTGTATAGTGTTTTAACTTGATTTTGATTAAACAACACGCGCTGCAGAGACCTAAACATCAGCTGGCTGACGGGAGGCGCGCAAGCTCAACTGGGGTGACAGCTGACATGCCAATTGGCACCCTTGCCATAGGTTCGCCATCATGGGTGTAGGGTCTCCTTGGGCAGGGGGGGTTTGGACTAGATGAGCTACAAGGTCCCTTTCCAACTCTGTTATTATTCTGTTATTCAGAAGTTGCGGGAGCTTCATCCCTGGAAGCTTTCAAGAAGAGACTGGATCGCCATCTGTCAGAAATCGTGTAGGATCTCCTGCTTGGCTGGGAGGGGAGGTGGGATTGGACTAGATGACCTACAGGCTCCCTTTCCAACTCTGTTATTCCGTTAAAGCAATCAGGCCGTAGATACATTTGAGAGAACACCTCTTGGCTGCATCTGCCATATAAAGAGAAAAAAAGAGGCTGATGGGAAAAGTTTGTTTACTCCCCCCATCCCAGAATTCTGGTTTATCTTTCTAAATTATCAACAGAGTGTGTGCACAAGGGAGCAGCTACCCAGCCGTATCTCTAAGGAAGTGAAGAGGAAAGCTGTTGGAGAGATAAGGAACTGGCTTCCCCTGTATAACTCCACCTCTACGTCCTCGGAACATAAATCTGATGCCAACGGAGTTCTTATCTCCTTCCTCATCGTGCCAATCCCGAGCCGATACCTACGCCTGACTTGTCATCCTGATTTGCTTTCTAAACAAAACCTTTGTTTCTGGATTTCACAGAAGGGAGCATTAAAATCCATCTAGATTTAATCAGCGTCTCGCCCTTGGGGAATTCTCTCTCCTCTCCTGATGTTAGATTTACATGTCTCTGGTATACAGCCACGCCTCTGCCCTGCTTTTTAAAAAAGTTTTTAAGCATTTTTTTTTTTACTATAGGTTCTTCGGAAACATGGGAATCGGGGTGGGGTGGGGGTCTGTTTTTGCTCCCAGCAGGTTTCCCTGAAGTCTGCTAGGCCAAAAATGGAGGGTAGGGGTATGAGAAAGAAAGAGGAAAGAAAGAAAGAAAGAAAGAAAGAAAGAAAGAAAGGAAGGAAGGAAGGAAGGAAGGAAGGAAGGAAGGAAGGAAGGAAGAAAGAAAGAGGAAAGAAAGAAAGAAAGAAAGAGGAAAGAAAGAAAGAAAGAAAGAAAGAAAGAAAGAAAGAAAGAAAGAAAAGGAGGGAGGGAAAAACGAGAGGAAGAAAGGACTACAAACCTGGCATTAGACGCAGCTTCAGAGGATAACCCAGGGCTGGAAGGGACCTGTAGGTCATCTAGTCCAACCCTGCTCCAGCAAGAGATGGTTAAAGTGAGTTTCTGTCTTTTGATCCCCCAGTTACATGACTACATAGCCACGCCCACCCAGTCACATGACCCCTCACCAAGCCACGCCCACAGAACTGATAGCAAAAAAAATTAGATTTCACCACTGCTGGAAATGTTTTCGGACTTCTGGAACTTCTGGTAGGTCCGTTTTTCGTCCTCCCGGAGCCTCCGCGTGGTCCGTACACTTTCCTAGCATCCAAAATGAGCCACGGGGAGACTCCTGGGAGGGGGGTGGGTGGGCAGGGCCAGCCAGTCCTTGGAACTACCGGTTCGGTGAAGCAGATTAAAGTTAACATCCAGTCCACCTGAACCAGTCCGAATTAGCTGAATCCCATCCCTGCTTACAGATCTCTTAACACAAGAGCCCGCACCTTATACAACCTAAAATTTGAAACATAGATTCAATCATGTATTGGGCCAATGCAAGACGAAACAATAACGTCTAATACGATGTGTAACAATGCGGCGTTTGTTTCCCAAGATTGTAACTTCATTTTTATCCGTATGCGAGCGCTGTGCTTTTTGGCTTCGGTGACCATAATTATAAATTGTCCTTTGTCCACTATTGGTTGGAGTAAACAGCATTCTCTTTGGACGCTAAACATTCATTACGGAAGAAGCGGAATGCCAATTACTACTTAACCTAAAAGAATCCCAGGGTGTCCGTTTTAACCAAAACAGACAACTAGAACATTCGTAACTTGACGCCAAAATGTCTAATTCATTACAAAGCTTTACAAAAAAACAAAAACAAAAATTGTTAAGTCCAGGCTTGTGGTTGAGAGCAGCCAACTGGCGTTGCAAATCTTTAAAACAGGAAACTGCCAAGATAAAACGCATCTCGCCCCCACTCCCAAAAGGATACGCCAGCAATAATACTAATAGTAGCAGTAATACTAATTGGAATAGTGCCTTCTAATTCTATGCGAGGGCTGCCTACCCGTACTTGAGAGGGGTGTCACAAAGAAGATGTTAAGCCCCCAAGTTGTTGTTGCTGTTGTTAGTTGTGAAGTCATGTCCGACCCATCGCGACCCCATGGACAATGTTCCTCCAGGACTTCCTGTCCTCTACCATCCCCTGGAGTCCATTTAAGCTCATGCCGACTGCTTTGGTGACTCCGTCCAGCCACCTCCTTCTCTGCCGTCCCCTTCTTCTTCTTTTGCCCTCAATCTTTCCCAGCATGAGGCTCTTCTCCAGGGAGTCCTTCTTCCTTCTCCTTAGATGGTCAAAGTAGTTGAGTTTCCTCTTCAGGATCTGGCCTTCTAAAGAGCAGACAGGGTTGATCTCCTCTAGGACTGACCGGTTGGATGGCCTTGCAGTCCAAGGGACTCGCAGGAGTCTTCTCCAGCACCAGAATCCAAAGGCCTCCATCTTCCTTTGCAAATCCATTTATTAGGCACACATTAAATTATGAATTACTCCTTCTCTAAGGCGCCCGAGGACAGGACAAGAAGCAATGGATTGAAGCTCCTCAGAAGGAAGTCCAACCTGCAACTAAGGAGAAATTTCCTAAACGCTGAGGACAAGTAATCAGTGGAAAGGTTTGCCTTCAGAACTTGTGTCAGCTCCGTCACTGGAGGTTTTCAAGAAAAGGTTGGGTGTGCATTTCAACGGGATGGTATAAGGTCTCCTGCCTTGGGCAAGGGGTTGGATTAGATGACCTCCAAGGTCTCTTCCAGCTCAATGACTCTAAGACGTTTCACTTGCCGCAGACCAGCAATGTGATCTTGGCTAGTGAGGGATCCATCCTACAATCCAAGATATATGTTGCAGGACAGACCGATTTTGTCCCCCCTACATAAGATGCAAACTAACGCTTTGGCTAGCTTGCATCTTCTGGCTGGACTAGAAGACCTCTAAGGTCCCATCCAACTCTGTTCTTCTGCTTTCCTCTCTTCCTCATCTCTGCCTCCACTGCCGCTGCAATTTTATGGGTTCTGCCAAGAATCCTCAGAGGGGCATGCAGCCTAGCCATGCATCATCTGAATAATAAAGTATTTTTATTTGGCATATAAATATAGACAAGAGAGACAGCAGCAGTAAGGACAAAGGTAAATCTTCCAATGAAATGTTCCCTGGGGTGTGGAGATAAAAGGCAGAGTAATTTAGGGGGTGTTGATAAGTTGGGGGGTGGGGGGAAATAGGGAAAACAGGCCCTCAGCTCTTCCTGACGTTTTAGTCATGTCACCAAATGGCTGCCCTGTAGCATAGAAGACCCCTTCATGGATCACTGCCTTGATGGGAAGAGATAGGGGGAGGGAGGGAAGACATGGGAAGGAAGGAAGGAGAGAAGAAAGGAAATAAGAAGGAAGGAAGGAAGGAAGGAGATGGGAAGAGAAAGGGAGGGAGGAAAGACATGGGAAGGAAGGAGAGAAGGAAGGAAATAAGAAGGAAGGAAGGAGATGGGAAGAGAAAGAGGGAGGGAAGACATGGGAAGGAAGGAAGGAGAGGAGAAAGGAAATAAGAAAGAATGAAGGAAGGAGATGGGAAGGAAGGAGAGAAGGAAGGAAATAAGAAGGAAGGAAGGAGATGGGAAGAGAAAGAGGGAGGGAGGGAAGACATGAGAAAGAAGGAGAGAAGGAAGAAAATAAGAAGGAAGGAAGGAGATGGGAAGAGAAAGGGGGAGGGAGGGAAGACATGGGAAGGAAGGAAGGAAGGAGAGAAGAAAGGAAATAAGAAAGAAGGAAGGAAGGAGATGGGAAGAGAAAGGGAAGGAGGAAAGACATGGGAAGGAAGGAGAGAAGGAAGGAAATAAGAAGGAAGGAAATAAGAAGGAAGGAGATGGGAAGAGAAAGAGGGAGGGAGGGAAGACATGAGAAGGAAGGAGAGAAGGAAAGAAATAAGAAGGAAGGAGGGAGGGGGGAGGGAGGGAAGGAAGTTAACTATTAACCAGTCAGGATGAAACCTCTGGCTGTGGAGGCAGTCCTTGGTGCTCACTGAGCTTCGTGATTTCCTTGCCGATATTTCATTACCCAACTAGATAATATCATCAGTGCCAGAAGGGAGTGGGGTTTGTGGAGTAGAGGAGAAGGAGAAAGGGAGGAGAAGGTCTTTAGTGCTTTGTGAGCTTGACTGTTACTAAGGTAAAGGTTCCCCTCGCACATCCGTGCTAGTCGTTCCTGACTCTAGGGGGCAGTGCTCATCTCTGTTTCAAAGCCGAAGAGCCAGCGCTGTCCGAAGACGTCTCCGTGGTCATGTGGCCGGCATGACTCAACTCTGAAGGCGCACGGAACGCTGTTCCCTTCCCACCAAAGGTGGTTCCTATTTTTCAACTTGCATTTTTTACCTGCTTTCGAACTGCTAGGTTGACAGAAGCTGGGACGAGTCATGGGAGCTCACTCCGTTACGCGGTGTTAGGGATTCGAACCGCCAAACTGCCGACCTTTCTGATTGACAAGCTCAGCATCTTATCCCCTGAGCCACCGCGTCCCTTGGCTGTTACTAATGCACCACATTCTGACAGTTACTTGGAAGATGCCTTCTCTGGATTCCACAAATTGCATCCCTCAAAGCTCTCAAATCCCGTCCTGTTCCAAAAACGGCCTTTCTATGCAGGCCTCGCAGCTCCAGGATGAAAAAAATGGCAAACCTTCGCCCGATCTCCTGAAGATGGTTTCATTAAGCAAAGAAATGGAAGCTCCAGTTTGCATCCCTGTGGCACCGGCAGAGATGCCCACCCTACATCCCCACCACCAATGTCTGAAGCACGAAGCTGTTTACTTTCCCCGCAATTTGGAAGACAGAAACCAAGGTGACGCCACGTTTGTGGCTTTTAATCCACCAGCCCATCAAGGACCATCTGTGCCTGCACAGGGCAGGCTCTCCACTTGGCAGGCTTAAAGCAAAGAGAAACTGTTCACTTGGAGAGAAAGGAAGGGAAGAAGAAGAATAATCTTCCTCCTCCTCCTCCTTCTCCTTCTCCTCCTCCTCCTCTTCCTCCTCCTCCTCCTCCTCCTCCTCTTCTTCTTCTTCTTCCTCCTCTTCCTCCTTCCTCTTCTTCTTCCTCCTCCTCCTCCTTCTTCTTCCTCCTCCTCCTCCTCCTCCTTCTCCTTCTCCTCCTCCTCCTCCTCCTCTTCTTCCTCCATAATCCCTTGCAGGATGGAGAGTCTGGCAACTGAATGGAGCTAGCCAACTGAGTGTTTACTGGCCAGATGCCATTCCTGTCACTGATGTGGAGTTATATTCAGCAGATATATTCTCGTTGTGCTCAGAGAGAGAAATATCTATGGATCGGACTCAGAACCGAATCCCAGTAAGGGTATGGCTAGCTGATGAGAGCTAAATAGCTTGAAATAGATCTATACTAGTCTCCCTTTATTTATTTATCAGCACAAATACAACACACACACACACACATACATACACAGTGTGTGTGTGTGTGTGTGTGTTCATACATATGTACTGGAAAGGGTGCAGAGAAGAGCAGCAAAAAATGATTAGGGAGCTGGAGGCTAAAACGTATAAAGATTGGTTGCAGGAACTGTGTATGTCTAGTTTAATGAAAAGAAGGACTAGGGGAGACATGATAGCAGTGCTCCAATATTTGAGGGGCTGCCCCAAAGAAGAGGGAGTCAAGCTATTCTCCAAGGCACCTGAGGGTAGAACAAGAAGCAATGGGTGGAAACTAACCAAGGAGAGAAGCAACCAAGGAGAAATTTCCTGACAGTAAGAGAATTAACCAGTTTGCCTTCAGAAGTTGTGGGAACTTCATCACTGGAGGCTTTTAAGAAGAGACTGGACTGCCATCTGTCAGAAATGGTGTAAGGTCTCCTGCTTGGACAGGGGGTTGGACTAGATGACCTACAAGGTCCCTCCCAACTCTGTTATTCTACGTCCCATGTTCTACATTCTCTCTTCCCATCTGCTCCCTAATGCCAAATACCACAAGTCTGGCTTTCATTCCTTTTTGTTTTTTTCCCCTTGCAGTGCTTTTATAGCTCTACTCGGAGGTCATAACATCGGCTTTTATTGTCCAGTTGATATATAGCCAGTGCAGCCGAAAATGAAACTGCGGTTGCAAAGAGAATTTTACCTCTTCAGAAAAAGCTCCATTTGGTTTTATTTTTTTTTATTTTTTTTTTGCTTCGTCGCTATCTCTTCACGTAAATCCTATTATCCATTCTTGGGGACTTTAATTCCAAGTTCTTTACCAGAAATGATTGCTTTGAAGTGGAAAAAAAAAGAGGTTGGATTAACGTAAGAAAGTTCCAAGTAAGTTTCAGTTCTCGAGAACTTCAAAATGCTATTACAAGAATGGAAAGAAAGAAAGAAAGAAAGAAAGAAAGAAAGAAAGAAAGAAAGAAAGAAAGAAAGAAAGAAAGAAAGAAAGAAAGAGGGGGAAAGAGGGTGGCAAAGAGAGAGAGGGAGGGAGGGAGGGAGAAAGAAAGAAAGAAAGAAAGAGGGAGGGAGGGAAAGAAAGAGGGAGGGAGGGAGGGAAAGAAAGAAAAAAGAAGGAGGGAGGGAAAAAAGAAAGAGGGAGGGAGGGAAAGAAGAAAGAAAGAGGGAGGGAGAGAGAGTGGGGGGAGGGAAAGAAAGAAAGAGGGAGGGAGGGAAAGAAAGAAAGAAGGAGGGAGGGAGGGAGAGAAGGAAAGAAGGAAAGGAAGGAAGAAAGAAAGAGGGTGGCAGAGAGAGAGGGAGTGAGGGAGGGAGAAAGAAAGAAAGAAAGAAAGAGGGAGGGAGGGAGGGAGGGAAAGAAAGAGGGAGGGAGGGAGGGAAAGAAAAAAGAAGGAGGGAGGGAAAAAAGAAAGGGAGGGAGGGAAAGAAGAAAGAAAGTGGGAGGGAGAGAGAGAGTGGGAGGGAGGGAAAGAAAGAAAGAGGGAGGGAGGGAAAGAAAGAAAGAAGGAGGGAGAGAAGGAAAGAAAGAAAGAAAGAAAGAAAGAAAGAAAGAAAGAAAGAAAGAAAGACTATCTGAGAATATTAAGCATTGAATATGTGTATCTGTAGAAGACACTCAAGGACAATTCCTAGAAAGGACGTAAGGATAGTCCTTCTCCATACTTGCCTTTCTAGCCAAACAAATTCCCTCGTCTTTGTACCAGTCCCAAGAAAACAAACCAGAAAACTGAAAACAAACAACCACTTCACAAAACCCATGACACAACATATGGAAACCTATCAAGGAGAGAAGCAACCTAGAACTCAGGAAGGATTTCCGGACAGTGAGAACAATTAACCTGTGAAACAGCTTGCCACCAGATGTTGTGGGTGATCCCATCCTTGGAGGTTTTCAAGAAGAGATTGGAGAGCCATTTGCCTGAAATGGGGTAGGTTGTCGTGCTTGAGCAGGGGGTTGGACTAGAAGACCTCCAAGGTCCCTTCCAACTCTGTTATTCTGTTCAACCTCTTAAGTCCCAATTTTTATTTCTCCCCTCTGTTCTTTTCTTTTCTTTTTTCTTTTGACCTCTGGGAAGTTTTGCTGTCATGCAGCAAAGCGAAGAGTCGGGCATGAGAAAAATGGCAAAATCAATAGAACACAATACTTTTAATAAGCCAACACTAAGGTCAGCCTTTCTTCCCCCTTCCTCCTCCAAAAGAAAAAGAAAATTAAAAGCGAACTCATTTTTTTTAAAGGATAAACAGCTGCATAAAACATTGCCAAGATGGAGTTTGCAATAAAGGTTTGTGTATTCTTCGAAGTAATTACATCAGACCTTATAAAGAGTTTATTACTTGACATTATTTACTTTGAGATATTCCAACAGTTTCTCCTAATGCCAAACATTTGTCACATAAATCAACATTTGTTGTTGTTGGGAGGTTTTTTTCCTCCTCCTCCTCCTCCTCCTCCTCCTCCTCCTCCTCCTCCTCCTCCTCCGCAATAGAAACTATTTCCCACTGCGCACAAAAAAAATCACTCTGAATATTTTAGTCATGGGAAATAAAAGCTTTCTTTATATTATAGAGGAGGGAAACAACGGCTTTTAATGCTTAATTTGAAACTCCCACGGGATGCTGAAAAGCTTTCTACCTTTTTGAGGGAAATGTCCCTTATCCTTATGGGAGACGGATGTGGAAACGGCAACTGTCGTTCAGCTAAGACAATGTTTTTCGGCCTGCAAAAGGGACCCCGAAAATCCAAGTGGATTGGATCGATCCAGAAAGAGCCATGTTTGTTTTGATTTTTAAAATCTCATGCGAAGGAGTCGGGCCAAATATCTTTGAGTCCTTCTTGCTCTTTTGAGCTGGGTTCTTCTCTTGCAGATGCTTCATCACCCGATTAGGTGAGAACATCTGGGCTACTATCTATCATCTATCTATCTATCTATCTATCTATCTATCTATCTATCTATCTATCTATCTATCTATCTATCTATCTATTATCTATCAAATAATGGTCATACTGGTTCTCTCTCTCTCTCTCTCTCTTATTTCTATCTATCTATCTATCATCTATCTATATATCTATCTCTTTTTATCTATCTATCTATCTAAGCATGGTCATACTGGTTCTCTCTCTCTCTCTTATTTCTATCTATCTATCTATCTATCTATCTATCTATCTATTTATCTATCTATCTATCTCTTTTTATCTATCTATCTATCATCTATCTATCATCTATCTATCATCTATCTAATAATGGTCATACTGGTTCTCTCTCTCTCTCTCTCTTATTTCTATCTATCTATCTATCTATCTATCTATCTATCTATCTATCTATCTATCTAAGCATGGTCATACTGGTTCTCTCTCTCTCTCTCTCTCTCTCTCTCTCTCTCTTATATCTATCTATCTATCTATCTATCTATCTATCTACCTATCATCTATCTATCTATCTATCTATCTATCTATCTATCTATCTATCATCTAAGCATGGTCATTCTCCTCTCTCTCTCTCTCTCTCTCTCTCTCTCTCTCTCTCTTATGTCTATCTATCTCTCTGTCTCTCTATCTATCTATCATGTATCATCTATCCACCCATCAACCCATCTCTACAAAGCACCCATCTTCCCTGCTCAGTCAATACCCATTACATCTCCCAGAACAAAAGGAGGTGGGGGGTGGGAAGGAAGCTAATGCATTCAGCCAAGATCCCTTTCCACAGTCACTTGTTGATGCCGTCTCAAATGAAGAGTCAGGAGAGCAAAGCGTTTCAATAAATGCAATCTGGTTAAGTTAAGTGGATTTAAAAAAAACAAAAACGCCAGAAGAAAAGGGGAAGGAGCCTTCCATTTGGGCCACTAACCTATTAGTTGTTTGAAAGAAACAGTTAATGAACGTTGCAGAGTAAAGTGACCTGACAGCTGTAATTTGAATGGATTTGTCTAAGAGCTTATGAAAGGAAGTCATCTAAAAGATTAAAGATGGTACGTATCTACTGAGTAAGAGAGATGGAGTCCTTTCCCCACTGTTGGCAAATCACCTCTGACTGCTCTCACAGTTCAACTGTCATCAATAGATTAACTTGTTGTGAATTTGGTTTTGAGCCTTTCAAATCTTCGGGTCGCAGGCCCATAGTCCATGTCTCCCTTCTTCCATTCACACCCTTTTCCATTTAAAAAAAAAAAAAATCTATTCAGTTTCAAGTCAATTGAATACTCAGCTAGTCCACAAAAATTGAAACAGACAATTCTTTTAACAAACCAGTAAGAATATTAATAGATAGATAGATGATAGATAGATAGATAGATAGATAGATAGATAGATAGATAGATAGATAGATGATACATACATACATACATACATACATACATACATACATTACATAGACAGATGGACAGATGAGAGAGATACATACATACATACATACATACATACATACATAGACAGATGATTAGATAGATAGATAGATAGAGAGAGAGAGAGAGAGAGAGAGAGATACATACATACATACATACATACACACACACACACACACACACACACACACAGATGGACAGAGATAGATAGATAGATGATAGATAGATAGATAGATAGATAGATAGATAGATGATATTGATCGATTGCTAAATAGACAGATGATAGATAAATAGATCTTTGTTTCAAAGCCGATGAGCCAGCGCTGTCCGAAGAAGTCTCCGTGGTCATGTGGCCGGCATGATTCAACCCCAAAGGCGCACGGAACGCTGTTCCCTTCCCACCAAAGGTGGTTCCTATTTTTCTACTTGCATTTTTTACGTACTTTTGAACTGCTAGGTTGGCAGAAGCTGGGACAAGTCACGGGAGCTCACTCCATTACGCAGCGCTAGGGATTCGAACCACCAAACTGCTGACCTTTCTCATCGACAAACTCAGCGTCTTAGCCCCTGAGCCACGGCGTCCATTAGAGTCATCCCTTGGAGTCGCTACATTGCCACAAATGTCCTATGCCTGAGCCCTCTTGAATTTGATTGACCCTTATCAGGCACCAATTCAAGTCTGAACTTTAGTTGATTAGAATAATGTCAGGCCCAAAAGATCAGCACCGTTCGTTCAGTTGCAATTCAGAAATATGTATTGCTCAAACCTATGCACAGGGATCTAGTCAACTAAAATACATACTTGAGTCGGCGCCAGAGAAGGTCAACAGGATTTAAAGATGGCTGGGCTTGGATCTTTTGTGGCAATGTAAACTGAACCAATAGTGTACGGCGGCAGCCAAAAAAGCCAATGCAATCTAAAGTTGCATTAACCGAGGGATACAATCGAGATCAAGGGAGGTAGTAATACCACTCTATAAAGCCTTAGTAATGCCACACCTAGAGTACTGCATCCAGTTTTGGTCACCACACTATAAAAAAGATGTTGAGTCTCTAGAAAGAGTGCAGAGAAGAGCAGCCAAGAGGATTAGGGAACTGGAGGATAAAACATACCATGAATGGTTGCAGGAACTGGGCATGGCTAGTCTAGGGAAGAGAAGGACCAGGGGAGACATGATAGCAATCTTCCAATATTTGAGGTGCTGCCACAGAGAGGAGGAGGGGGTCAAGCTATTTTTCAAAGCATCCAAAGGCCAGACAAGGAACAATGGATGGAAACTGATCAAGGAGGGATTCAACATGGAAATAAGGAGGAATTTTCTGACAGTAAGAGCAATCCACCAGTAGAACAGAAGTTGCCTTCAGAAGTTGCGGGAGCTTCATCCCTGGAAGCTTTCAAGAAAAGAGTGGACCGCCATCAGAAATGATGTAGGGTCTCCTGCTTGGGCTGGGGAGGGTTGGAACTAGATGGCCTACAAGGACCCTTCCAACTCTTGTCAACGTGCAACTCCACCGCTTGCACTTCTCCTGCATCTTGACGTAATTCAAGACCACCAATGAAGTAAGCATCCGTTGCAAGCATGAATGGAAAACATTAAAACCCGATTAAAAAGCTCAAGAAAATTGAGTCTGTGTGCGATCACCCTTATTATTAGAACTTGGAAAGAAGGTCAGCTTGGGGCACGGTGGACTTCATAATCCCACGATAAATAGGGGCCTCCTCAGCCTTGTGTTTCATGGAAGAGGTGACCCCACATTTGACTTGTCCAAATAAGCAATCCAGCCCTCGATGTAATAGCTTGTCTCTGTTGGCCAGAACACAAAACGTCTGGACTGCGTTTGGTTCAAATATTTGATTTTGTTGTTACTGGCCTCGCAGCTCAAGCAAGCAAATTCAATTTAAGCAACGCTGGTTCAATGCTTTTTATTAAACACTAAGAAAATAAAAGAGTAACACTGCAGTGTTGGTGGGAAACTGGGGATTGATATACTTGTGCACTATATCAATTCTGACTGCCCTGCAGGATGAGAAAATAAATTGCTAAAAAATAAAGATAGTTTAAAAGGGGGAGGGAGGGATCTCATTTGCTGCACAACCCACAAACCGAAGTGAGGCTAAATGGCTGCCATATTTTTTTTTTAAAAAAGGACTCTAACTGGTCCAATTACAGAGCACAATTTCCTGTATATCCTCACCAACTGTTACCCATTCCTCGACATTTCATTTATTCCTTTAATTTAATTTTATTTGCATTCATTACTACATTTGTACCTTGTACGGGGGGGGGGGGGCTTTCATCCCCAGAGTTATCCTGGTTTATTAACTTGGTACCGAAAGATAGGAAATTCTATGGATGAGTAAAGATCAAAACACTGGCATAAGTTCCAGGCCTTTCTGGTTAAATCCCACTGGAAAGATGGATAGATGATAGAAGAAAGACGGGTGGATGGAGATAAGATAGCTAAATAGCAAGATAGATAGCAAGATAGATGGTTGGTAGGTAGGTAGGAAGGTAGGTAGGTAGGTAAGTAGATAGACAGACAGACAGACATGTATATACATATATACAGATAACTTGAGTAGGATGGATGGCTGGATAGATAGATAGATAGATAGATAGATAGATAGATAGATAGATAGATAGATAGATAGATAGACAGACAGACAGACAGACAGACAGACAGACATATACCGATAACATGAGTAGGATGGATGGTTTGATAGATAGATAGAATGAAGATAGATAGATAAAGAGAGAGATAGATAGATAGATAGATAGCGATAGAGATAGATAGATAGATAGATAGAGAGAGAGAGAGAGAGAGAGAGAGAGAGAGAGATAGATAGATAGCGATAGAGATAGATAGATAGATAGATAGAGAGAGAGAGAGAGAGAGAGAGAGAGAGAGAGAGAGAGAGAGAGAGAGAGGCAGGCAGGCAGGCAGGCAGGCAGGCAGACATTTATATACATATATACAGATAACTTGAGTAGGATGGATGGTTGGACAGATAGATAGAATGAAGATAGATGGATGGATGGATGGATGGATGGATATATAGAGATAAGTTGAATGAATAGATGCATGGAGAAGTGGACCGACAAGCTGACTGAATCAATGGATGGATGGAGAAACCATTTCTCCTTCCCTTCTACTGCCAAAGTTTATATGCCAAAGCCTGCTATTTCAGGTCTCTCTCTCTCTCTCTCTCTCTCTCTCTCTCTCTCTCTCTCTCTCTCTCTCTCTCTCTCTCTCTCTCTCTCTCTCTCTCTCTTCAAAAAAAAGTTTGAGACACATTGCTCTAAAACTGCCACAGTGGAAAAGTACCGAGACGAGAGCCAGCCATCACAGTAGCATGTAAACTGTGCACTTAAAAAAAAAACAAAGTAAGGCAAATTTCTAAAAGGAAAGTGATTCCCTGAAGGACAATTGTCACCGCGGCGCTCTCTAGTTCATGGCAAGGGAAAGAAGAGTTGGGAAGACAAACATCTGCTGATGTTGAAAGTCTCCTCTAAGATCAGGCCCAGCAGATGCCAAGGCATCTTGCAGGGCATC
Source organism: Natrix helvetica (assembly GCF_964273705.1). Classification (NCBI taxonomy): domain Eukaryota; kingdom Metazoa; phylum Chordata; class Lepidosauria; order Squamata; family Natricidae; genus Natrix; species Natrix helvetica. Next base: position 4,904,657 of record NC_138565.1, read on the forward strand.
TTGGCAGAGTTCCCAGGACTCTCCCACCGTATCTTCTTGGCTGGTTTGCCAAGAGATATACTGGAGACAGAAGACATGTTGTTTTGCTTCCTTTAAAACACAAAATCAAAGGAAAGAGAAGGGAAGCCGAGGGTAGGAGGAAAGGACAGGTGGCTGGGCCTTTGGGGTCGATTATCCTAGGAGCAGTTTACCACCTGGAAATTGCTCTCAGTGGAGGATTTCAAGTGAAGGCTGGATAGATATTTGTCGTGGTCTAGGGTCTCCTGCTTGAGCAGGGGGTTGGACTAGAAGACCTCCGAGGCCCCTCCCAACTCTGTCCTTCTAGAATTGCACATGATGACAGAGGGAAAATATTTCCCTGTCATGTTTACTCGCTTTTATCCAGTGAAGTTAAAAACAAATTTAGCGTTGGCTGCACATCAGAAAGGCTTCCTGCTGCTTCACCCCGTCACGCTCGTTAACGGAGGGCAGAGGTTCTCCCTGAAATGGAAGCCGTGTCTCTCCAGCGCTTCTCTTCCCCTCGCCTTCCATTCCTTCCCAACGAAGGAGAGAAGTCCCGATGAAAGCGTTCCCTGCCCGTACATGACTTTGCATAGTGGAAAACATCTTGGCTTGGAAACGATTGTCCCCTGGCTGTAATTGCCAAGAAGCAGGAAAAAAGAGAAGGTTACGGAAAGCTGGTCGCAATTTGGATAGATTTGTTACGCTCAGGTTCACTTCCATCAATTTTGGAGGTTCGGGCGTGAATGGCCCTGTTGCTTCGGCTTATTGTGAAAACGGCTTTTATTTACCACGCTTTCCATTAATAGAGGAAAATCCACGCACCGGAAACTCACAGGGCAGAAAACGACAGCTTTACGTCAAAGCTTATCTCTCCTTAAGCGGCCTCGAGTCACTTTCGCTGCGGTTGCTTTAAAAAGACTCCCCCCCCCCCCCCGTGCATGGGAAAACAGAGCCTCACAGTGGCCAGAACCAACAAAACAGTTGGGGAATATTCACTAAACGAGTGGTTGTAAATCAGGGACCGTAGGTCTTGGGTGCCAACTTGCGAGAGCGGCGCTGGGCTCCAGCCAAGCAAACATTTTCGGAGCTGGAGTGAATTTGTTTTGCTAAATCAGGGATCAGAGCCATCCGGGAAAGCTCGGTAGTTTGGAAAGCAGGGAGCGTGACCTGTGAAGACAATAAGTAAGTACCAACTCAGAAGCTGGGGTTAAAGCTGTGTAACCTTCGGTGTAACCTTCCAGAGTCTGTGCAAACACCGAGTGTTCCCAGGTTTTGCTTCTGAAACTCAAAGGAGCCTGGAGGCGAAAACGTACGAAGAACGGTTGCAGGAATCGGGTATGTTTAGTCTAGTGAAAAGACGGAGTAGGGGTGAAATGATAGCAGTGTTCCGATATTTGAGGGGCTGCCATAAAGAAGAAAGGGTCAATCTTTGCCCAAAGCACCTGAAGGCAGGAGAGAGGGAGGGAAGGAGGGAGGGCGGGAGGAAGAAAGGAAAGAAGGAAGGAAAGAAGGAAGGAGATGGGAAGAGAAAGGGAGAGGGGAGCGGGGGAAGACATGGAAGGAAGAAAGGAGAGAAGATGTAGTCACCACGATGTAGAAAAGATGTGGAGACTCTAGAAAGAGTGCAGAGAAGAGCAACAAAGAGGATTAAGGGGCTGGAGACTAAAACATACGATTGAAGGAACTGGGTATGTCTAGTTTAATGAAAAGAAGGACTAGGGGAGACATGATAGAAGTCATCCAATATCTCAGGGGTTGCCACAAAGAAGAGGGAGTCAAGCTATTCTCCAAAGCACCTGAGGGTAGGACAAGAAGCAATGGGTGGAAACTAATCAAGGAGAGAAGCAACTTAGAACTAAGGAGAAATTTCCTGACTGTTAGGACAATTAATCAGTGGAACAGAAGTTGCCTCCAGAAGTTGTGAACGCCCCAACACTGGAAGTCTTGAAGAAGATGTTGGATAGCCATTTGTCTGAAACGGTATAGGGTTTCCTGCCTAGGCAGGGGGTTGGACTAGAAGACCTCCAAGGTTTGTTTGTTTTGTTTTGTTTTTATTGGATTTATATGCCGCCCTTCTCCCAAAGGACTCAGGGCGGCGTACAACATTAAAAAACACACATTCCAAAAGTTAAAAAGAAATTAAATACATATCAAAAAAAAAAACCCGAATTTGGTCACTTTCAATGCAATTATTCTATGTTCTGTGGGGATGCCTAGTCTAGGGAAGAGAAGGACTGAGGAGCGGGGCATGCTAGCTGTCTTCCAACATTAGAGGGGCTGCCCCAAAGAAGAGAGGCTCAATCTCTGAAGACAGGAGAAGAAGCAACAGATGGAGACTCGTCAAGGAGAGGAGCAAACCTAGAACTAAGGAGAAATTTCCTGAGAGTCAGAACAATTAATCAGTAGCAATAGCATTTAGACTTGTTTACCGCTTCCCAGTGCATTTGCAGCCCTCTCTAAGTGGTTTACAGAGTCAGCGTATTGTCCCCAACAATCTGGGCCCTCATTTTACCGACCTTGGAAAGATGGAAGGCTGAGTCTACTTTGAGCCCGTGAAGATCGAACTGCTAGCAGTGGGCAGAAATAGGCTGTAATACTGTATTCTAACCATTGCATCACCACGGAAGGAAGGAAGGAAGGAAGGAAGGAAGGAAGGAAGGAAGGAAGGAAGGAAGGAAGGAATAGCAATAGCACTTAGACTTATATACTGCTTCACAGTGCTTTATGACCCTCTCTAAGGGGTTTACAGAGTCAGCCTCTTGCCCCCAACAATCTGGGTCCTCATTTTACCCACCTCGAAAGGATGGAAGGCTGAGTCGAGCTTGCGCCCGGTGAGATTCGAACTGCCCAATTGCAAAGTGGCCTGCAGTACCGCACTCTAACCCCTGCGCCACCGCGGCTCCTGCTTCAGCAGGGGGGTTGGGCTAGAAGACCTCCGAGGTCCCTTCCGACTCTGTTATTCTTAACAGCAGCCAGTTCAGGAGAAAGAAACCCAGACTAGATGGTTCAGCCTTCCGTCCCAAGGAAACCAGAACGGCCATCCCGCAGTCTGTACTAAACCTCAAGCCAACTCGCTCTCTACCCCCCCCACTCCCCCCCAAAAAAAACAGCCTTAGAGAAAAGCAGATGACTCTTTGACAATTTTGCCAAGCGAGGCCTCTTGATGTTCGGTGCGCTGCCTCCGAGGGCAGCCGGAGATGACTTCTTGGTCTCCAGCAAGAAATTGCTAAGGTTACCTCGAATTTGCTTAATTAGAGAAACTGTCACTTGCTAGCCAAGATCAGGAAGGGGGGAGGGGGATGCAAAAAGTACGTTGTTTTTTAAAAAATAAAATAATTGCAGACATTTTTTTGCCCCCATGCAAATCATCAAGGACACAGGCAGATAGTCGAGAGGCGCACAAATCTCTCCATCAACCAGCTCCTTCATAGCTTTGCAGGCCCATCTTAACAGATTAACAGTTTAACAGAAGGGACCTTGTAGGTCATCTAGTCCAACCCCCCCCTCCCGCTCAAGCAGGGGACCCTACACCATTTCTGACCGATGGCAGTCCAATCTCTTCTTGAAATCCTCCAGCGATCAAGTTCTTACAACTTCTAAATAACAGAGTAGCAGAGTTGGAAGAGACCCTGTAGGTCATCTAGTCCAACCCTCCCCCCAAGCAGACCCTATACATCTTTGACAGATGGCAGTCCAGTCTGTTCCATAGGTTGATTGTTCTCAATATTAGAAACTTCCTCCTTATTTCTAGATTGAATCTCTCCTTGGTCAGTTTCCATCCATTCTTCCTTGTCTGGCCTTCAGGTGCTTTGGAGAATAGCTTGACCCCCTCCTCCTCTCTGTGGCAGCCCCTCAAATATTGGAAGATGCTATCCTGTCTCCCCTGGTCCTTCTCTTCCCTAGACTAGCCATGCCCACTTCCTGCAACTGTTCATTATATGTTTGAGCCTCTAGTCCCCTCAACATCTTGGTTGCTCTTCTATGCAACCAATTTCGTTGTATTTAAGTACAATGACAATAAAGATTATGCTTAGAGGACTGGAGGCTAAAACACACAATTAATGGTTGCAGGAACCTTTAAACATTTTTGCCAATCTTGCCGGTGCAAAGTGCCATATATAAAACGTTTCATACAAGTTTTCCTTATATGCAGTCGACATTGTCAATGTAATATTTCTATCCACCATCTCGCCTGATTCCTGGAAAACTCAACATCATTCTTCCAGGCTGAAGTACAAGAAATTTTATTATTATTAGTTAGCCAGATGGCCGGGATTTATTTTCTCCCCAAGGGCATCGTCACTAAACAAGACTGGTCATTTCTGGCCTTTAATCTAAGCCAGATTATAATCAGCCATTTCCAGGACCGAGCTGCAGATTTATTTATTTGTTTTGCCAATCTTTAATAGCTTCCAATGCAATTATTTTCCCATTGGCCTAGCATCAAAGAGCAAACTGGCATGTGTTTATCGTAGGAGCTATTCAGCAAGGTGTTTAAAGGAACGAGCTTGTTCCAAGGGGGTGCATTCCACAAAGGAAGGAAGGTATATTTTGCATAAACCTGCCCGGGAATAAATGGGCAGTGAAACATGAGAAAGGGACCACAATCAGCGGAAGATCAAAGCCAATTTGGAATTACAGAGAAGCATTTTCTCTGCCCCACCCCCACCCCCTTATTATTGCTTGGAGAGAATTTAAGAATTCTAAGAATTTAAGAAGTTATGTTATTGCTAATGTGCTCACAAATCTGACTTACATCTGGCTGTCAAATAGAAGAGAAGAGAATGTGAATTAAGGATAGGATAGGATAGGATAGGATAGGATACGGGATGGGATGGGAAGGGAAGGGATAGAATAGAATTAAGGATAGGATAGAATCGAATATGAATATGAATTAAGGATAGAGTAGAGTAGAAGAGATGAATTGAGGATAGGATAGGATAAGGGATGGGATGGGATGGGAAGTGATAGAATAGAATTAAGGATAGGATAGAATAGAATATGAATTAAGGATAGAGGAGAGGAGAGGAGAGGAGAGGAGAGAGAAGAGAAGAGAAGAGAAGAGAAGAGAAGAGAATATGAATTAAGGATAGAATAGAATAGAATGGAATGGAATGGAATAGGAATAAAGAATAGAATAGAATAGAATAGAATAGAATAAGGAATGGAATGGAATAGAATAGGAATAGGAATATGGAATGGAATGGAATGGAATAGGCATAGGAATTAAGAATAGAATGGAATGGAATAGGAATTAAGAATAGAATAGAATAGAATGGAATGGAATGGAATGGAATGGAATGGAGTGGAGTGGAGTGGAGTGGAATAGGAATAGGAGTTAAGGATAGAGTAGAGTAGCGTAGCGTAGAGTAGAACAAAAGAAAATATGAATTAAGGATAGGATAGGATAAGATAGGATATGGTGAAATTGAGAAAGGAATTAACTGATAGATCTCTCGTCTTAAAAGTTTTCATTTGCCCACAATTTTTCCCCCCTGGGAGCTGATCCAATTTGTCTAAGTTCCTTCTTTGCTTTGTGAACATCATCTGAGCTTCAATGGATTTTAATTTCTTATCTACATTTCTCAGTGGTTCATAGAGCTGAATGTGACCTTCCACTTGGTCAAAACAAAGCAAAGTTGAAGCCCTCTTTAGACGGGGGAAGCTCTTTGGCAAGCAGATAAAAGAGATTTCCCTGTATCATTTGTTGACAGCATTCCTTCACCGCTGGCCTTTTTAAGGAACAATCTCAAAAAAGTTTCCCTTAAAAGTCCAACCCAAACAGTTGATTTTTTTAAAGAAGGCACAGATGAAAGCATTCCATAAAGTCAGAAAAAGAACAACCTCCCCCCCCAAAATCCCCTTTCAATGATTCCTCCCACCGCAAGGGGGTGGGAGGAAAAAATGCTGCATTGGCGAGCATTTTAAAAATATTTATTTAAGGCGATAACTCGCCTCTTGCAGCGGAGTTTTTTTTTTAGTCCATTCCGTTTTACACAAGCTCACTCTAAATTTTTCCTTTGCTCAAATTTTCCCCAAGGGGCTGGAAGGAAAAATTGGCCAGAAGAAGCTCGTAAACGAAGTTGAGTAGAGAACATAATGAGTGGACTCCTGAAGCTTTGGGGAAAGTTTACAGGAAGTCCTCGACTTACGACCTTTATAGAATGGAATAGAGCTGGAAGGGACCTTTGGAGGTCTTCGAGTCCAGCCAACGATGCCATGAAGGATTGTAAAATGGAGGCAAAATTCACTTAACCAATGTCTTGCTTAGCAACAGAAATTTAGTGCTCAGTTGTGGTCGTAAGCCGAGGACTACCAGTACAAAGAAGGAGTAATAGAACTGCTCACCCATTAATATGGAAAAGGTTTTTTTTAAAAAAATTGGCCCTCTTCTAAAGTGTGCTTTCAAAGGATCTTCAAGTCAACAGCAGGGTTATGCCAAACATTTCCCCTGAGTTTTGTTTTCGAAACAGGACAATTTTGCAAGGAGAATAAATTGCTGTTCCTTTTTTTTTTCCTACCAGGAAGACATTGGAGGGAGGGCGTTTTTGGGGGGAGCAGGAAAGGATATATAGCCACGTTGGCTTCTTCTGAATGCCAAAGGAGAAGAGAAAACTGTGTCCCTGAGGCTTTTTTTAAAAGCGAGAAACGTGGACTGTCCGGGAGGTTACAGACAGAGCAATGGAAAGGGGGAATGCAAAACTTTGTGTAGATGGAAAGTTAAGAGAGATGGGGGGAAAGGAGAGAGGGAGAGAAAGATAGAAAGAGGAAGATATAGAGAAAGAAAGAGAGAAAGAGAAAGAGAAAAAGAAAGAGGGAGAGAGAGAAAGAGGGGGAGAGAGAGGGGAAGAGGAAGATATAGAGAAAGAGAGAGAGAAAGAAAGGGAAAGGGAAAGAGAAGAAGAAAGAAAGAGGGAGAGAGAGAGAGAAAGATTAATTAAGATTGATTAATTGTTCTCAAATTTCCTGACAGTGAGAACAATGAATCAGTGGAACAGAAGTTGCCTCCAGAAGTTGTGAATGCCCCAAAACTGGAAGTCTTTAAGAAGATGTTGGATAGCTATTTGTCTGAAACGGTATAGGGTTTCCTGCTTAGGCAGGGGGTTGGACTAGAAGACCTCCAAGGTCCCTTCCAACTCTACTACTGTATTGTATTATTGTATTGTATATAGAGAAAGAGAGAGAGAGAGAAAGGGAAAGGGAAAGAGAAGAAGAAAGAAAGAGGGAGAGAGAGAGAAAGAGGGAGAGAGAGAAAGGGGAAGAAAGAGGGATAGAGAGAAAGGGGAAGAAAAAGGGATAAAGAGAAAGAGGAAGGGGGAGAGAAAGGGGAAGAAAGAGAAAGAGGGAGAGAAAGGGAGAGAAAGAGGGACAGAGAGGCAACTGGATTTTCTTGATTTTTCCTTGAAGATGTTTCGCTTCTCATCCAAGAAGCTTCTTCAGCTCTGGCATACATGTCTTTGGAGATCCGCAGTCCTCCAGATCATGGTTGTCCCAAAGGTACTTTCTTTTTCCTCGAAGGCATTTCACTTCTCATCCGAGAAGCTTCTTCAAGAAGCTCCTTGGATAAGAAGCGAAACCTCTTCAAAGAACAACCAGAAAGTCCAGTTGCCTCTTGAAAAAGCACCGTTGGGATAGCCATAAAACTCTATTTTATTTTTATTTTATTTTACCTCCAAGCCTACCTCAATGTCTCTGACCCACAAACTTGGACCATTCTAGGCTAAACACAAAAACAGGGAGGGAAGTTGAGGAGAAATGTTTCTTGCACATCGCTGGAACTCCTGCCTTGCTCATTTAACATTCCAAATTTTGCAGCAATCAGCTCTCGCTAGGAGATGCAATTAAAACATTGCCACAGGGGGAAAAATAGTCTTGCTTGGACTCCTGTTTTAATCTCAATACTCCTGTTTTTTTAATCTTTTCCTTTCTTTTTTTACAGAGCAGAGAGGAAGAAAGTGAGTGACTTATTACTGTAAATCTCAGAATCTTTTCACAAAGTGGAGGGGGGAAAAACGTTAAAACTAGCAAGGATGGGCGATGGTAGACTAACTCCGTCAAAGATCCACGTGGCTTAACTTGAAACGAAATTGTCTCCCAGCAGGAGGTGGAGCTCTCACCTCACAATCCCAAGGCTCTGGGTTTGATCCTAGGTAGAGGCGGACATCTCTCTCTCTGGACCCAATGAGAATATATCTGCTGAATATAACTCCTCATTGGCAACGGGAAGAGCATCTGGCCAGTAAAGACTCCGCTTCATTTAGTTGCCCGGATTCCACCCCACAAGGGATTATGGGGTCGTTAAAAGAAGATGACGATATGTCTCCCAGCTAGGCAAGCTTGGTACATCCATAGGATGATTAAATTAATCCTTTTCCAAATAATTTTCATCCCTTCTTTAGAAAAAGGCAAGCCATTGGTATACGTTTTGCTTCCGGTCAATTTACCACCAGGGATGGAAAGCCAGCAGAGCAAATGGTTTCCTCCCATTTTCTTAAAACTTTGCAAACTGTTTTGTCCTTTTAGGCCATGGGTTGGTTTAACGAGTAGGAGTAGGAATTTATGGATGGATTGATCTTGAGACCTTCTCACTAACAGAAGTTGCCTTCAGAAGTTGTGGGAGCTTCATCCCTAGAAGCTTTCAAGAGACTGGGCTGCCATTTGTCAGAAGTGGTGTAGGGTCTCCTGCTTGGGTGGAGGGGGCTTGGACTAGATGACCTACAAGATCCCTTCCCACTCTGTTAATTTGCTAAAGATCCTAGGGGCTTCAGGAGGGTCACATAGATATCCATAATTGTAGACATTTCTTTTTTTTCCCCCAGAAGATCTGATTTGGGAGAATTGAAATCTCTACTATTTGTCCAGGATGCTATAGTGACTCCTGCTTGAGCAGAGGATTAGACTAGAAGAACTCCAAGGTCCCTTCCAGCTCCATTCTGATTGATTGATTGATTCAACCTAGAAATAAGGAGAATTTCCTGACCGTGAGAACAATCAACCCATGGAACAGAAGTTGCCTTCGGAAGGTGTGGGAGCTTCATCCCAGGAAGCTTTCAAGAAGAGACTGGACTGCCATCGGTCAGAAATGGTGTAGGGTCTCCTGCTTGAGTGGTGGTGGGGGGGTTGGACTAGATGACCTACAAGGTTCCTTCCAACTCTATCCTGATTGATTGATTCAACCTAGAAATCAGGAGGAATTTCCTGACAGTGAGAACCATCAACCCATGGAACAGAAGTTGCCTTCGGAAGTTGTGGGAGCTTCATCCCTGGAAGCTTTCAAGAAGAGACTGGACTGCCATCAATCAGAAATGGCATAGGGTCTCCTGCTTGGGCAGGATGACCTCCAAGGTCCCTTCCAACTCTGTTATTCTATTCCATTCTAACATAAAAAAGAAAATGCAATACAGACAGTCCTCAATTTACGACGTCGGTTAGCCTAAAATGTACATTGCGAAGCAAAACATGGCTTAAGTGAGTTTTGCCCCATTGTATGACCTTCCTTCCCTCAATGGTTAATGAATCACTGCACTGGCTAAGTTAGTGACCCGGTTGTTAAGCAAATCTGACTTCCCCCTTGACTTGTCAGAAGGTCAAAAAATGAGATCACACGAGCCACACTGAAACCGTCATAAGTACAAGCCAATTGCCAAGCTTCTGAATTTTTAATCAGGGGACTCTGGGGATGATACCACAGTCCTATGTGCGAAAAAATAATCTTGTAAGTTTTTTTCCCATTGCCATTATAACTTGCACACTATCTGTACATGGTCTTGTGTTTACTGACCCACTTTACGACTCCTTAGCTGGTAAAACGATTCTGACCTTTTTAAATGTTCTTATTTGATTCGGTTTTCCTGGAACGTGGCTGAATTTGGTTTATACTGCCTGTAAAATTAGGCAGACTTTGATGGGCCGCTGACAACCGACTGCTGATTGTTAAGTTTTATCTTGTTTTGTTTTTTGCTTTAATATTTAATGTGCCTTTGTTTGCGATTCTGGTCAGGGACCACGATAAACATATTCATTCATTCAAGTAGCTGTCAGTTTATTTCCAGTCAATAAGGAAGGGAGGGAGGGAGGAGGGAAGGAAGGAAGGACGGGATGGAAGGACAGAAGGATGGAAGGAAGGGAGGGATAGAGGGAGGGAGGAGGGAAGGAAGGGAGGAAGGACAGGATGGAAGGACAGAAGGATGGAAGGAAGGGAGGGATAGAGGGAGGGAGGAGGGAAGGAAGGGAGGAAGAGAGGAAGGGAGGGAGGAAGAAAAGGAAGGAGGTGAAAAGAAGAGGAATGGATGGAGAAAGGAAGGAGATGAGTAGAAGAGGAAGGAAAGAAGGAAGAAATGGAGGGAAGAAAGGAGGGAGGGAAGAAAGAAGAGGGATGGAGGGAGGAATGAAGGAGATGAGTAGAAGAGGAAGGAAAGAAGGGAAGGAGGGAAGGAAGAAAGGAGGGAGGGAGGAAGGGGAAAAGATGAAGGGATGGAGGAATGAAGGAGATGAGTAGAAGAGGAAGGAAAGAAGGGAGGGAGGGAAGGATGTAGGAAAGGAGGGAGAGAAGAAGGAAGGAAGGGAAAAAGAGGAAGGGAGGGGGGAAGGAGATGAGAAGAAGAGGAAGGAAAAAAGGAAAAGGAATGAAGGGAGGGAGGAAGAGAGGAGGGAAAGGAAGGAGGTGAAAAGAAGAGGAATGGAGGGAGAAATGAAGGAGATTAGAAGAGGAAGGAAAGAAAAAAGGAAGGAAAAGGAATGAAGGGAGAGAGGGAGGAAGGAAGGAAAGAAGGAAGGAAGGGGAAAGTAGAAACCTAACAAAGAGGAGATAATAAGAATTATCTTATTTAGCTTAGCATAACAGAGTTGTTAGTGCGCAGTAAGAACTGATGCCTCTTACTCAGAGGCAGAAAAACAAGTGTTGCAAAGGCTTTGCGAGACACTTTTTAAAATAAAAACTCCCCTACCCCCCCAGGGTGACAGACAGGCTAAATAAGTTTAGCTGAAGGATGGAAGAGGACAGGAGGATCTGTCGATGCATCTTATTATCACTTTCATACGCCTTGTAGGAGGGAAGTCAAGCAGGCTTCCAGCTTGCCAGAACAAGCAGAATATGCCGCCCGCTTGATCAAAACCATTGGCAGGCATGAGAGCGTAGCCGGAGGGGCTTTGGATGGTAAACACGGCATTAAAACAGGTTTGGCAGGTTTCAAAGGGTTAATATTTCCAGGTCGATTATCCCTAGCAAGAATGTAAGGAGGGGGGAAAACAAAAGCCCAAACAACAGAAAGAAAAGCCAAAGAGGAGACAGGATTTCTTCCTGGGACTCAGCTGCCTTTGTCCAGTGCAAGCTTCCTTCCTTTCCTCCTCCACTTTTCTTTCTTTTCTTCCTCCTCCTCTTTTCCTTTTTCCTTCCTTCTTCCCTTCCTTCCTTCCCATCTCCTCCTCTTTTCCTTCCTTCCTTCCCTCCTCCTCCACTTTACCTTCCTTTCTCCCTTTCTCCCTCCCTCCCACCTTGCCTTCTCCATCTCCTCCCTTCCCTCTTCCTCCTTCTCTTTTCCTCCCTTCCTTCCAGAAATTCTCTCTGACAGCATAGGTTCATACATAATTACGAGACGGCCAAGCGGCATACATATCAATGAACGGCCTGCCTCTCCGCATACAGTCATCCCTGACCTGTAATTCCCCTGTTCTCCCTGGCTTTCATTAAATCCGAGACAAATCATCACAGGGAAATTACTTTCCAGGGAGACTCACGGATTGAGAGCTGAGGCCAGCCAGAGCCTTCCCACAAAGGAACAGCAGAGGACCTAGGAGGTCAAATTAAACATCAGCCAAAAAAGAAAACAACCACATCTTCAACAGGCACTCAAAAGCTAAGTAAATACAGTCCACCCAACGGCACAAAACCCCAACAAAGTCTAGTTTTCGTAGATTTTATATATGCTGGTCTTGTTGTATTCGGGTCTTTTTCCGAAGGATTGATGCTTTTAGTATTGATGCTGTTACCTAGTTGGGTCATGAAATGTCTGTAAGAAAACCACCAAGCTCAGAGAGAACCAAGGACCCCACAGTCCTCCTCCTCCTCTTCCTCCTCCTCTCCCTCCCTTTCCTTCTCCTCCTCCTCCTCCTCCTTCTCCCATAAACCCAATTTCCTCCTAGCACTGATGCTGTTACCTAGTTGGGTCACAAAACGACTGCAAGAAAACCACCAAGCTCAGAGAGCACCATCTCCTCCTCCTCCTCCTCCTCCCCTTTTTCCTTCTCCACCCCTTCTCCTTCTCTGAATTTTGGTCACAGCAGTCGTAAGTGTGAAAAAAAGGCTATTTTTCTGGCACCGTCGTAACTTTGAACTGTGAACCGTCACTAAGCGAAGTGTTGTAAGTCGAGGACTGGTCTTATAGCTCTGGTCTAAAAATTCAGGAAGAAACAGTTCCTTAATTCAGGATCTGGAGTAAGACAAGCCTTGTCTCAATCCAATCTGTTTCTTTTATGGGCAAACGTGGGACTGATTGGGGTAGACACCGAAATATAATTTTATCACATTTTATTTATCTATAAATTAATTATTGCACTGAATTCCAGATTTCATTTGCGGTCATTTTCATAAACTGTGTTTTATTTCAATTACATTTCATTCCAATTTCACTTTCAATTGTCTTTTATTCCAATTTCACTTTCAATTGTATTTTATTCCAATTTCACTTTCAATTGTATTTTATTCCAATTTTGCTTTCAATTGTATTTTATTCCAATTTCACTTTCAATTGTTTTTTATTCCAATTCCATTTCTAAATTGTTTTTATCAGATTTTTCATAGTCACTTGAGTCTGGAACTCTGCCCTTGGAAATGGCCCAGGATCTAATCAATCAATTAAACAAACGAACAAACTTTATTTCCTGATCAAAGAAATCTTATTTCTTATTCTTATTAAGACAGAAACAGACCGGATTAAGATAGGATCAAAGCTGGTTTATGGGAGGGGGAAAAAAAGGGGGGGAGCTGACTGATTTTACACAAACAAAGCAAAGTTAAACTTTGCTGTTTTAAACGCTCTCAAAGGATCAAGGAGATTGATCCAGAAAGAGCAGCTTAAGGTGTGAGATTGTCTACACTAATCCTATACGGCTAGTCCTCGACATACGACCATTTGGGGAGCCTTAACCTAAGGCTTTCAAAGATTTATCCCCAAGTTCTTCTTGTATGGGTAGTCCTCAACTTATGACTTCACAATGGAGCCATGCATTCCTGTTGCTAAGACAGATACAGGCTAAGTGAATTTCCCCCCATTTCCCCACCTTTCTGGCCACCATTGTTAAGTGAATTGCTGCGCCAACTCGGCTGCTAAGCGAAACATTTATTACGTTGAGTTCTGCCCCATGCTATGACTTTCCTTGATTCGGCCACTAAAGGAATCGCTGCAGTTGTTGACTTAGCAATACGGTCGCTGAGCAAAATCTGGTTTCCCCGACTAACGTTGCTTGTCGGATGGCCACAAACAGGGGGTTGTGTGACCTGCCGCGGTCGTAAATATGAACCGTGTCTGAATGTCAATCACGTGATTTACAGGGAATGCTGCCAAAGTTATGAAAAACCACCATAAGTCACTTTTTTTTTCAGTGCCGTGGTACTTTGACCGGTCACTAAAGGAACTGTCATAAGTCGAGGACTAGCTGTAATCAACTCTGCCAAAGACAGGGTCGGTTATCAAAAGTAAATTGGAAATATTATCCTAAAGGTTATCCACATTTAACATAATCCCTTGCAGGGTGGAGTCCCGGCAACTGAATGGAGCTGGGTGTTTACTGGCTGGATGCCTTTCATGTTGCCAGTGTGGAGTTTTGTTCAGCAGATACATTCTCATCATATCCAGAGAGAGAAATATCTGCCTCTACCTAGGATCGAACTCACAGCCTTCTGATTGTGAGGCGAGAGCTCCCCCTCTAGGCCACCACACCACTCCCTAGTTGGATAATGAAATCATCATCATCATCTCCATTTAACAACCCCATAATCCCTTGTGGGGCGGAGTCAGGGCCACTGAATGGAGCTGAGTATTTACTGGCCAGATGCCTTTCTTGTTGCCAATACGGAGTTTTGTTCAGCCGATAAATTCTCATTGTGCCCAGAGAGAGAAATACCTGCCCCTACCTAGGATCAAACTCCCAGCCTTCTGATTGTGAGGCGAGAGCTCCCCCTCTAGGCCACTGCATCACTCATCCTAAATCTGAAAGATATTTAGGGTAAAACAAGCACATTTTGGACTGAATCTTCACTGCTAATAATTTCTCCATGTCTTTCTTCGTCCGATCATCCACCTCCCACCCCCACCCCCTAGTGGGCTCAACATCTCCTCTAGTGTTTGACAACTCTCATAACTTTTGCACAGTTGTGTCTCACAACTTGGAAACATCCCCTGGAAAATCAATCATTAGCTTATTACACCTTCAACCAAGACAGACCGCAAAATGTTCTCCCCCCCACCTCTGTTGTAAACAATCCCATTGCTTTGGGAAAGTAAAAAAAAAGAAAAAGGAAAGAAAGATAATGGGAAATGATACAGGTGATCCTTCAGCCAAAGGTGCAATTTCACGAGGCAGCTGGATTTTCCTGTTTTTTTCTTCTTCTCTTTTTCAAGACATTTCGCTGCTCGTGCAAGAAGTTCTTCAGTTCTGACTGGAAGGTGGGGAATGGAAGGATTTATACTCCTTGCGGGCAGCTGGCCATTTGCATCCTTTGAGAGGGTCGTTGAGGCCACTTGGAGTTTTATGTCTGTGGAGATTCTCAATCATGGTTGTCCCAAAGGTGCTTTTTTTTCAAGAGGCAATGGACTTTCTTGGTCTTTCTCTGAAGACGTTTCGCTTCTTATCTAAGAAGAGCTTCTTTCTTTATTCATTTCTGACAGAGGGTAATCCAGCCTCTTCTTGAAAGCTTCCAGGGATGAAGCTCCCACAACTTCTGAAGGCAACTTCTGTTCCATGGGTTGATTGTTCTCACTGTCAGGAAATTCCTCCTTATTTCCAGGTGGAATCTCTCCTTCTTCAGTTTCCATCCATTATTCCTAGCCTGGCTTTCAGGTGCTTTGGAGAATAGCTTGACCCCCTTCCTCCTCTCTGTGGCAGCGCCTCAAATATTGGAATGCTGCTATCCTGTCTCCCCTGGTCCTTCTCTTCCCTAGACTAGCCATGCCCAGTTCCTGCAACCATTCGTCGTATCTTTCAGCCTCTGGTCTCCTAATCATCTCAGTTTCCATGAGAACCGGTTAACTAGCCGAGCCTGAAAGCCGATGAAATTACAGAGAAGTTAAGCGAGACTTAAGTTTCCCCGTGCCCGGAATGGACATCAGGTTCAGCGATGAAAAAAAACACAAGTGGGGAAGCTTGAGATATTTCCGAGGTGAAAAATCTCAAGGGCCAGTTTGGACAATGATAAAGCATGCCACGAATCCAGCCGTTGAATAGCCGCGGACTTATTAAGCCGAGATAATGGAGACCCATAAGCATATCCTTCTTCTCTTCCTCCCTCTCTTTCTCTTTCTCTCTCTTTCCCTTTCCTTTCCTCCTCTCTCCTCTCCTCTCCCCTTCCTCCCTCCCTTCCATCCTTCCTTCCTCTCAGGGTAACTGGGGAATCTCTTTTCTGACTTATGCATAACCACTCCAACAATAAGGCATCCTTTGTCAGGCTAATTGGCACTTGTCTGCCTAATGAATGAAATACATAAAGCATCTCCCTTGCAGATGAAATACAGGAAGCTGCAGCCATCATTCACAAAATACGATCCACCGTCCTTTACAGCATCCATCGATCAGAGGCTCAACATCCTCACAAATCACCCCGTAGCCTGCCCTGAAACACTAAACAGAGGTTTGGGCAATAATTAAAAACAGCCTTTGAAGTTCCCATTGCTCCTTCCTTGCACCTACAAAATTAAAATCCAGTTCGGTGGAACAAGGAAAGGACTAACATTAAGGTTCCCCTCGAGCATAGATGCTAGTCCTTCCCGACTCTAGGGGGCGGTGCTCATCTCCGTTTCAAAACCGAAGAGCCAGCGCTGTCCAAAGACGTCTCCGTGGTCATGTGGCCGGCATGACTCAATGCCGAAGGCGCATGGAATGCTGTTCCCTTCCCACCAAAGGTGGTTCCTATTTTTCTACTTGCATTTTTGACGTGCTTTCGAACTGCTAGGTTGGCAGAAGCTGGGACGAGTCACGGGAGCTCACTCCGTTACATGGCGCTTGGGATTCGAACCGCCGAACGGACAACCTTTCTGACCGGCAAGCTCAGAATCTTAGCCACTAAGTCACCTTGTAGAGTTTGTAACCATCCATTAAACGGGACAATCACCAATGGAATTTCCTGGCTGTAATTCTTACAAAATCTCACCCGTGGATGGTATGGATATTCAACGCAGGTAGTCCTCGACTTACAACAGTTCCTTTAGTAACCAAGTTACGACGGGCACTGAAAAAAGTGACTTAGGGCCATTCATCGCACTTAACCGCAGCACCAAAATTCAGACGCTGAGTGGCAACCGACTCGTATTTATGACAGTGGCAGTGTCCCGTGGGTGGGTGGGTCACACGATCCCCTTTTGTGACCTTCTGACAAGCGAAGTCCAAGTCCGCTTAACGACCGGGTGACTCACTGAAGAACCGAGGCAAAGAAAGGGTATAAAATGGAACAAGACTCACTTAATCACCGTCTGGCTTAAGCGACAGACAATCGGGAGCTCCGTTGTGGTCGTAAAATTGAGGGCTTCCTGTACAGAAAGAACTTTGGGGTTAGTAAGCCTCCTTCTCCTCCCCCCAAATCTCCTCATTCTCTTCATTTCTGCTCCTCCTTCTCCATATCTCTTCCTCCTCCCCCCATATTTCCTCCTCCCTTATATCTCCTCCTTCCTCCTCCTTCATCTCCTCCTCCTCTTCTACTTCTTCTTTCTCCTCCTCTCCCTCCCCCTCCTTCTCCTCTTCCCCCTTCTCTTCTTCTTCCTCCTCTGTCTTCCTCTTCTTCTCAACCTCCTTCTCCATCCTCCTCCTCCTCCTCCATCCTCCTCCTCCTTGCCATTGTAAAATAATTTACTTAGAGGTGGATGCAGTGGACTTCCATGCCTTTTTCTTTAACATATTCTACCTGCTTTCCTCATTCGTTTCTTATCTATGGAACTGCTGCGCTTGAGACGGATTGCATCTTCTCCTCCCACCAACACTGTGGTGGACATTACCTTCAAATATTATTATTTTTTTCCTACAATAGAGTTTGAAGATTCAGTATCTACTTTCCCCACCAGGGAGATGCCTAAAGGAGAGGCACAACTGGATTGTCCCCCACTAACTGTCCTGGGAAGCCTCTATTGGTTTCCCACTCAATCTCCCAGTGCAAACTTTGATGCCACATTTCAAAAAGTTCCCTCCCTTTTAAAAAATAATAAATAAAATAAAATAAAACCTCAATTCCAAAGCTGGTTTGCTCTCTTTTCGCCACAATTGCAACTGCTTAGTTGGCTTGCGATTTCATGAACTGTCTCTGCCAGTATGTGCTTGCTCCGTTATATCTTATTATATTGCTGTTTTATGACTTTGCATTGTTTTATTTTTAATTACATGGCCGTAATTGATTTGTACACTGCCCAGGGAAGCGTGGTACGTTGCTGATTGAGAAAGGCAAGATAGAAAGAAATGCATTCCTTCTTTTTTTTTCTGTGTGTGAAAACACAAAAATCCTTTTTTTAGAAGAAGAGGAGGAAGAGGAGAAGGAAGAAGAAGAAGAAGAAGAAGAAGAAGAAGAAGAAGAAGAAGAAGAAGAAGAAGAAGAAGAAGAAGAAGAAGAAGAAAAGAAAGAGAAGGAGGAAGAGGAGGAGGAAGAAGAAGAAGAAGAAGAAGAAGAAGAAGAAGAAGAAGAAGAAGAAGAAGAAGAAGAAGAAGAAAGACATGTGTTGCATTTGCTAAGTGAGTTCTGCCCCCCCCCCCCCCCCATTTTGCAATCCCTGTGAATTGCGGCAGTTGTTCAATTAGCCACACGGCTGTTAAGTGAATTCAAGCTTTCCCCCTTGCCTTTGCTTGTCGCAAAAGGTCGCAAACGGGGATTGTGTGACACCCCCCCCCAAGACACTGCAACCGTCATAAACATGAGTCAGTTGTCCAGCATCCGAAGATATAAATCGCGGGACCACAGGGATGGTGCAACAGCCGTAAGTGTGGGAAAAACGTTCCTAAGTCCCTTTTTTTCACAGTGCCGTTGTTAAGTATGAGCAGAACAAGCTGTTGTAAGTTGAGAACTACCTGTAACATCCAGTAAACTGCTTAGCCTTCCTTATATCACCTCTGCTCCCTCCAGAAAATTTTTTGCACGTTTGACCTTAATACAATCCTGGGTTGTATAAACGGAGGCATAGAATCAAGATCACGTGAAGTGTTAGTATCGCTTTACGAAGCCTTAGTAAGGCCCCATCTGGAATCCTGCAACCGATTCTGGTTACCAGGTTACAAAAAAGATGTTGAGATTTTGGGCCAAGTGCAGAGAAGAGCAAATAAGATGATCAAAGGCTGGGGGACTAAAACATAGGAAGAACGGCGGCAGGATTTGGGTTTGGCTACAAGAAAAGAAGAACGAGGAAAGAAGAAAAAAGAAGAAGCAGGGGTGACCTAGTATTCCAGTATTTGAGGGGCTGCCACAAAAGGGGAGGGGGCCAACCTATTCTCCAAAGCACCTGAAGGCAGGTTAAGAAACAAGGAATGGAAACTAATCAAAGAGAGAAGCAACCTGGAATTAAGGAGAACCTTCCTAACAGTGAGAACAATGAACCAGTGGAACAGCTTGGCACCATGGTGCTTCATCACTGGAGGTTTTTAAGAAGGGGCTGGACAGTCACTCCTGCTTGAGCAAGGGGCTGGACTAGAAGACCTCCGAGGTCCCTTCCAGCTCTATTCTATTTGAATGACCTGCGCAATTCACAATCTTCCCTCTGACTATTTTAGTCCGCTCCTTGCAGTTTGCAAAGGGCAACCCTTAATATTTACACTCTGAATCTTCTCAATCTGTGCCAGGCCTCCTTGCACTCCTGCCCATTGTGAGAAGGGCACAAAAGAGCGATGCATTTCAGTGGAACCAGGCACTTAGACTAGAGTACAAAAGCTATTTGTGCAATGCCCAGCACCGCCATCAAAGTTGATCTGTTGTAATCCTTGGCAGATTTAGCCAGAGGACGAAAGGGCGGCCCAATCATAGATCAGCCCTTGACTGGCAAGGCATCCTCCTTTCAGCTCAGGGTTCAAATATTCTCAAATATACAAATATTCTCCTTTATTGGTACTTTATTTCCTTATTCAAGACGAACCGGTGAGAGAGAGACAATGGGCAAATCTTGTTGGATATAATATAGAACCAGATAACTGACAAAAAACTCTGGGAAGGAAACTATAGTTTCTTTATATAATTCTCTGCTAATTTAGAAACAATGGCAACCACTTTTAAAGAAAACTTGTATAAAATGTTTGATAGGTGGCACTTAACTGCCGGCAAGACTAGCAAAAAAAAAAATTAAAAATATGTCCACCAAAGGATGGAAAATGTACTGTATTTTTCGGAGTATAAGACGCACCCAGATTTTGAAGAGGCAAATAAAAAAAAAGAGTTTTTGCACTCTGCAGACCTCCCCAAAACAGCCAATTTTTTTTGCAAAAACAGGCCCATTTTTTGTCAAGGCATGCATAGCCTTTAGGAGGCTTATAGAATGCTCCTAGGGGCTGGGGGGCAAAAATGAGCAAAAAACGGCCTGATGTTTACTCATTTCTGCCCTCCCCAGCCCCCAGGAGCACTCTGGAAGCCTCCTAAAGGTTGGCCATTTTTGCAAAGGGGGCGGAGTTTGGGGAAGCCAAAAATGCTGTATTCCGTGTATAAGACGCACCCAGATTTTCACGCTCTTTTACCCACTTTTTTGAAGGAAAAAGATGCATCTTATACTCCGGAAAATACAGTAATCAGAAACCAGGCTCATATTATCACATGGTAGACATGCCCAAAAGCCCCCAAAAAACTCCAAATTGAGCGAAAATGCATATGTGGCTAGAAAAAAACATTAAGAAAGCCTATAGACTTTTAAGCCAGGACGATTTTCGTTAGGCATAACACCAGGAAAAAAAATATGATAAAGGGAAGGTCTATTTGATATTACATGTTTTAACAGCAGCTAAGAATTGTATTTGCACAACGTTGGAAAAGCGAGTTAACACCTACGGAAGAAGGTATAATTAAAAAAATATTGGACTGGGCAGAAATGGACAGACTAACACAGAAGCTAAAGATGCAGAATATTGTCGAACTTGGGATTTGTTTGATCAACGGTTGGATAACAGGAGTAGAAATTAGGAACTTAAGAAGTATTACTATATAAACAAATGGACTCACACAGTACACTGGTCATTAAGTCCTTATTGAATGCAAATTATCTATCTATCTATCTATCTATCTATCTTTCTATCTACAGTATCTCATATCTATCTATCATCTATCTATCATCTATCTATCTATCTATCTATCTATCTATCTATCTATCTATCTTATCTATCTATCTATCTATCTATCTATCTATCTATCTATCCTATCTATCTATCTATCTATCTATCTATCTATCATCTATCTATCATCTATCTATCATCTATCTATCATCTATCTATCCATCCATCCATCCATCCATCCATCTATCTATCTATCTATCTATCTATCTATCTATCTATCTATCTATCTATCTATCTATCTATCTTTCTATCTATCTTTCTATCTACAGTATCTCATATCTATCTATCTATCTATCTATCTATCTATCTATCTATCTATCTATCTATCTATCTATCATCTATCATCTGCTTGCTCCTAGGGAAGAAAGCAATGGCCAATCTATACAGCATACTACAAAGCAGAGACATCACCCTGCCAACACAAGGGCTTAGAGTCAAGGCTGTGGTTTTCCCAGTTGCAATGGATGGCTATGAAGGTTGGACCATAAGGAAGGCTGAGCGCCAAAGAATGGAGGCCTTTGAATTCTGGTGCTTGAGAAGACTCTTGCGAGTCCCTTGGACTGCAAGGATATCCAACCGGTCAGTCCTAGAGGAGATCAACCCCGATTGCTCTTTAGAAGGCCAGATCCTGAAGAGGAAACTCAAAGACTTTGGCCACCAAATGAGAAGGAAGGACTCCCTGGAGAAGAGCCTCATGCTGGGAACGATGGAGGGCAAAAGAAGAAGAAGGGGACGACAGAGAAGGAGGTGGCTGGATGGAGTCACTGAAACAGTCGGCGTGAGATTAAATGGACTCTGGGAGATGATAGAGGACAGGAAGGCCTGGGGGACTTTGCAACTAAGCTTAGATTCAGTGCATCCTTCCCACTCTATTTTCCTCTTTTTACTTGGAATTCTCATGAAATCTGGACACCGATCATCCCACCTCTTCTAACCATGCTTTTAAATGCTGCTCATCACGTTTGCTCCCAAAATATGTAAGAGAGAGACATACATCTCTTTCAGCCATCCTCACAGGGGGATGGAGCCCCCCGTATGATTAAATACTAGCGAAGACAAGGAGGGGAAAGATGGTTAATTTGCAGCCCAGATGTACCAAGCAGCATTAAAATACACCTTTACGAAGATTTCCCTGGAGCCTTCTTAAGGCTTGGAAAGGACTCGGGAATGGGTTTGTCTATTTATTTAATTTTATTTTTAACTTTTGTGCATGTGCTTTCCTGAATCTCTAGGGCTCAGGATTGGGGGGGGGCACAGAACACATGTTTACTTTTTCAAATGGGGGGAGCCCTCCCACAGCCTTCCTGAAATGCACAACTATGGAAGAGGGAGAGAGAGAGAGAGAGAAGGAAGAATAATGCAGGGGAGAAGAGTGGGAATAGAATGGAAGGAGAAGGAGGAAGGGACAGCAGGAAAGGGGAGGGGAAGGACCCAGAAGCTGCAGAAGGGGGTCCAAAGGAGGGGAGAGGGAGGCTAAGAGCAACAACATCGCCTGCAGCCACTCAAGCATTTTTTCGGCATCTTTTCCATGGTACACGGGGATCCACATTGCATCCAAGAGGTTTAAATTCTCACCCCTGCCAAGCCTCTAAGGGGGGGAGGATTTAAAACACTCACCCCCTGACCACAACCGATGACGCTTCTTGGATGAGAAGCGAAAGGCCTTCGTGTTCTTCTCCCACCCCAAGGGGAGGAAGGAAAAAACCGGTTTTGCTTCAAGACAGACAACTCTAACCTGAACCTTGGAGAATTTCCACAGATATATATATATATATATTTTTAAAAAAACGATGGGACCACCCAGCCGCAGAGGGGCTTTCGGGATTACACGGGTTAAGCCTCTCCTGGGAAAGCAACCCCTGAATTGGCTTCTTTCCTTCTTTCCTGAAGCCCCCTCCCCCCCCAAAAAAATCTAGCTTTTTTGGAGGGGGGGGCAAACAAGTATCCAAGGAGGCATACTGGGCTAAAGGAGACCTGGAAGAAGGAAAGCAGGAGGAGTTCACTGCCACCCCAAGAAACTACCTCCCCCCCCCAAATAAACACACACCCCCAGGAGCAGAAAGTGGGGAGATACCTGCAAAAAGGAAGGCAGGGCAACCCCCTCCTCCCCCAAAAAATACACTCTCCAGGATCAGAAGGGGTAGGAAGGAAGGAAGGCAGGGTCTCCCTAGGACCCCCAGGAACCAGAGACACCCCCTCCCCAAAAGACTCCAGGACCAGAAGGAGAGGGGGAGAGACGGGAGGAAGGAAGGAAGGGGGTCACTACGACCCCTCAGGAAACCAGAGACACCCCCTCCCCAAACACAGCCCAGGAGGAGAAGGGGAGGGGGAGAGACGGGAGGAAGGAAGGCAGGGGGGCACGGCGACCCCCAGGAAACCAGAGACACCCCCTCCCCAAAAGACTCCAGGACCAGAAGGGGATGGAAGACACCGGGAGGAAGGGAGGTAGGGGCTCACTACCACCCCTAAGGAAACCAGAGACACCCCCTCCCCAAAACAGGACCAGAAGGGGGAGGTGAAAGCCACCGCGAGGCCGGGGGTCACGGCGACCCCCGGGAAACCAGAGAGCCCCCCCTCCCCAAAGACAAGCCCAGAAAGGAAGGCAGGAAGCCCCCTTCGACTCACCCAAAGTGAAGAAGGGCAGCTCCGTGTTATCCAGATCGTCTTGCACCGCCACGCGCCCGGGCACTTCGCTCCGGACGAAGAGGAGCAAGCGGGAATCTCCTCCGCCAGCGGGAGGCAGCGAGCCCGGAGCAGCGGCAGAAGACGGGAAGGCGCCCGATCCCCCCGCGGGGCCGCCGCCTCCTCCTCCTCCTCCGCCACCGCCGCCGCCGCCGCTCCTCCAGGCGAGGTCGCTTTCCCGCAGCACCGGCAAGGTGGAGACCGTCACTGTCTTCTCCCGGCAAGGGCTGCTCCCGGGCCGGCTGGCCCCGCGGCTGGGCGCTCCGCCGGCGGTCCCTCGGCTTCCTCCTCCTCCTCCTCTTCCTCCTCCTCCTCCTCCTCCTCCATCCCCGCCCGGCTCGGCTGGCACCGCCGCCACGGGGCCCGGTCCGCTGGCCAGCAGCAGGAGCAGCGGCAGGAAGGAAGGCGCCGGAGAGGAAGAAGAAGAGGATGGAGAAGAGGAGGAAGAAGCGGCGGCGGCGGCGGGGAGGAAGAGGAGGAAGCGGCGGCGGCGGAGCGGGGCTGCCATGGCGCGGGCAGGCGGAGAAGCAGCCGCCGAGCCCCGGAGCAGCAGCGGCGGCGGCGGTAGCCGCAGCGAGGAGCCGCTAGGCAAGAGCCGACCTCGCTCCGCCTCGTCCCTGGCTCAGGCTCCGCCTCGCCTCAGGAGGGAGAGAGAGAGAGAGACCCCGCGCTCGCGCCCCTCCCGCCCGCGCGAAGCGAGAGTGGTGGGGCTGCCGCGCGCTCCGGAGATGGATTGGTTGCTTGGGGGGGGGGGGCTGTGATTTGTCAGTGGTAGAAAAAGAGGAGGGGAAGTTGGCGCGGTTGAGAACAGGTGCGCCAAGGAGACCCCAGGTGGGTCCAATTACGCTTGGCCAACTCAGCATTCCTATTCCATTCCAACTTCTATTCTACTCTACTCCCTTCCATATTCTATTCTATTCTATTCTATTCTATTCTATTCTATTCTATTCCATATTCTCTTCTCTTCTACTCTATTCTATTCTATTCTATTCTATTCTATTCCATTCTCTTCCATTCCATATTCTCTTCTCTTCCCTTCCATATTCTATTCTATTCTATTCCATATTATCTTCTCTTCCCTTCCCTTCCATAGTCTCTTCTCTTCTACTCTATTCTATGCTATTCCATTCCCTTCCCTTCCATATTCTCTTCTCTTCTCTTCTCTTCTCTTCTCTTCTCTTCTCTTCCCTTCCATTCCATTCCATATTCTATTCTATTCTATTCCATTCCCTTCCATTCCATATTCTCTTCCCTTTCCTTCCCTTTCCTTCCCTTTAATTCCATGTTCTATTCTATTCTATTCTATTCCATATTATCTTCTCTTCCCTTCCATATTCTCTTCTCTTCTACTCTATTCTATTCTATTCCCTTCCCTTCCATATTCTCTTCTCTTCTCTTCCCTTCCATATTCTATTCTATTCTATTCTATTCCCTTCCATTTCATATTCTTTTCCTTTCCCTTCCATATTCTATTCTATTCTATTCTACTCTACTCTACTCTATTCTAACTCATATTTGTATTTGTATTCCATTCCATTCTATTCTATTCTATTCCATCCTTTATTCTATTCTATACTCTACTCTACTCCAGTCTATTCTACTCTATTCTAACTCATATTTGTATTTGCATTTGTATTCTATTCTATTCTACTCTACTCTACTCTACTCTACCCTACTCTACTCTACTCTACTCTACTCCAGTCTATTCTACTCTATTCTAACTCATATTTGTATTCTATTCTATTCTATTCTACTCTACTCTACTCTATTCTAACTCTGTATTTGTATTTGTATTCTATTCTATTTTATTCTATTCCATTCCATTTCATTCATTATTCTCTTCTATCTACCTAACCCCCCCCCCCCTCTTTTTCTCTCCCTCCTTCCCCCTCCAACCCCTTTTCCCTTACTGCTGCGTTCTCCCTCTGGCAACACATTCCATTTTGACAATTGACTTTGCAATCACAAACGGGGGAGATGTGCCTCCGGGCAAGAATTTGGATGAGTTACCATTATACCATTTTGTAGGCAGCTGAGTTTGTAATATAGGCGCCGTTTTCCAAAGGGGACGGAGCTGCTTCTGAACCCTCCACCCAGCTCTCTCTGGCACGCGGGAGACACCCAGCAGCCTCCGAGCAAAAAGTGTTTTCAGTTCAGTTACAAGCATTTGTGCATTACCACTTTCAATTGTGTATAAAGTCACAGATTATCCATCAATCATACCTAGATACATAATTATCACTGTACATCATATTGTTCAGTTATAATTGATATTCTTTTGTTTTAAACAAATCTCCTAGAAACTAGATTCACATATATACCAATATTCCATTGCATCCTTACTTGTCTATTTAATAATAATAATAATAATAATAATAATAATAATAATAATAATAATAATAATAATAATAATATGTCTTTATAGAATCACCTATCTCATTATATTATTTTTGCAATATGAAAGAATTCTCCAACATTTTGTATTTATGCATCACTACTTTCAGTTGTACATAGAATCACAGGTTGACCATCGAGTACATAGGTACATTGTTATCATTGTACATCATATGTTCAACTACAATTGTTATTCCTTCATTTTAAACCAAATGTTCTAGATATTTGATTCATGTATATGCCAAGATTCCATTACATCATTGTTAGTTCTATTTAATAATAATATGCCTTTATAGTATCACCTATCTTATTCTATTATGCTATATGTAATTGATGAGGGTTTTATGTTTCATGTTTTGTTTGTCTTTGTTTAAAAATAAAAGTATTTTCAGTTCAGCCGTTTTGTTGCCCTTTTTGAAATATCAAGTGCCGGATAGGCAGGAAAAAAAAACTCCTGCTCCGGAGTTCAGATCCTGCTCCGATGAATAGTAGCTAAACAGCTGCTGTGACTTGCTAGCCTGTTCAGCAAGGGTGTGGGGGGCAGAAGAACGCTGGGGAGGGCATGAAATTGGCACTGACACACACAGAGACCCACACACACCATTGAAAAGGGGAGCTGAGTTTGCAAGGCCCAGTAATAAGGAATAAAAACAGGTCTGGCAATGTCCAAGCAACTGGTTCCTCTGGCAGGTTTGAGTCTAAGGCCTTCTGCTTCCTTGCTTTCCATCTCGTAATTTAAGAGGGTCCTTTTTCCAGCTAGCATTTCTACCATTTGCAGGTATTGTAAGGAGGAGTTTTAGGGTTGCAACTTTTTCAAGTAAGGAATGAACCTGAAACCAAAAATAATAACTATTGTTATATCTTCTTCCTCGTCTTCTTCTTCTTCTTCTTCTTCTTCTTCTTCTTCTTCTTCTTCTTCTTCTTCTTCTTCTTCTTCTTCTTCTTCCTCCTCCTCCTCCTCCTTCTTCTTCTTCTTCCTCCTCCTTCTTTTTCTTATTCTTCTTCCTTCTTTCTTTTCTTCTTTTTCTCCTCCTTCTCCTTCTCTTCTTCTTTTTCCTCTCCTCCTCTTCCTCCTCCTCCTCTCCTCCTCCTCCTCCTCCTCCTTCCTCTTCTCCTTCTTGCTTCTTCCTCCTTTTTCCTTCTCCTCCTCCTCCTCCACCTTCCCTACCTTTCCTTCTAGCACTGATGATGTTACCTACTTTGGTAACGAAACGTCCCCAAGAAAACCACCAAGGTCAGAGAGCACCAAGGACCCCACAGTCCTCCCCCTCTTTCTCCTCCTCCCCCCACAAACCCTACTTCCTCCTAGCATTAATGATGTTCTCTAATTTGGTAATTAAATATTTGCAAGAAACCCAACAAACGAGAGCAGTAAAGAGCCAACAGTTATCCTCCTCCTGTTCTTCCTCTTCCTCTTCTTCCTCCTCTTCCTCCTCTTCCTCCTCCTCCTCCTCCTCCTCCTCCTCCTCCTCCTCCTCCTCCTCCTCCTCCTCCTCCTCCTCCTCCTATTCCCTCTCCTCCTCCTCCCACTGATGATGTTGTCTAGTTGGGTACTGAAACATCTGCAAGACAACAGCCAAGATCAGAGAGCGCCAAAGACCCCACTGTTTTCCTCTTCCTCACCTTATGGTCAATGATGCATTTCCTTATCATCAGATTCTTAACACTTAAACCAAGGAGAAAAACCCAACTCTGTATTTACTCTGTGCTTATCCCACAAGGTTCCTTTGATCATTAAAAAAACAGTAATATCTTCCCTTCTCCAAATCATTATCACTTATTTGTGTACGTCTGTTCACACACACACATACACACACACACAGAGTATGTCTCCCATAAAAGAACGCAACTTGCGATACACGATAATTACATTTCTGTGTTGTGCAATAGCCATTTGCCAATCATATTTTTTTTTCTCCCCCTGTAATTACCCTGGGTGAGAAATACATATGAAGACGGATCGTCTTTTAATAGCTTCTCCCGTAAAAGAAATGTCTGTATTAATAAAAAAAATTTGCTTTAAAAATAATCTTTGACCAGTGCTTGACTGGTTATTAATGGAACTTGCCCGGGCATTGAATTCCTTGCATGTTGCAATAAAATAATAATTTATTGAGCTACAAAAGATAGGTTTCTTTCATCTTAGCCTGGAATGTATGCTAAAAGCTTTTTTTTCTTTTTTTCTTTTTTTGCAAGACGTTCAAACGACTAACTTTTAATGCATGACCTATGCCAAGCAGAATGGTGACAGAATGGCGCTATTAATGCCACCTGGATTATCAGCGGAGACGACAATAAGTGAATAAATGGGTTAATTACAACCACCCCACAGAATTTAATTAGTACATCTCTATTCCAGCCAGAATCTCAATTATCAGACTCTGCTACCTGGGGATTGCTGCTATATGGGTGTCAAAATTTGCTCTGGGCTTACATTTGACGGAATAGAATTTGGCTCAGAGGTTAAATTATTGTTTTCCATCTCTCCCTCTCTCCCTCTCCCTCTCCCTCTCTCTCTCTCTCTCTCTCTCTCTCTCTTTTATCATTTCCCCCTTAATTAAAATTAAAGAAAATATTAATGAGTTGGTTTGGATTGTGAGGATCCGGGGTTTATGTGATATGACATAAAGATCGCTTTGATTCCGCGCTTCCCTCCCCTTCCCCCTTAAACTTGACTGTTGCGGTTTTCAAAAGGTATTCGTTTTGGCTTGGTTGGCCACCTATTTTGTAGTAAACTGCCATGGGTTGTAACATTCAATGCTAAATAAATGCTAAGAGTCAAGTTAAAGGCGATTAGGATGTGGGTGTTGGGTATTAGTTGTGGATTTTTAATGTTCTAAGCCAGCTGGAGTCACCTGTGTGTGAGTTGGGAAGCCATATAGAGTAGAGTAGGAATAGAATAGAATATAGAGTAGAAAAGAGTAGAGTAGAGTAGAGTAGAGTAGAGTAGAGTAGAGTAGAGTAGGGTAGAATGGAATAGAGTAGAGTAGAGTAGAAAATGTAGAATAGAATAGAATATGGACTGGACTGCAAGGGGAAGAGGGAGAAGAGAAGATGGAGTGGAGTGGAATGGAATGGAATAGAATAGGATAGAATAGAATATAGAGTAGAGAAGAGTAGAGTAGAAAATGTAGAATAGAATAGAATAGAATAGAATAGAATAGAATAGAATAGAATAGAATTTGGAATGGATAGAAAATAGAATAGAATAGAATATGGACTGGACTGGACTGGAAGGGGAGAGGAGGGGAGGGGAGAGAAGAGAAGAGAAGATGGAGTGGAGTGGAATGGAATATGGAATGGAATAGAATAGAATAGAATAGAATAGAATAGAAGATGGAAAGGAAAGGAAGGGAAGAGAAAGGAAGAGAAGAGAAGGAGCGGTGGAGTGGTGGAGTGGAGTGGAGTGGAATGGAATGGAATATGAAATGGAATGGAATGGAATAGAATAGAATAGAATAGAATATAATAGAATAGAATAGAATAGAATAGAAGATGGAAAGGAAGGGAAGAGAAGAGAAAATGGAGTGGTGGAGTGGAATGGAATGGAATATGAAATGGAATGGAATAGAATAGAATAGAATAGAATAGAAGATGGAAAGGAAGGGAAGAGAAGAGAAAATGGAGTGGTGGAATGGAATGGAATATGGAATGGAATGGAATAAAACAGAATAGAATAGAATAGAATAGAATATGGAATGGAGAATAGAATGGAATGGAATTAACTCACAATTTTCTAAAGCCCCTCCCCTCATCCCCCCCCCCCCCCCAATAATTCGCCCTGTCTTCTCCAATATAATTTCATCTCCAGTATGGAAAAGTAAAGACAGCTGCCATTGGGAGTCACACCAGAAATCTTGGGAAGATGGCAGTTTGTTCTCCTGAGACTTCCCTGACAGCCGTCATTCCCACGGTTGCTTCTGTCGCCATCCAAGATCATGTGCAAATTTTATGCAGAAATGAACCTTGTTTTATCCTTCAAAAAAAAAATTTTTTTTTTTGGACTGCCGTAATTCTTTTCTTAGCAACACGCATGCAGCCAATCTTGTGTTTTAACTGCTCCCGTTTCCTCTTAAAATATAGATATATTTTGGATATATTTTCCTATATATTTAAATATATATATTTTTCAAAAGCTAAGAATAGCATCGCCACTAAGAACCCCACGCTGGTCTGAGAAACACAGATTCCAGGTTTTTAGGATCTTGGTGGGATGCCCATCAAACAGAGAGACGGCAGTGTCTGCTTGGACCTTAGGTTCACCATTCTGGGTTACCACCCAAGAAACAGTTGCCAGAACTGAAGAAGCTTCTTGGATGAGAAGCAAAATGTTTTCCAAGGGAAAAAAAAACACACAAGAAAATCCAGTTGCCTTTTGGGGGGAAAGACCCCACCTCTGGGATAACCATGATGAGAATGATGGAGAAGCTGCATAGATACTAGATCCATAGACTACTCTAAACCAGGTTCTTCGAAATGGTCTTACTTACTTCCTCCCTCCCTTTCTTTCCTTCCTTCCTTCCTCTCTCTCTCTTTCTTTTCTTCCTTCCTTCTTCCCTCCCTCCTTTTCCTTTCTTCAAAAAGGTCGATATTGATCCCAAAGAATCTGAGATTATCCAATGACTTCCTCCCTCCCTCCTTCTTTCCTTCCTTCACCCCCTTCTCTCTCTTTCCTTCCCTCCTTCCTTCCTTTCTTCTTCACTCCTCCCTTTCTTCAAAATGGTCAATATTGATCCAAAAGAATCTGAGATTATCCACTGACTTCCTCCCTCCCTTCCTCCCTCTTTCCTTCCTTCCTTCCTTCCTCTCTTTCTTTCTTTCTTTCTTTCCTTCCTTCTTCCCTCCCTCCCTTTCCTTTCTTCAAAAAGGTCGATATTGATCCCAAAGAATCTGAGATTATCCAATGACTTCCTCCCTCCCTCCTTCTTTCCTTCCTTCACCCCCTTCTCTCTCTTTCCTTCCCTCCTTCCTTCCTTTCTTCTTCACTCCTCCCTTTCTTCAAAATGGTCAATATTGATCCCAAAGAATCTGAGATTATCCAATGACTCCCTCCCTCCCTTCCTCCTTCTTTCCTTCCTTCTTCCCTCCCTCCCTTTCCTTTCCTTTCTTCAAAAATTCGATATTGATCCCAAAGGATCTATGAGATTATCCAACCACTTCTTTCTTTCTTTCCTCCCTCCCTCCCTCTCGCTCTCTTTCCTTCCTTTCCTCCCTCCCTCTCTTCCTTTCCCTTTCCTTTCCTTCTTCCTCTCTCCCTCTTTCTCTCTTTCTTTCCTTTCCTCTCTCCCTCCTCTCTCTCTCTCTCTCTCTTCCCCCCCCAAGCATTTCCTTGCAAACAATTCTCCAGCTGCCTCTCTCAGAATGATCAATAGTCTGTCTCTTTTCTCCGCCAAGGAACTTTACCTGCCCAGATTTTTCTCCAACATTGCACCCTTCCTCCTCCTCCTAGCTAAAAACTGTCCAGGAGAAAACAATCCCATCAAAAACCACCGGCTGGCAGGAAACCCTGGAAGCAGGACCTTGCAAAGGTTAAAATTGGTTTAAAAAGGAAACCTCTTTGTGCCACCGAAACTTAGTTCCGCTAGAATGTTGAGGCCCTCTGTTGGAAAAATGTGGAAAAACACAACTGTAACTTCCACTCCGCGTTGCTTGTGGTTCTTGAAAGCCGAATATTGTAGGCGAGGGCTTGACAAATTCTTCCCAAGATGGAATAGGAAAGTCCTAGCTGGATTTCATGCTAGCTGGGCTGCCTGTGAATGACAGGACGATAGAGGTTTCTGGCCCGATAGATATTTTTTTGTTTTAGATATCGATTAGGGTTTACACAGCAGACCACCAATATCAATCCTAACCCTAATCTCTACTATTGTTCTGACCGAGGCTTCCCGAGAGCATAAAGCAAACTCCTTGTCCCGACAAAAAACCCTTTTATTAATTGACTGTGGATTCTGCTCATTCACCTCCAGCAAAGTCTTTCGAGGGAGGATTTACGGTCACAGACCTTATCTGGCTTGGAGAGCTGCCAGGCCGATATCTGCAGAACTTGGCAAGGAGTCTTGGAGAGTCAGGAACCAATTAAGCGAACTAATGGTCTCCTGCAAACTCCACTCCTCTTTTGCTCCTCTGGGAGAGGCCATTCATCGTCCACCTGTGGCTTTCCTCCCAAGCTGACCCCCCTCTCTCTCTGCCAGCTCCATTCCCTCTTCCCTCTCAGTGCTTTCAGGTTGCCTTGGTGCTGACCCTGACTCCTCCTCTTCCTCTGATTTGGCTGCTGGTGGCTCTTCCATCTCAAGGACCGGCCCATAGATTTCCCCTGTTCTCCTCTCCTCTACCTTCTGAGGATCCACGCATCAGGCACTGGACCCAGCTGTTCCTCCTCTTCCGCATCAGCCACCTCCAGATCTGGGAGCTGTTGACTTTCCATCTGAGGGCTGACGGGCGACCAAGGCTCCGTCCCCCCTCTCTCTCTGCCAACTCCATTCTGTCTTCCCCCTCGGAGCTCTCAGGTTGCCTTGGTGCTGACCCTGATTCCCACGCCTCTGATACGGCTGCTGGAAGGGCCGGCTGCTGACAAGCCACAATGCCTACTGACCACACAAAGCCCTTATAAACAGAATAACACCAACTGACGACGTTACCTAGCCTGGTAATGAAACATTCTGAAACCAGCCCACAAGCTCGAAGAACGAACCTCCACCCTCACGTATTTTGATCTTGCATTTTTACACAGTACGTTTTACATCATACAGCATGCCTTATTTTAACCGCGACGCTTCTGACGCGCGTAAACACACAGTAAGCAAACCACAACAGCCTCACCACCTTCTTAAAAATGGGAGAACGTTCCAAGAACATTCCTTGCAAAGTTGATTGCATACATCCCATACATCCCTACGACCAATCCGCTCACACAGGGAGGGACTTCTCCGGGTGCCGTCCGCTAAACAGTGTCGGGGGGTGGCACCCAGGAGCAGGGCTTTCTCTGTGATGGGCCCAGCCCTGTGGAATGACCTCCCCCTTGACATCAGGATTACTTCCGATCTCCGCTCCTTCCGTGTAAAGCTCAAGACCCACCTCTTTCAATTATCTGGCCTGGCTCAACCGTAGTTTATCCTCCTCCTGACAGTCCTTTTTAAATTGTATTTTATCATGGGATATTTTAATGGCTAATTTTAATTTTCTATTTTATTATTAATGTGATTTATGTCTGATTACTACCTCCTCCATGTATGTATATGTATATGTGTGTATCTGTATGTCTATATGTATGTATGTATATTTTTATTGTATGCCGCCCCGAGTCCCTTGCGGAGAGGGAGCGGCTAACAAATTAAAAATTTGAATTTGAATTTTTGATTGGTGCAGTTTGGCCATGTCCTGTAGTTTTTTGTTTTTTTTAAGGGAAGGCAGATTCCCACTAAACCCCCGTGTAATGCAACCGCCATTAAAATGCAACAACATTAACGAGCCCAAGTGTGGCTCCTGTCAACGTTGAGTTATTTGCAAATCCACCAGCTGAGTCCATATTGCGCCATCTGGGATGCTTCCTCGTCTACCAGAGTAAATTAACCCAAGGCGTTTTAGGGAGTCAAAGATTTGCAGAGAGGCATGTGTCCTGAAACTTTAAACAGGCCTGCGCGGATGTCACATCTGCTCCAAACAATGGACCTCGGTGGAGGATTTCGTGCAGCTGTTCTCACTTTCAACTGCTGACTGGGCTTGCCGCTTTCTTGTGGCATGCCAGCGGCCAGAGGAGCTGGCAGCAGATTCGGACAGTGAGGAGATTGGGGAGGAAGAGGGGCCAGTCCTGGAGTCTGGGGAAGGGTCTGATGAGGGCTCTGCGTCGGAGGCAGAGAGGGGGCCAGAGCCGTCTGACAGTTATCAGCTGCCTCCAGAGTCAGACATCAGTGAGGCAGAAGAACAGCTGGAGCCAGTTCCCAGTGTGCCCATGTGCAGAGTTGCCAGAGGAAGGGAACAGCTAAAGAACAGGGGTCAACTTGGGAGGAAGGCCACAGGTGGGACAGTGAATGGCTCCTCCCAGAGGAAATGAAAGAGGAGCGAAAGGGGAGTGGAGTTTGCAGGAGACCATTTGTTCGCTTCATTGGTTCGTGACTCTCCAAGACTCCTTGCCAAGTTCTGCATATATCAGCCTGGCAGCTCTCCAAGCCAGATAAGGTCTGTGACCGTAAATCCTCCCTTGAAAGACTTTGCTGGATGTGGATGACCAGAATCCACAGTCAATTAATAAAAGGTTTTTTTGTCGGGACAAGGAGTTTGCTTCCTGCACTCGGGAAGCCTGGGTCAGAACAAGCTTGCTCTTCTGTATTTTCCTCTCTTCTTCCCTGGACCTG
This sequence comes from Natrix helvetica, assembly GCF_964273705.1. NCBI lineage: Eukaryota > Metazoa > Chordata > Lepidosauria > Squamata > Natricidae > Natrix > Natrix helvetica. The sequence goes on from NC_138565.1 coordinate 4,938,580, forward strand.
CCACATCTCCAGAGACCAAGCCATTGGGGGGGGGGGGAATAATTCTGGGCAAAACACGAAGAGCAAAGAGACCGGGAAGACTTTCAGACACAACCATTTATTGTCTGTGTCCTAGGAGGTTTGCCAGGACCTGTTTCTGCGGCCAAGGAAGGGGAAAAAAAACCCAGAATCATCTCTTTCCCCTCTCCCAACTTAATTTTACTCCCTGGAAGCTGTCTCTTACTCTGAGTTAGCAACCGTGCATGGCAAAGGGGAGGCGCGAAAGACCAGGTCCATGCTTGATGGGGTAGTTCGACTGCTTTGTTGCCTCCAGATGTTGAAGCTCGGTCGATGGAGGTTTTTAAGACTGAAGAGCCACTTGTCTGAAACAGGAAGGGTGGAAGATTTAGTCAATCTTGAGCTGGTCAGGATTGAACTTGAATTGAATTTTAACTGCGATGCTTCTGACATGAATATACAAAAAGTAAGTAGATTTTTTTTAAAAAGGGGGGAAACATACCAATGTGAGTGAAAAAGAGAGATATTAGAAGCTTTCTTTTTTTGACATTACAGTTTCCCCCTGACCTGGCCTTAGCAACAGCTTCTCACAGATAGCCAGATTACATATTGCTGTTGCTGAGAGATTCATATCCCTGACATTAAAATGGATATCTATCTATCTATCTATCTATCTATCTATCTATCTATCTATCTATCTATCTATCTATCTATCTATCTATCTATCTATCATCTACTTATCTACCTACCTACCTATCCATCTTCTCTGTCTGTCTGTCTATCTATCTATCTATCTATCTATCTATCTATCTATCTATCTATCTATCTATCCATCTATCCATCTACTTATCTACCTGCCTACCTATTCATCTTCTCTGTCTGTCTGTCTGTCTGTCTGTCTGACTGTCTGACTGTCTGACTGTCTATCATCTATCTATCTATCATCTATCTATCTATCTCTGTGCTATCTCTCTCTCTCTCTGTGTGTGTGCTATCTATCTATCTATCATATCTATCTATCTATCTATCTATCTATCTATCTATCTATCTATCTATCTATCTATCTATAGCTTGACTGGACCCAGATGGAGTTGGACAATTTGGACAGAAAAACAAGGAAGCTTATGACAATGAATCATGCTTTGCACCCTAAAAGTGATGTTGACCGATTGTATCTACCAAGAGCAGAAGGTGGTCGAGGACTCCTACAAGTAAAGCAGACTGTGGAAGAAGAAAGACACAGCTTGAATGATTACATCCAGAAAAGTGAAGAACCAATGGTTAAGGAAATAAATAAAGGAGGTCTTTTGAAGACAACTAAGTTTAAAGCTGAATATAAGAAAGAAGTAATTGAGCTGAAAATTGGAAAAGCAAAGCTATGCATGGCCAATACTCGAAAAGTATTGAAGGCAAAGCTGTCCAAAAACTAACTTGGAACTGGTTAATATCAGGAGTACTGAAAAAAGAAACAGAAGGCTTTATTTTGGCAGCCCAAGAACAAGCCTTAGCCACAAACTGCATGAAGGCAAACGTTCAACCTGTTACCACCAACAGCAAATGTCGCTTCTGTAATGAGAAAGATGAGACAGTCGACCATTTTGCAGCGGGTACAGCAAAATTTCACAAACTGACTACCTACAATGCCATGACCGCGTTGCTAAGATTATTCACTGGAAATTGTGCCAAAAGTTTGGACTTGAGTACAGCAAAAACCACTGGGACCATCAGGTTGAGAAGGTTTTAGAGAATGAGAAAGGCGAGATCTTGTGGGACTTCAGAATCCAGACTGACAGGCACTTGGCCTACAACACACCTGACATAACAATAATTGAAAAGAAAAAAGCATGGTTCATTGACATTGCAATACCTGGTGATGCACGAATTGAAGATAAACAGCAAGAAAAAAATCACAAAATACCAGGGCTTGCAAATTGAGGTTGAGGGACTGTGGAAAAAGAAATCATATGTTGTCCCAATTGTAATTGGAGCCCTTGGAGCAATACCTAAAGGGCTACCTGGCTATTTGGAAATTCAAAATTTACCTGACTTGAACATTCTGACTCTACAAAAAACCATCCTACTTGGAACAACTTATATCCTCCGACGTTACCTTAACAGTTCCTAGGTCCTTGGTTAGGACTCGAGCTACCAACCAGCCCCAAAGGCTGTAAATCTCACCAAAGATTAACCACATAATAATAATAATAATAAAAATCAGAAAGTCTATGGAGATTATCCATCATCCAGGTCATACTTGTCCCAAAGGTGCTTTTTCAACTGTAGTTTCTTCCTTGAAAATCATCAGAAACTAACAGCAAACATTAATAAAGACCACGAAAAGATAGAAAACAGCAATATAGTAACATGGATGTACCAAAATGTGGGGGTCAAAAACTTACCCAGCAGATCAACCATTCCCTCGATACCTAGAGAATTTGAAAGGCAGCCAATTAACCTGTTGTTGTTGTTAGTTGCGAAGATGTATCTGACCAATCACAACCCCATGGACAACGTTTCTCCAGGCCTTCCTGTCCTCTACCATCCTCTGGAGTCCACTGAAGCATACGCCGACGGCTTCGGTGACTCCATCCAGCCATCTCCTTCTCTGTCGTCCCCTTCTTCTTTTGCCCTCCATCGTTCCCAGCATGAGGCTCTTCTCTCTTCTCATTAGGTGGCCAAAGGATTTGAGTTTCCTCTTCAGGATCTGGCCTTCTAAAGAGCAGCCAGGGTTGACCTCCTCTAGGACTGACCGATTGGATGGTCTTGTAGTCCAAAGGACTCACAGGAGTCTTCTCCAGCACCAGAGTTCAAAGGCCTCCATTCTTTGGTGCTCAGTCTTTCTTATCCTATAGTGGATTTTTTTAAAATGCACATAAGACAAACTCACACATCAAAACTATAATAAAAGCATGGCTGCTTTTAATGAAGAAAAGGGCACCATTCAAGATAATCTGCACTTCATTTCCTTCCAACGTTCCCCGAAAATAAAAGAGAGAGAGAGACAGAGAGAGACAGAGAGAGACAGAGACAGAGACAGAGAGAGAGAGCGAGACAGACAGACAGACAGACAGACAGACAGACAGACAGACAGACAGACGGGTGGGCAAAAAAAACCTGGCAGCTTTTAGTTAAATAAATATAACGAATGTGAGCAAACAAAAATAACAGGATGATAAAAGCAATAAAAAACAGCTTCACGATATTAGATCTTCACTTTGCAATGATGAATGGATGGCATTATTGGCAAAAAGAGAGAGAGAGAGAGAGAGGATAGTAGAGGTTGTTTTTTTCCCCCTTTTCTTCATTTGGATGATTTAAAAAGAAATGCAAACTGCATCCCTCTGGGATTTGTGCTGAATGTTTCTTTTTGCATATTTATTTAGATGAGTCTCTTCCAGACTGACGGAAAAGAAATAGCTTTGAATTTTACTCAGCATCTCCCAAAAAAGGGAGGAAGGTTTGGGGAAACTCACATGGATGAGGGGTGGAATTATTTGGGTTTTTGGCTAGAAAGACGAGGGGGTTCAAACTATTTTCCAAACAATGGATGGAACGATTTATACTCCTGGCAGACAACTGGTCATTTGCATCCTTTTAGAGAGCTGTTGAGGCCACTTGGAGTTTTGTATGTGTCCTCGGGGACACCTGATTGGTGCAGATGGTTCCTGGAGTCTGCAATGTTTTCCCCTCTGGAAATCCATTCCTAGTCCCACACCACTCCAAGGGTATTAATCCCAAAATCGTATAGCTAAAAGTCTGTTAGAGAGTCGTTGAGGCCACTTGGAGGTTTATGCCTGTCCTCACTTCGCACTGAGGTGACCCTGAGGACAAACCTCCAAGTGGCCTCAAGGACTCTCTAAAAGGATGCAAATGACCAGATGTCTGCAAGGAGTATAAACCCTTCCATTCCCCACCATCCAGTCAAGAGCTGAAGAAGCTTCTTGGATGAGAAGAGAAATATCTTTAAGGAAAAACCAGAAAGTCCAGTCGCCTCTTGAAAAAGTCCTCTGGGACAACTATCACCTGGATGACAGAGAATCGTGAAGTTGTGAAGTGATCGGGCTTCCCCCTTGTCGGAAGGTCGCGAAAGAGGACATTGTAACCGTCAGAAGTCTCAACCAGTTGCCAAATACCCACATTTTGATCACGTGACCAGGAGGCCGCTGTAACGATTGCGTGAACGGTCGTAAGTCACTTTTTTCAGCGCTGTTCAGACTTAGAATTGTCACTAAACAAATGGTTGCAATCCGAGTACTGCCTATATTCTAAATAAAGGTAAAGATCCCCCTCGCACATAGGCGCTAGTTGTTCCTGACTCTAGGAGGCGGTGCTCATCTCCGTTTCAAAGCCGAAGAAACAGCGTTGTCCGAAGACGTCTCCGTGGTCATGTGGCCGGCATGACTCAACGCCCGAAGGCGCACGAACGCTGTTCCCTTCCCACCAAAGGTGGTCCTTATTTTTCTACTTGCATTTTTAACCTGCTTTCGAACTGCTAGGTTGGCAGAAGCTGGGACAAGACACGGGAGCTCACCCCGTTGCGCGGCGCTAGGGATTCGAACCGCCGAACTGACGACTTTTTATGATCGACAAGCTCAACGTCTGAGCCACCGCGTCTCTCTACCAGAAGCATGGTATTTTATTCTATCATTTCATAAAAATGTTTCAACCGGATGAATGTTAAGTCTCCACCTTCACATCCACTGGTCTCGATTATAGTGTTGGTGACCACAACCGCCCAACCCAGGGCAGGTTGTTGAATGAGGAGAAAAATAACCTTCCAGGTGCCGTTTTCCCTCCTGCAAGCTTTCCAAGTGAACGCATAAATTGCACCCCACCGAAGACAATCCGTCCTCCCCTTGAACTCGCTTCCCTCTGCTGCAGAGGCCAAGAACCTCTTCCAATTCTTAATAACTAGCATTACTTCTGTATTCGGTGGTGGGTTTTTCCCCCCAGTCTGCTTCTTTTCTGCTCCACTGCTGAGCAGGCAAACTGTTCAAATTAAGATCCTCTTGCAGTTCCCCACAGCTGGTGAGAGGAGATATTTCTACGTGCGTCTTCAGCTTTCCCTTTGCTCGATTTTTTTTCCACCCTCCATCCAAGCAAGATGGATGTTGGAGGAAATGTCCTTCTGGGTTCAGTTCCAACTGGGGGGAAAAGACACTGGAAACATGGTGGCTGATTGGAAAGATGGTTTAATGGTGGACAGGACCACATGGTTTGAGATCCTGGACAAAAAAAAGGAGAAGAGATGCTGAAAGTGCCTGAGTTTGTGCTTTTGAATTTGAGCTTGTGTTCTGATTGGTTGTCAGACTCCCCAGGGGCACCTTAGTAGTCTGTCCTGGGTCCCAGCCTTGGTTGACTCCTGCTGGGTGATGATGTAATGAAAGGGCTTTGGGCAATTCCTATTATGGGTCTGTCTGAAGGAGGTAGAACTTCATTATGTAGAATAGACTGGCCCAGGCCTTAATGGCCCCATCCATCGATCCATTGATTCATCAGTTCATTGATTCATCCACCCACCTACCGTCCGTCTATCCATCCATCCATCCATCCATCCATCCATCCATCCATCCATCTATCTATCTATCTATCTATCTATCTATCTATCTATCTATCTATCTATCTATCTATCTATCTATCTATCATCCATCTGTCCAACTGTATATCAATTGATTGATATAGTTATCTGACTTCTTTCTCTCCATTGTCGTTCTCTCTCTTTCTCATCGCTATAATCTTCCTCTTCCATCCATCTATCCATCCAAGTGTGTATCAATCTATTAATATATTTATCTAGCTTCTTTCTGTCTGTCTGTTATTTCTCTCCCTCGCTCTCTTTCTTCCGTCCGTCCATCTTTTTATCTTAGAAGTTGAAAATATGTTTAGCAAATTGGAAGCTAGAATTGCATCACAGGGTTACAAGAAAATGAAGGATTAATATGTAACCCGCGAGGATTAATTTGACCCAAGAAAGGTTTAGTTTCAGTTGACTTGAGTTGGCTTTTTCATAGGACTTTTTTCTGCCTTCCATCATGGGGAATCATAATGTTCTTGGATGGCTTTATCACATCAATGTATTTTTCAAAGATGGACTTTGGGCTTTAATTTCCATCAGATGCCACCATCCCCCATGGTCCAATCTTCCACCGCCATGCTGGCAGTTCCACCCATCCAGTTCCGGTCAGGTGCAGAGGTGCAGAGAACAAAGGATGACCTTGGGCTTCTAGAAAGGAATTTTATTTTGACAACATCACATTCCACTCCTTACTATTCCCCCCTCCCAATTCCCCACTAATGAAAACAGCATAGTAAAATAATAGAGAGCGTAGCAGGCCAAAGATCCAGAAAGGAATATGACTGCAGGCCTGACCCCCCGCTTCATACCAATTCCAAAACAGGAGTTTGTATCGCTAACGGCCAAAGTGAGTTGAGTATTATGAAAAGTGAGTCCATCCTGATTCGGGCTCGGTGCCAAATGTGGAATTAGAGCCTCGGATCAAACGTAATCAAGTTAATGAGAGTGTCATCCCCCAGGCCTGAAGCTCCAGAGCGACTGGTGGGCTTGCAATGAAGTTCCATAATCAGTTGCTGACGATTAAAAAAGAAAGAAAGAAAAATTTAATTGCTCAGGATCGGACTTCTCAGCTGGACCTTGCCTCATGGAAGGCCTGCCTCATCTCCTCCCATTCCCATCCGCCCTATCGTTTTCTCATTTCATTTCCCCCCCCTCCCCTCCATTGGGTAGTTATATCTTGAAGGTTACGGTTGCCAGGGCAACCCCACGGACCGATTAAGCTGATGCAACCAATCTCTTGGCCCCTCTTCAAAGAGTTGGCTACTTCACTGTCCATCCCTCTTCATCCTTTCACCTCTTGGAACAACTTGCTCAGAGAAACTCAGCGTCAACTCCGGGGAAAGAAATGTGCCATACGCCAGAGCGGGAGCTTTTCTCAGACTTGTCCCCGTGTTCTTCGAAGAATCTGCTACCCCAAAAAGGAAACGCGACGGTGGAGAAAAAAAATAACGTCATCCTTTGCTTGCCAGCTTCTTGGAAGCATCATGGGAGGCTGAGATGGGCCGTTGACCTGATACAGATTAACAGAGTTGGAAGGGACCTTGTAGGCCATCTAGTCCAACCCCCTCACCCAAGCAGAACCTACACCATTTCTGACAGATGGCAGTCCAGCTTCTTCTTGAAAGCTTCCAGGGATGAAGCTCCCACAACTTCTGAAGGCAACTTCTGTTCCATGGGTTGGTTGTTCTCCCTGTCAGGAAATTCCTCCTTAGTTCCAGGTTGAATCTCTCTCTTTGTTCAGTTTCCCTCCATTATTCCTTGTATGGTGTTCGTGTGCTTTGGAAAATAGCTTGACCCCTCCTCTCTGTGTCAATATTCTCTCAAATATTGGGAGACTGCTATCCTCTCTCTCCTTCTCTTCACTAGACTAGCCAGGCCCAGTTCCTGCAACCGTTCATTGTATGTTTTATCCTCCAGTCCCCTCATCATCCTGGTTGCTCTTCTCTGCACTTTTTCTAGAGTCTCAACATCTTTTTTTATATAGTGTGGTGACCAAAACTAGATACGGTACTCTAGGTGTGGTCTTACTAAGGCTTTATTGAGAGTGGTCTTAGTACTTCCCTTGATCTTGATTGTATCCTTCTGTTGACGCAATTTAGGATTGCATTGGCTTTTTTGGCTGCCAATTTTGAACACTGATCTAACAGGGTTCCAAAGAAGAGATTTCTGAATCGCTGCAAGCTTGTTGTAATCTGGATTCCCATCGGTGGCGTAGTAGACAAGCAAGAGTTAACTTCACTAATCTCCTAGCATTGTTGCTGTTCCCCAACCCCATGACGGTTAATTCCTTACTGCTACTCAAGGGACAGTCGTGGTGGCGTTGTGGTTAAAATATTGTTGTCAATTTCGAAGTTGTGCCCAACCCATCACAACCCCATGGACCACGTTCCTCCAGGCCTTCCGGTCCTCTACCATCCTCTGGAGTCCATTGAAGCTCACGCCGACTGCTTCGGTGACTCCATCCTGCCACCTCCGTCTCTGCCGTCCCCTTCTTCTCTTGCCCTCTGTCGTTCCCAGCATGAGGCTCTTCTCCAGGGAGTCCTTCCTTCTCATTAGTATTTGAGTTTCCTCTCCAGGATCTGGCCTTCTAAAGAGCAGTCAGGGTTGATCTCCTCTAGGACTGACCAGTTGGATGGCCTTGCAGTCCAAGGGACTCGCAGGAGTCTTCTCAAGCACCAGAGTTCAAAGGCCTCCATTCTTTGGCGCTCAGCCTTCCTTAGGGTCCAACCTTCACAGCCATCCATTGCCACTGGGAAAACCACAGCCTTGACTAGATGCACTTTCGTTGGCAGGGTGATGTCTCTGCTTTTTAATATGCTGTCTAGGTTTGCCATCACTTTCCTCCCCAGGAGCAAGCTTCTTTTAATTTTTTAGCTGCAGTCCACATCTGCGGTGATCTTGGAGCCCGGGAAAAACCGAAACTAAGGAAAAACCATCTTCTCACAGCCACAGAAACTAACCGGGTGTTTAACTGGGCCAACTTTTCCTTCTCTCTGGCCAGCGTACCTCCTACGACGGTGGCGTCCGTTGCAGTTAGGGGACAAGGCACAATAGCCGTGGCTCCTAGAGGGAAGCCGAAATACAAATCTAATATATAAACAGATGAATGGGCATGTTCTCCACCAAACTGCTGTAAGGGCCGATGCCTCTATTTTCTTTCCGTCTCTTTCGGCTTGCCTGCGTGAACTTCTTCCCCCTTGATTGATGAGTTTGCTTAGTTCGGTGTGGATGGAGAAGGGAAAGAAAGGGGGGGAGAGAGAAAAAAGAAAGGAGGGGGGAGATGAAAGAGATTGCATTTCAGGTGGAATAGCTTCCAAAATGGTACATTTGCTTTCAAAGTGCTGTTTCGAATGCATATGAACCCATTGCCTGCAGCTAGAAGAAACAAAGCTATTAAACTTCAGATAGCTGGTTGGGTTTTACTCTCTCTCTCTCTCTCTTTAAGCAAATGATTCTGTCTCATTTCTAGCTCTGGGGAAGAGTGAAAGAGGGAAGAGGGGGGGTTAAGGTTTTAGGTATTCACACCTATTGAGATTCTCACTGCCAGGGGCAGGAGGTGAGGGTGGGGGGAAGTCTCAGCATCCTGTTGCAGCGAATTGCACCTTGGAAAGTTACTCAGTCAGTGGAAAACCCAAAAATGATGCCGTTTTCTCTCTTTGGCCCATAAGGTAAAGGTAAAGGTTCCCCCTGCACATATGTGCTATACAATAGCAGAGTTGGAAGGGATCTTAGAGGTCTCCTAGTCCAACCCTCTGCCTAGGCAGGAAACCTTACACCACTTCAGACAAATGATTTACTGCGCATGCTTCTTTAACACGTTTCATATACATCACACATTCCAGATACTTCTTTCTTTTTTTATCTTTTGTTCGTCTGCCAAGAAGGTGGACGATAATTGCTTTTAGCAAAATGTAACGATTAGATAGATTTGTTTATTTTCTTATTTTCATATTAAAAGTTTGTTTTAATGAGAACTTGTTATTGGAACTTACTTGCGCTTTTCTGAAGATATGCTGTTTGGAAAGCCGTCGATTCTAGACCTCATTAGCTCAGGGTGAAATTTTTCCCCTGACTTGCTGGCCTTCAGAAATGGTGGGTATTCCATCACTGAAGGTTTTTAAGAAGAGATTGGACAGCCATCTAGCTGTAATCGTCTAAGGCCTCCTGTTTGAGCAAGAGGTTGGACTAGAAGACCTCCAAGGTCCCTTCCAGCTCTATTCTGATTCTGAATTCTGCTAGAGCAAGATGGGATAGGAGAAAACAGAGCATTGCAGAAATAAAGCAGAGAGGCAAAGCTCTTCGAAAGGAAACGGCAGCGGGAAAGGACTTTTTATTTTTTGCCTTTGCTCTTCTTTTCTCCCATCCCTCCCTCCCCTTTCTCTAAATTCTGGCTAGACTATCCCAGCTCCTAGCAGATTCAGCATTTTTCAAGGAACAAGTTGTGACCTCCAAGCACACCCTGGAGCTTGTTATTTCATACTTCCCTGCCAGGCTGGGTGCTAATCAACCAGAAAAAAAAAAACTGGGAAATGACAACCACAAAGAGACAGCCTCGCAATCTGAGGTTCATTAGCTCTGAGCCACCTTTCAAAATCGCCACGCGGCGCTACCAAAATAGAAGGAGGAAATGGGGAGCGATTAGACCCACTTTTCCGCCGGCTGCGGAGCCAGCTGCATTGCTCCGTGATATGGCCAAAATCTGCACTTAGCTAAAAGCAACACACCCAGAGGATCAGAGGCAATGCAGTCAGAGATGGCAGGAGAGACCACTGCAATAGAATAGAATAACAGAGTTGGAAGGGACCTTGGAGGTCTTCTAGTCCAACCCCCTTCTTAGGCAGGAAACCCTACACCACTTCAGACAAGTGGCTTTCCAACATCTTCTTCAAAACTCCCAGTGTTGGAGCATTCACAACTCCTGGAAAGCTGTTCCACTGATTAATTGTTCTCACTGACAGGAAGTTTCTCCTCAGTTCTAAGTTGCTTCTCTCCTTGATTAGTTTCCACCCATTGCTTCTTGTCCTGCCCTCAGGTGCTTTGGAGAATAGTTTGACTCCCTCTTCTTTGTGGCAACCCCTGAGATATTGGAAGACTGCTATAATGTCTCCCCTAGTCCCTCTTTTCATTAAACTAGACCTACCCAGTTCCTGCAACCGTTCTTCATATCTTTTAGCCTCCAGTCCCCTAAATCATCTTGGCTGCTCTTCTCTGCACTCTTTCTAAAATCTCCATATCTTTTAGAGTCTCATCATCATCTTCTTTTAACAACCCCATAATACCTCGCGGGGTACACTCCGGGCAACTGAATGGAGCTAGCAGAGTGTTTGAATGGCCAGATGCCCTTCCTGTCGCCAATGCGGAGTCATATTCAGCAGATACCTCCTCATTGTACCCAGAGGGAGAAATGTCTGCCTCTACCTAGGATTGAACCCACAGCCTCCTGATTGTGAGGCAAGAGCTACACCTCTAGGCCACGGCACCACTCAGGATAGAGCATTGCAATGTTTAGAGGTGTATCCATCTTCCAAGGTTATTGCAGCCTGGTGAGGCAGGGAAAAGGGAGGGTGATTAATGGGGACAGTCCCAATGAAACCTCTTCCAGGAAAAACAAAGTCCAGTTACCTTCTGAAGAACCGAAGAAGCTTCTGAGATGAGAAGCGAAACCTCTTCCAGGAAAAACGAAGCCCAGTTACCTTCTGAAGAACCGAAGGAGCTTCTGGGATGAGAAGTGAAACCTCTTCCAGGAAAAACAAAGCCCAGTTACCTTCTGAAGAACCGAAGGAGCTTCTGGGATGAGAAGCGAAACCTCTTCCAGGAAAAACGAAGCCCAGTTACCTTCTGAAGAACCGAAGGAGCTTCTGGGATGAGAAGCGAAACCTCTTCCAGGAAAAACAAAGCCCAGTTACCTTCTGAAGAACCGAAGGAGCTTCTGGGATGAGAAGCGAAACCTCTTCCAGGAAAAACGAAGCCCAGTTACCTTCTGAAGAACCGAAGGAGCTTCTGGGATGAGAAGCGAAACCTCTTCCAGGAAAAACGAAGCCCAGTTACCTTCTGAAGAACCGAAGGAGCTTCTGGGATGAGAAGCGAAACCTCTTCCAGGAAAAACAAAGTCCAGTTACCTTCTGAAGAACTGAAGGAGCTTCTGGGATGAGAAGCGAAACCTCTTCCAGGAAAAACAAAGTCCAGTTACCTTCTGAAGAACCGAAGGAGCTTCTGGGATGAGAAGCGAAACCTCTTCCAGGAAAAACAAAGTCCAGTTACCTTCTGAAGAACTGAAGGAGCTTCTGGGATGAGAAGCGAAACCTCTTCCAGGAAAAACAAAGTCCAGTTACCTTCTGAAGAACCGAAGGAGCTTCTGGGATGAGAAGCGAAACCTCTTCCAGGAAAAACGAAGCCCAGTTACCTTCTGAAGAACCGAAGGAGCTTCTGGGATGAGAAGTGAAACCTCTTCCAGGAAAAACAAAGCCCAGTTACCTTCTGAAGAACCGAAGGAGCTTCTGGGATGAGAAGCGAAACCTCTTCCAGGAAAAACGAAGCCCAGTTACCTTCTGAAGAACCGAAGGAGCTTCTGGGATGAGAAGCGAAACCTCTTCCAGGAAAAACGAAGCCCAGTTACCTTCTGAAGAACCGAAGGAGCTTCTGGGATGAGAAGCGAAACCTCTTCCAGGAAAAACAAAGTCCAGTTACCTTCTGAAGAACTGAAGGAGCTTCTGGGATGAGAAGCGAAACCTCTTCCAGGAAAAACAAAATCCAGTTACCTTCTGAAGAACCGAAGGAGCTTCTGGGATGAGAAGCGAAACCTCTTCCAGGAAAAACGAAGCCCAGTTACCTTCTGAAGAACCGAAGGAGCTTCTGGGATGAGAAGCGAAACCTCTTCCAGGAAAAACGAAGCCCAGTTACCTTCTGAAGAACCGAAGGAGCTTCTGGGATGAGAAGCGAAACCTCTTCCAGGAAAAACAAAGTCCAGTTACCTTCTGAAGAACCGAAGGAGCTTCTGGGATGAGAAGCGAAACCTCTTCCAGGAAAAACAAAGCCCAGTTACCTTCTGAAGAACCGAAGGAGCTTCTGGGATGAGAAGCGAAACCTCTTCCAGGAAAAACAAAGCCCAGTTACCTTCTGAAGAACTGAAGGAGCTTCTGGGATGAGAAGCGAAACCTCTTCCAGGAAAAACGAAGCCCAGTTACCTTCTGAAGAACCGAAGGAGCTTCTGGGATGAGAAGCGAAACCTCTTCCAGGAAAAACGAAGCCCAGTTACCTTCTGAAGAACCGAAGGAGCTTCTGGGATGAGAAACGAAGCCCAGTTACCTTCTGAAGAACCGAAGGAGCTTCTGGGATGAGAAGCGAAACCTCTTCCAGGAAAAACAAAGCCCAGTTACCTTCTGAAGAACCGAAGGAGCTTCTGGGATGAGAAGTGAAACCTCTTCCAGGAAAAACAAAGCACAGTTACCTTCTGAATAACCGAAGAAGCTTCTGGGATGAGAAGCGAAACCTCTTCCAGGAAAAATGAAGCCCAGTTACCTTCTGAAGAACCGAAGGAGCTTCTGGGATGAGAAGCGAAACCTCTTCCAGGAAAAACGAAGCCCAGTTACCTTCTGAAGAACCGAAGGAGCTTCTGGGATGAGAAGCGAAACCTCTTCAAGGAAAAACAAAGTCCAGTGGCCTTTTGAAAAAGCACCTTGGGATGACTGAGAATCTCCCAAGACATTTAGCTGTATTTTTGTTCTTCGCAAGACAAAGAGCTAATTCTTCGTTGTGTTCATTTCTTCAACCCATCCCACCCCAGCGTTTCATTGCTTCCTCGTTTATTTCCCGGACTTTTCTCGTGTTATAAGGTGTGCCATAAGAATTGTGTGTTGTGCGCGTCAAGACTAAACAGCTGGCCAGATACAACGTGGTAAACCAGGTTTAAATGCAATGTTGGAGTTTGTAGTTCAGGAGGCAGGCCATGATTTAGTTTAGGGCGTTGTGGCCAACGTATGAAGTCGGACGGGGGTTTATTCAATTGGGACGAAATGTGTGATGTGCCCACAAAGAGATTCGTGTGGACGAAGTTGAAAGTTGAGCCTTTTTCTACAAGTCCAGCTCTCGTCTTTAATCTTGGGATCCAATTCTTTTTCTTTCCTCTTTCTGTTGGCTCCTATTAACACCTTTCAGCTTTCGCCTGGCATTCCTCTAAATTCACACTTCAAACGTGGGGAGTTGAAATCATTATTTCCCTTTCAACGAATGGAAGAATTCCAATCGTAACAAGCATCCAGATTGGCGAAGGCTGTGAAAATCCCACACCAGCGAAACTATTTGGAGACATACAGAATATTCCGTTGAAAAGAAACCTTTGATTATCAACCCTTCCTCCCTTCCCTTCTCTTCTCTCTCCCCTCTTCCCCTCCCTCCCTTTCTCCTTTCCCCTACCCTCCCTCCCTTCTTTCCTCCCTCCCTCCCTTCTTTCTCCCTCCCTCCCTCCCTTTCTATCCTTCCTTTCGACTTACTTCCTTCCACTCCTTCCTCCCTCCCTCCTTTCCACCACCACTTCCCCTCTTCCTCCCTTCCTCCTTCTCTTCCTTCCTTCCTCCCTCTCTTCCTTCCAGCCTCCCTCCATCCCTTCTTTCTCCCCCTCCCTTTCTATTCTTCCTTTCGACTTCCTTCCTTCCACTCCTCCCTCCCTCCTTTCCACCACCACTTCCCCTCTTCCTCCCTTCCTCCTTCTCTTCCTTCCTTCCTCCCTCTCTTCCTTCCAGCCTCCCTCCCTCCCTTCTTCCTCCCTTCCTCCCTTTCTATCCTTCCTTTCGACTTCCTTCCTTCCACTCCTTTCTTTCTTCCCTCCCCTCCCCTATCCCTTCTTCCCTTCTTTTCCCTTCCACTTTCTTCCTCCCTCCTTCCCCTTCCTTCCTTCTTCCTTCCACTCCTTCTTCTCTCCCTCCCTCCTTTCCACCAACCCCTCTCTCCCTCCCTCCCTTTCTCCCTTCCTTCTCCCTTTCTCCCATTTCTTTCTTTCTTTCTTTCCTCCCCTTCCCTCTTCCTTCTTCCCTTCCCTTCCCACTTCCTCCCTCCCTTACTTCTCCCTCCTTCCCTCCCACTTCCTTCCTTCCTTCCTTCCTTCCTTCCTTCCTTCCTTCCTTCCTTCCTTCCTTCCTTCATGACTCCCTCCCTCCCTCCTCTCAAATTTGATAAACGTTCATCCACATCTCTATTATTTGACCTTCATCGTGCAAATACTGAATTGCCCCAACTTTCTTTTTCAAGCCAAAATCCATAATTGGTCCTTGCTCACCTCACAGGGCTTACAGCCCATCCACTGGGCGAGGCTAGAACGAGAAGCAAAATGGGTTCAATTAAGTTAACACAGCTAGTCCACTGTTCTTTGTGTGCTTGGCTCTTTCCCCTTTCCTTTGTGCTTGTAGTCCTCGGCTCCGAAATTGCGTTCACCTTATTTCACAATTCTGGGAGGCCCGATGCAGAAAGGCAGAGCAGAATTGAATTCCGTAATAGAATTAAATTGTCCTTCGACGCATCGGCAAAAGGGCCACTATTTTTCAGTTGCAAACTCTTCCAAGATCCCATCTCTTCCAAGTCTCTGATTCTACAATTGCAATTTGCTGGACCCATCCAACCAGATTGCCTTAATGACTGTACCCGTGTTGCAAAAGGTTTGTTCTTCTCTTCTGTTTATTGGAAAGAGGCAATTTCTGTGAAGGATGGGTTGGAAATAGATTTATGCAATCCTGCAGCATGGAACAGCCTATTGTGCCATGACTGGAGCGGAGTGGACTAGAGGCAAAAGCATACGAAGGACGATTACAGGAACTGGGTTTGTCTAGTCCAATGAAGAGATAGACTTCTTGTTGTTGTTAGACGCAAAGTCATGTCCGACCCATCGCAAGCCCATGGACCACGTTCCTCCAGGCCTTCCTGTCCTCTCCCATCCTCTGGAGTCCATTTAAGCTCCGGTGACTCCATCCAGCCACCTCCTTCTCTGTCGTGTCCTTCTTCTCTTGCCCTCCATCGTTCCCAGCAGGAGGCTCTTCTCCAGGGAGTCCTTCCTTCTCATTAGGTGGCCAAAGTCTTTGAGTTTCCTCTTCAGGATCTGGCCTTCTAAAGAGCAGTCAGGGTTGATCTCCTCTAGGACTGACCGGTTGGATGGCCTTGCAGTCCAAGGGACTCAATGCAGGAGTCTTCTCCAGCACCAGAGTTCAAAGGCCTCCATTCTTTGGCACTCAGCCTTCCTTATGGTCCAATCTTCACAGCCATCCATTGCAACTGGGAAAACTACAGCCTTGACTAGACACACATTTGATTGGCAGGGTGATGTCTCTGCTTTATAGGATGCTGTCTAGAGAAGGACTAGTGGTGGCATAAAAGCAATCTTCCAACATTTGAACGGCTGTCACTAAGAGGTGGACAATCTATTTTTCCATAGAACCAAGAGGAGAACAAGAAATAATAGTTGGAAACCTACATATGGAGAACAGTTGCAGGAACTGGGTATGTCTAGTCCAATGAAGAGTGTTAGGGAGGTAACCCTAGGCTTGGCTTGGCAATGTATATAAGCTATGATTACTTTACTGTTACTTTAAATGCTGAAGAGATGTAATTGGCTTGTTACCTCAAGCAGCCATAAGAGGGAGCCAGAATGGCTGTTAACTCTCTGTTTGTTAGACGCTGATCGGTGTATTGTGAGGTACTGTGTTTTGCTACTGTTAGCTGTACTAGACTGACTATTTGATAACTGAATGACTGAACCGTGTATGACTTGGACTGTTAACTGGACTCTGAATACCTCTATGTTTCCACAAAGTAAACTACTATATTTTATACTATTCAGTGTCCCTGTATGCTGGTTTGTGCTTGTTCTTCCATACCACTCTCATTACGCTTCTCTGCACACTCGCTCTCCTAACGGGGAGCTTACTTACTTAACAAAGAGAAGGACCAGAGGTAACATAAAAGCAATCTTCCAACATTTGAGGGGCTGCCACCAAGAAGAAGTGGACAACCTATTCTCCAAAAGTAGTTGTTATTAGGGTTTAAGTGATGTTTCTTTTGTATTTTTTTTTCAACTGAAGGAAGCCACGGCCTGATTTCTTGCCATTTTGGAAGAAGAAACATCTAGGGACTGCAACCAAAATCAGTTTTGGGGCCTGAGACTGCAATTTACCCATTCCTTCATTAGTATTACTGCCGTATAAACGTCTAGTTAGATTTATAGCTTTTCCTGGCCTGTTCCCCCCCCCCCCCACTACTCGTTCTTGTAGTCTGTTGCAAAAGAATTGCGTGTTGTCAGGCAGGGGGTGAGTGGGAGAACGTGGTTTGGCTTCAAAAGGAACGGTGGCAGCAAGGCTGCCTGCAACGGAATTCAATTTCAGAGCCATTCCAGGCAGTGATGGGATGACTCTAAGCAGAACATAATGAGTAATTCACATTGTAATGCAGCCTTAATTGCTGTGGGGAAGGGAGTTGAAATGGGTTCTTGGAGCAGGTTGCGACGGGATCCTCTGCACTGGATTGGGTGAAGTCAGAATAACAGAATAGCTGGAAGGGACCTCGGAGGTCTTCTGGCCCAACCCCTTGCTCATTAGCATTTGTGATATTCTAAATCAATCAATCTATCTACCTCTCTCTCTCTCTCTCTCTCTCTCTCTCTCTTTCATTTCTCTCTCCCTCCCCCTCTCTTTTTCTCTCCAGACCCATCTACAGACCCCTCGCATCCTGGACATAAATTGTTTCAACTCCTACCCTCAAAACGACACTATAGGGCACTGCACATCAAGGCAACATAAGGACATTTTTCCCCCCCAAACCCCATCACTCTGCTAAACAACTAATTCCCTCACCACTGTCAAACTGTTCACTAAGTCTTCATTACTATTACTATTAATCTTCTCATTGTTCCTATCACCCATGTCCTCCCTCTTATGACTGCAGGACTGTAACTTTGCTGCTTGTATCCTTACGATTTATATTGATTGTTTCCTGATTGCTTATTTGTACCCTATGACTATCATTAAGTGTTGAAACTTATGATTCTTGATGAATGTATCTTGTCTTTTTATGTACACTGAGAGCATCTGCACCAAAGACCAATTCCTTGTGTGTCCAATCACACTTGGCCAATAAAGAATTCCATTCCATTCCATTCTCTACTCTACTCTACTCTACTCTACTCTACTCTACTCTACTCTACTCTACTCTACTCTACTCATTCCATAAGCAATCACACATCCCCCTTCCCCTATAGCTCTGCATTTAAAGTAGAAAAATAGGGACCACATTTGGTGGGAAGGTAATGGCGTTCCCTGCGCCTTCTGTGTTTAGTCATGCCGGCCACATGACCATGGAGATGTCTTTGGACAGCACTGGCTCTTCGGCTTTGAAACGGAGACTGCCCCCTAGAGTCGGGAATAAGTAGCATGTATGTGTGAGAGGAACCTTTACCTTGATAAAAGCTCTGCACCGTGTAGAGCGAATATTGAAACTGTTCTCGCCTGCCTTCTCCCTAAGCATTTTCTGAGTAAGGTCTAAGCAAATGTATTTGAACCTCTTTCCAAGCTGTTGAATTTAATGGAGAATATGTACTTGGCTTTAAAGAGGCTTGTCTGCGCTGAGCTGATTTGATAGCCAGGGAGAAGGGAGACTTCATAATTGCATTTTGACCTTCCTACATGTTTGCGTGGCAGTAAAAAGATGTCTTCTAACTCAGATGCAACTTTTGGGAGGGGGAGAGAGAGAGAGAGAGAGAGAGAGAGAGAGAGAGGGAGAGAGAAGGAAAACTGACCCCTAGCATTCTACGTATTCTAACGTGGCTTCCTTGAGTGATTGACATTTAACTGGTCTGGTTGCCTATCCTGTATTTTTTTTCTCTCCCTTTGGTGTGACCACACTCGGAATAGGACATCCAATTCTGCTTACTGCCAACGCAAAAAAATATAGTAAGACTCTACAAGACCAACAAAGATGATGAAGGTGTCAGGCCTGTAAATTATGGTCATTCCCAGTCTGCAAGGCTTCTCAAGCAGTCCGTGAAGATTCCGACAGATGTCTGCTCGAGTTGCCACAGTCTTTCAGGGGAATATTGATAGACGCCCACCTTATCTCCCTGGGAATGCTGCCAGAGACCTAATTGCCAAAGGCAGAGCAAGGCCAAACTTAGCACAGAGTCAAACAGAACTTTTCGAAGCTTGAACTGATCAGATGAACGAATTGCTTCCTGCAAAAGCTCACGTCCCTTTTACTCCTCTTTTATGTCTTATGGGAGGGGACAATCATCTCCAAGCCTTACTCCCAAGTCGACCCTATTTTCTTAATTGTTCTTGCCTTCTGGCCGCTCTGCGCATGCGCACACTGGGAACAGGCTCCTGCTGTTTTTCTGCCTCACTGATGTCAGACTCTGGAGGCTACGAAGGCAGCAAATAACTACCGGATGGCCTTGGTCCACTCTCTGCCTCTGACTCAGAGCCCTCGTCTGAGCCTTCCCCAGACTCCAAGACTGGCCCATCTCCCTCCCCAACCTCCTCACTGTCCGAAACTTCTGCCAGCTCTGCTGGCCCTGGCAAGCCACAATATGTATGTTGTATTATCATGAACCCAGAAAGCGCTGTCTTCTCCTCCCCTCTAACCACGGTTACACTGAGAAGAGATGGAGTTTCTTCTCTTAAAAGCTGCTTGTACCCCCTCCGCAAAAGGGCCTGGGTTTTCCGAATGAGCTCTCAACCTGCCCGCATCGATCGGGAGGCATTTGATTCCATTTGACGCTTTGACCCCCTTCTGTAAATTTCCAATCAAAGCCGCCAATTGACCGAACGGCCTTCAAATTGAATTCAAAGGGGGTTGTGTAAGAGACCCATTGTGCTCCTGCCTAGTCCGTCACTTGCGCTGACTACAGAAAGGGTAGGAGCGATACCTCCTAATCTTAAATCAAATAAAATAAAGAGAGAGTTGGGGGGCAATTTTCTCAGGAAGAAAATTGAAGGGTGGGGGAACCACTGAAGGGTGGCTCAACATTTGCAGAGAAACTGAGAAATTGGCCGTGAATTGTCCTCCTTCTACCCCGTTTCCCTGAAAATAAGACCTCCCTCCCCTGAAAATAAGCCCTCCCTGAAAATATTGCAAGCCAGCAGCAGCCACCCAATGTCCACGCTCGCCGCCTCCTGCGCCTCAAAATTAATAAGACCTCCTCGAAAATAAGGCCAAGCGCTTATTTTGGGGGGTCAAAAGAAATAAAATAAGGCCCTGTCTAATTTTCGGGGAAATGCAGTATCTTTTCAGCTCTTTTGAGCGGCTCAGGGCTCATTTGATCACCGAGGGAC